>NC_135837.1:3515000-3632500 GCF_029677425.1 Wolffia australiana | reverse complement strand
TGAAAGTTGATGATAATCCTTATCAATGCACATACATGCTTTAGCGTTTGGTATTTAAATCATTTACACCCATTTAAGATATGGACTTAAAAAGTGAGGCGATGAAGATCTATCAATTGTTCCTTCTGGTCTTAAGTGCTTGGAGACTGAAAATATAGAAGGGGAGAGGCTTGTTTGGATGATGAAAATGTCATGTTCCTGAAAGAACTTAAGGACCCAGTACTCTCTCCAAACATTGTCTTGCCTCAATCACATTTACTGGGTTAGAGCTACTCATTTCATTCTTCCTCTTCAATTTTACCATCATCCTCAACTCTTATCCCCATATCTATATTTCACCTTATTAAATCATTTTGTCACTTCCTCTCATTTATCCATCTTCTCATTCCATCATCACTTCTTCGCATCTTCATCTATCTTACTCTTCTAGAAAAGTTGTAACCAGTAAAGATATGGCTACCAAAAAAATTTCTCATATAATGTGTATCCTAAGGACCTGCCTAGAAATATTCAAGACCATTTTTCATACCAATGTATGAGTAGGAATATAATTAATCTTTTGTAAAAATATCCCTTGATGGTATCGCTTCAAATTCGTTTTTCACCTCTGAACTTTAACATAGAAACATAGAAATATGAACCATGAACTGATGGGTACAAAAAAAAACAAAACTAGAAGGGTATCACTTTAATAATTTTCAGCATCAATATTTATTACATTAATGTACCTGAAAACTTATGGGAGTGTCTTTCTCAAAATGAAGAAAATGCAATACACTATTTATTCATACCGATCTCATAGGTGGATATAATTCCACTCTCTTGGTCGGTGCATATACTGTAAATAACGACCATTATATAATATTCAAACTTATGAAATGGATGAGCTTCAATGACTCCTTCTGACGCGGTTTCAGTGGCGGGATCTCTACTCAAAGACTTTGGGAAGGATAATCCGAAGAAATCCACTCCTGCATTCATTCACTCATGGTTATTAGAATTACACATCACATGTATATCCTTGAACACAAATGGTAGCTTGTCGTCTCTTGATAATAAACAAGGGGTTTACTTTTTCATGAAAGAAAAAATTGAAAAAAGTAGGATAGCATAAATTGGAATTACTTTGTTCAAATTTATGTATACTGCTATATAACGATGCAGGCAGTATTAGAATTACTTTGAATTGGATGAAACTATGATGTACTCAATAAATAAAAAATAAAAATAGTATAATATTATTCCTTCGTAAAATCTCATGAAATTGGAACGAATAAAGAAGATTATCATGGCCTTTGCACAATTCTAAAAATGATCCAAGTCTTTTAGCTAAAAGTGACAGATGATCCAATCGCCTACTTGGAAAATTTGAGTCACACAAAATATTTTTTTAACATTTAAATATTAGATGAAGAGAAGGAAACACAAAATATGAAGAAATCAAAGAGAAGATGACCCACAAATATGGTTTGGTACACTTTGATGACACAGATAGACAGCATCTACCATCCCTGGTATCCCATTGTCGTCAACAGTAACCTTTTTAACATCATGGTCATCATCAACCACACTAAATTTTTTTATTAACATCATGGCCATCATCGTATACCATACTTCGCGAAAATATATGATGAAGAGAAATTAATCCAAAATATGCAGAAATGAAAAAAAGGACAATCCACAAATCGTGACATGGTTCTTTTTTTGTATAAAATGGTAGATGGTTACAGAGCATATTTTGAAATTTATAATCTCATAAGTTAGTGAGATGTTTTTCAAACATCTATGACGCATACCATTAAATGAAATGAACAGAGAATGACCCATAAACTAAGAAACAGTTCAAGCTTTTCAAGATAAAACAATAAATTGGCATAATCATACTAGGGAACTAATATTCGAACAATAAAATGCTGTGTGTTGAAAAACGAAAGAAACACAGGATAAGATCGAAGAGGGGATGTGCTTACAGAAGCTCTGCAGAGACTGAGTCTCTATTTACATTGCTTGGGAGAGGCCATATTAATTTGTAAGGGCCCTGTAATATCTCCCTTTGGTGATACACAATACCAGCGCATGCATTTGGAATTTCAGTCTTCCACCTTGGGTATGAATACTTTCCTGTCACAGTTAAGCTGCAATGAAAAAAATTGAGTTAAGACTATTAAGAAATTTACAAAATGCATAGACTATTTTTCATCAAATCTAGACGTACTTCTTATCATCAACCTCCACTTTTATATCCACTATGTTTGCGCCGGGTAGTTCTACTGTGACGATATGGCATAGTGCGCTCTCCGCAATATCCGTTCTTGGTGGCGTCTCTGTACACGGGGAAGAAAAATATGAATCAGGATTACATGTGTGTCAGGCTAATATTCAAGAGCTATTAATAATATGGTTCTTCACGTCATAAGTAGTGCTTGCCGACAATTATTCTCAGTGATGGGAGAACCATGGGGATTCACTTTTTATCTGCCAAAATTGATGGAAAATATAATGAAGTTAATGAACAATTCATCGTCATCTGGTCTGACGTGATAGTCAGTCTAGTTGCTAAGGGTAAGAGGACAGATGACAATCCGCCATCCATCCCGTCGTATACTTAACTACAGATGTTGGAATAAGATGGATGAAACAAGATGAAACTGCAGACTCTGTGATGGATGGCTATCTGAATAACCTCTCCGTCCCAGTCTGTCATCCATCCCCAAGAATTACTGGTAATCAAGCAAGAGGATAATAAAAATAATTATAAAAAGATGACTGAGAACGGATTACTGAACGGTGTACCGTAGGGGGCTAATCGATCATCGATTTGGTTGAACGGAACGAGGGTTTTCCCACTGCACGGACGAGCAAAATTGGGAGGCTCAGGAGAATTTTCTACATTTACTTCTGCTATAGCTTGACGAAATTTGGCGAATAAGGGGTTGTCAACTGGAGTAAATGGCCTGGACAACATGGGCTCTCCTCCAGAATGCTGAGGATGAAAGCTTGTTTCAGAATTCTGAATCTCACAATTATTATCTCCCGAAACCTATAGTACATCAATTGACCAAATCAAAGATTGGTAATCATAGAAATAGGAGAAACTTGGCGCATAGAAATACAATGACTTCACCTGAGCGATAGAAACTTGGCGCATGAAGCGTCCTTGAGAGGCAGAGCCTTGGCGAGAGAAGAACATCCTGTTATCGCGCCTGGGATTGCCGTATCTCATCATGCTAGAGCAGTTCTGGTAAAATCCGAAAACCACTTCAGCGTTAAGAACAGAAAAGTAAAAGAAATTCTACGACAATACGAAAGTAAAGCATAGAGGAAGGATTCAACTTGAATGAGTTCCAAGATCATGCCACGATGAAGAAGTAGAACTAAAAACCAGCGGGGTTCCATCGAGATTAACCACCTCCTTGATGGGAAGCTTAATAAAATATGCACGATCACTCTCGCAACCGCCCAAAGAGAGAGAGATCATGGATTAGTATCGGATCAATAAAGACCACTGATTTAGGAGATCAACACGAAGCAAACCGCAGAAAAGATGCGATCCGCAGAAATACCGCCTTTCAAGGAGACTACAAAGCTGCGAGATTTCATCGAGATGATCCTTTTCCTATCAGGAGTGATATATGAGAGGTACAAGATCACGCACACAATTACCCAAAAGAGACTTCACAAATCTAACGAATCAAAAACGAAAATCAAATTGGGAGATGATCATCGAAAGAATAAAGGAAAAATCCAAAGAAAGGGAAGACTTACAACAGGGGAAATCTGATTCGGAGGATGATCGACGACCTCCAAGGACGGCGCAACATGATCGGCGATCCTGCGCATCCTCCTCAACGCGATCTCGCTCTCCATCTCGCAAATCTCAGTTCTTCTTTCGATCTTCAAGCGATCTTCAAGCGATCTTCAAGCGATCTTCATTCGATCTAACTTATAGAGGGGCAGGGCTTAAATAGCGGAAGAACGTGCGCGGGAATATCTGCCCAACCGAAATATCTCGCCAAAGATATTTTTTTCAAAAAATGAGAGGCCAAGTGACAATTGGGCCAAATGACTAGGGATGGTCTGGTCTCAGTCTTCCGTCACTTGTGCCCGGACAAACTCTGGACGGGACGATTCGGACGAACCTCTAAAAATTAGAAACGTAAGACGGGACGGTCTTCATCCCGTCACATCCTTCATCCCTATCCTAGATAATTGTGCACCATAGCCTGTGGTTGTGCTGCTTGAATTTTTAAAATGCATTTTCCCTGCCTCGGGTTAGGGAATGTCATCTGACACATCATTTGTCAAGGTGAAGGATCCGTGATGAATGATGTGACGGTGATGGTGACGGAATACCTGTGACAGGTGACATGACAGTGACGGAGGGTCTTGGACGTGTGATGGAATGGGACGGACGTCACGGATGACATTTGTGACGAAAATTTTAAAGCATGAAGAAAGTGGAAATTTAATTGTATGAAAAATATTAAAATATTAAAATACATTTTATTGTATTATTAAGCAACATGAGGCAATTCTAACTGAACTTCGGTTGGACCGAACCCAACTGAAGCAAGATTGTTGGTAAGGATTTTCCTTTTTCTGACTGAACATTACGCTGCCTAAACTTTATGATCTCTCACATGCCTTTCTGATTGCTCTTTGTGTCTTTTCTACAATTTTAAACATCTATCTTTCTGTTCTGATATTTCTTTGTTTTGTTTGTGATATTGTTTCCTCGTTTTCTCTCTTCCAATTCTGGTCTGTCTTTTGCTGTTGTAGCTCGATATTTCTCTCTTACTGTCTCCCTATTCTGATTTCTCTCTATTTGATTAATGATCTCACAGTTTCTTTCCTCATCTTTCCATTAATTTTTATGCTTCTCTCTTTTTTTTTCAAATAGTTTTTTGATCTTACATTTTTTCACCCTGGTCTATCCTTTATTTTGTTTGAGATCTCCCCCACTCAGATGTAGAATGACTAGGACTGATGTGGTTAGGGGCAAATAAAGACGAACCTAGGGCTGGATAAGACAAACTACAAATAAACTAGAACAATACAAACCTTTATATGAAGAAAATAATTATGGTACAATCCCTTTCATCAATCTACGGTGGGAGTACAGCCTTTTGAAAACAGAGGTAAAACAAACTTCCAAATGTAAAATCCCATATCTTTGATGCAAAACGCAAAAATCTACTCTATTAAATTTGAGGATAGTGGAAAATACACAATAAAATGCTTGACAGAGTAATACAGATCACCATAAGGAAAGTGTAGGAGAGAATTCTAATGGTGGGGAAGATGTTGTGCTCCTCCACTAGGCTGGACAGTAATAAGGCAGAAAATGGTTAAATGTCGTCGTTAATTCCTCGATTAAATGACAAATTTACAGTGTTCCTTAATAAGTATATATTTGAGCAAGGGTCAAACTTTAGAGATCCAGAAATCAATTAGAATATTTTCATGTGATTATATATTTATAGTTTTTTAGATAAAAACAAAATTTAACTCTAAGAGAAGCAAGTATCTTGCTTTTAGAAGCAAATGCAATGAAGGAAAACCTAAATTATGTCGAGAAAATCTTTAAAGATAATTTTGAGATACTTGATTTGAATATTGTAATGTTAAGAAATCAAAGAATAACTACTTAAAATAGCTTACGGTATCTTTTTGTTTTTGGCTGATGTCACCAGGGTTGTGCACAGGAGCACCCAGAACTTGACATGGCGATGCCAAAAACATGTGGCAGATCTCCAGTTTTTTGGTTCAATAAAAATGCAATAACTTGACTTGTAGGAAGAATATTTTAGCGCCGTGTGTACCGTTGGAAAGGCCCAGGTTTTGGCTATCATATTCTCTAATAAATAAGCCAAAAAAATGAGTGCGACAGACAGGATTCTTTGAGAATGCGGGAACCTGTAATGTCTCTCCCGTTCGGGCCAAGGATGTATTCTTCTTCAATTTCCTCTAAATATGATGATCTGATTCCCATCTTCACTCATCGTACATTCAAACGGAGTGGATCCAACAAACATTCATGCACTTAAGGCTGCCAAAACAGAAATTAGGACATAAATTCATGGATAGTCACAATGTGGAAAAAAGGGTCAAAATAAGGATCCCAGATTGACAATGTGAGAAACATAGAATGTGTTGCCAAGATTTGGCAATTTGGCCAGTCAATTTCATGACCCCTTTATAGGAAATAAAAAATGCCCACCCACTTGAATTTATCCTTAAATAGGCCTCACCTTTGACTAGGCTTAAGCTTCTTATGGGATCCATATTGGGACTGATCCATAGCAGGATTTATTGTGCTTTAGGTCCAGTCCCACTCTTCTCCACCATTAATATATTCATTACTTGTTTAACCCCGTTAGTTTGGACCAATTAAAAAACTGAGTGTTAATTGCATTTTCAACATGAATAAATAGATAATTTTTGTGCATATTCTTGGAATAAAAAGTAATAGAAATAATAAAACACATATTTACACACTAAATATTTGATGTCATCTGACACAAATCCAAGTGCCTAATTAATTAATGTTGTGGGGAGGGGGGGAGGGTCAAGTGGGAAGCCACCCTTTGTTGTGTTTCCAGGAAGCACCCTAAAACCTAAACCATAAGCACAACACGCAAAGGCCAGAGGCCTTGCACAGAGAGCAAAGGTGCCATAGAATGGCTCGAGGTGGCACATACTGGACCAGAGGTGGCATGGCACAGTGGGGTGATGAGGACAAATTGCGTATTAATATGTAATGCCTAAATCAAATAGATTTGTTTAAATATAGAAACTCAGTCAAGTGTATAGTAGAAGTGTGGTCGTTCCCACAGGGACTAGCCTTTAGATGTGAATTTAATAATTGAGTTATTGTTAAGGAGGAGTAATATTATAGACTAAAGATATTGAATATAGTAGAATATAATTAAATTAGTAGTTAGGGAATGGTATCTAATTGATTAGAGAATTTAAGATAATATTCAATGATAATGAATAAAAATTTGTGTGAGAGACCTAGAGAAAGAGAGAATATGATATAGAATTTATATCTTTTTGTAGATACCAGAGATAATAAATAAGTGAGAGACTTGGAGTGGATTAATTGTAAGAGAGATATAGATGATGTTAATGTACTTGGTTAAGAATTATGGAAGATTAGTTCTGTAGATAGAACAATCAAATACTCTCAGTAATTTATTGGGATAGTAAAATGGATATAAATATTTTAGTTAGACAAGGAATAAGAGGTTAAAGTAATAAGATGTCAGTAAATTCATGAAGGTATTTAGTTTATCACGGGTATGAAGAAGAATAGAAGAGAGAGAATATGTATTATAAAGATAGGAGAAATAATTTGAGTGATGAATTCGAGCATATGAAAAGATGTATATGTATGCTTAGATTTAAAGAATAGGAATATAAGTAGAAGTGTATGGATTATTTACTTAGTAAGAAAATCAAGTAGATTGGTAAGAAGAAAATCTAAGATAGTAGAGTTAACTAGATGGACAGAGAAATCAATTATTGTTCTAGTTTAGAAAAGCTTAGGTAAAAGGGATAATAATAAGAGGAAAAGGAAATTAATGTATATGTATTTATATATATGTAGATCTGGATGTTTATAATTTAAGGAAAATATTTTTTATCAATTTCAGAAGAGAAGTTAGGGATTAATTAGGTCCTAAAGAGAAAGAAAGAAGAGAAATAGAGATTAAGAATAAGTAGATGAATATTAATGTTTTTTGACGATTCTATATTTATAACTATCCTAGGTAGACACAAATGTAGTCTATATGAGAAATGTATTTAAGAAATATATTTTTAGTATTTTTTAATAGAAGAAAATCACAAGAAATATATTTTTAGTATTTCTCTCTACACCTTTTAGGTGTTTGACAGAATGCATCAATGAGGCCACCAGACAGAAGTGTGTTTAATAGGTATTTCTAAAATATTGTTTATAAAGTAAAATAAGTAATAACTTAGATAAACTGAAAGATTTCTTCAAATGCACACAAGCTCGATGAAATATCGATACTGAGTTTTTGGTCAAATCAAACTTGATGAGTGATCAAACTAAATTGAATCTAATCCTTACTGTTATACTAGTGAATCTCAATCATATTGATCAAAGAGAGATACCGGTTCCACTCTAATTCGGGCAAACAAGAGTTGAAGTGCCGATTGCTGCCCCAAACGTTGGTGTGGTTTTTTGTTTGTCCTTCTCTATGCTGGTGGAGATTTGAGCCTCCCTAGCTCTTCCCTGAAGCCTCCCTAAGCTGTTTGTGGCAAGACAAAGTTGTCACAACCCCGCCAACCTCTCTGATCTTCTTTCCTTCGTGCAACACGAGATGGGGTTTTAACCCTCAAATCTCCCTTTAAGGGGTTGAGAGTGGTTCTCTAGACTTTCAATGGATCAGACTTGATCCAACAGCTCTCCAAGGGCTGTTGTATCAGTATGTGGTCCCCTCGTCGTCGGCCTCTTTTGGCGTCGGCCGACGCGGACACTGGTCACGGGATTGAAACAGGATAGGACTACCCCTCAGCCATATGATCCCCCTTTGAATGGGTTCAACGGCCGTGATTAAATGACGCCCCTTGACCCATTCTGTATGGTGTACCCTCTTAGCTATATCAGATGCTCTATCAACAACCACGTCAACTCCAATGTCAACCGCCATGCTTTGATTTGCTGAGGCCTTGACAACACCTTAAATTTGGTATTCAATTCACATAATTAGCATAATTTTATGCATTTAAAATCTTTAAAATAGGGTTATTATCATATATTTACATGTCAATTAAATTTTCGAAGTATTTTCAAATTTTCCCCTGATTTTCTGTTAATTTTTTTATTTTATGGAATTTATTTAAGCATGGAATTATTCTATTTAAATGGAAATAGCAGGTGTAAAAATTAATTTTAATTTTAATTAATGCCTGGATGAATTACTGAATTTTCTATAACTTCATCAATTTTTTTGGGAATTTATTTGATAAGCCTAAAATTGGTGTGTAAATGCGTTGTTGTTTAAGCTTTGAGACTTATGCAATAAATTTTATAATATCCCTTAATCACTAAATACTACGTATAGAGTTAGAAAGGAGTCGAACCACACTGAGGCACTAAGCTAGAATTTTTGTCCTATTCAAATCAATTAATTCAAGAATGAATTAATTTTGTAGTTAATAGACCTCAATTATGTTTAATTTTATTTATAATTAATCAAAATTAATTTTGATCATAATGTTTTTGGTCAAGATACTCAAGACAGGATACTTTTGATTATAATATCAGACTAATTCAGATTACCAATTTCCCAATCAAGGTAAGTTTTAAAAACAATTTTTATGAATCACGAATTGGGAATTAATAATCAAGAAAGGGATTTTTGACATTCGTCTTGAAGATGAATGCATTTTTGGATTTAGGTTTTTTATATATTAAATTGAATTTCTAAACAATCAATTTTTAAATCTTGAGAGAGATAGTATATTTATTAACCTAGAGAGAGAAAGTAGAAGAATTTGGGGAAAAAAGGATTAAAGATGAAATTCAACCCTAATCTAAAGATCTAAGATGCCAAATTGGATAATAATCAATGTAGAAGTAAGGATTAGAAATCAGATCTTGAATCAAAATCAAAATGCAATGATAATTTCATTTCAAATCAACTTCAAGGGCATCTACATTTTTCCCATGCAATGTCGTTTTAGAATCTTTCAAGAAGAAGTTCAAAAAGAAAATTAGAAACTTACAACTTGCAATGGTGAATCAGGATCTGTCAACTTCCAAAGCAACTCCTGTGTCCTTCCTGGCCAAATCCATGGAGAGAGCTTCAAAAAGTGATTTTCCTCTTCTTCCCAACCTCTATTTAAAAATCTGACCGAATGGATCGTAGAGGGAGAAAAGACAAAGATGCCCTCAAATTTGGGACCAATCGGACGACTAGATCTCAAGATATCATCGTTTTACTGGCAATTAATCTCAACCATTAGATTAATTTTATCTCTCCTTCATATAGATAGAGGTGTCATTTCTGATTCGTCGCTTGCTTTCACCACCCTTGGGTTACACATTGCCACGTGTTTCTGTGCTGAAATGGCATAATCATCGCCTTTAATAGAGGTAAAAAAAATGCCCTTTTGTGCGGCTGAGATCGCGCCATGTTGCCCTGTCTATTCTTATTTTAAAAATAAACAAGAAATAACGGTGAGCTTACCTCGCATTAAATGCACGTGGAATTGATTTCTGCGTGCAATCAATGCACGTGGCTAATCAATTCCTCGTATGAGATTCTTTTAATATTTATAAACATATGTGTGCCTCACGAGGGTCGTCCCTAGCACTGGGATGACCATGACCACGAGCTGACCTCGCCTTGCCGATGCACCGACCCGCATCACGAGGATTATCTGGCGCTCGAACGACACCCGGACGACGAAGAATGCCACGGAGAGGAGTACCGCACTCGGATCCTGAGAAGCGTGCGTGTCGACGTCATCGTCTTTGAGGGGTCGAGAAAACCCAAGGATTTCATCGACTGGGGTCGAGTATGAACTCCTACTTCCGGTGGTACCGCATGGACGACAACTTGTGCGTCGAATATGCAGAGACGAGACTTGGCGGGCAAGCCAAGATCTTTTGGGAGAACGAGTGTGTCGTCGCTGAGCGACGAGGATGGCCTATCACTTCATGGGCCGATATGGCGCATAAGTTGAGGAGCAAGTACGTTCCTCGACAATACCAGATGTCTCTATTCCTCTCGTGGCTCGACCTTCGGCAAGGTCAGCTCACTGTGATGGAATACATCGAGGCATTCGAGGAGTGTCAGATGCGCTTTCGATTCGTGGAGGAATCGTGAGTCATCATTGGACTGTTTGCCCACGGGCTAAGGCCGGCCCTACACAACGAGGTTCTTAAATGCAACCCGGCAGAGGTCGATGAGGCATACCATTTGGTAGAACAAATGGAGCATCCGTGCGAATAGCCCGCCACAGTGCACGCCACTCACACTGCGCCCCGTGCTACCCCGCCACTACCGTACGGGCTTCCCAGAACACCGGGGAGCAAGGAATCGCCCCCGTCACCTCCGTGGGTTCTACCCCACCTGCTCAAGCTGTCACGAGCGACACTACGACCTGCAGAACTACTGTCAATCAAGCACCACTTACGTGCTTCAAGTGCCAAGGGAGAGGGCACCGAGCTAGCCATTGTCTATCCTCGGCTCTCCTGATCGACACGGGAGATGCCGACCAGGACCTGAACAGAGAGCTGGATCCGTTACCCGACGACGACTATCATGCATACGAGGAGATCATGAACGAGTACGAGTCACCCAACCCCTGGGTCAGGTACATCCAGATAGTGGATGCCGATACAACCCTGACACTTGCTCCACGCCCTAGCACTAGGCGACTCGTTAGCATCGTCGTTGACCCCCCACGCACTAGTGCGACGCGTGTCCCACCCGACGTTGCATTGCAGGTTAACCCTGCGCCTGTCCCGTAGAGGACAGCCCCGATGGCCGACACGACGCTACAAACATCAGTCTTCTACACGTTTGTCCGGATCAATGACAAAGCGTGTAAGTTGACGGTGGATAGTGGCAGATGCGACAATGCCATATCGGACACGATGGTCGCCTGACTAGGGTTGGCGACCATGCCTCATCCTACACCATTCGACGTGTCGTGGGTTGACGCTTCGTCACTATCGTTGAAGCGACAATGCCGCGTCCCGTTGAAAATGGGAGCGTACGATGAAACCATCCTGTGTGACGTCCTTCCTATGAAAGTAGGAAGTATCATCTTTGGTCATCCTTGAATCTATGATCATGACGTCGCTATAGCTGGCAAAGCGAACACCTGTTTGTTTCTACATAGGGGATGACGGGTCAGTGGCACCCTTACACCACGAAGCCAGCAGCAAAAAGTGCCCCGACCAAGATAGTCGGGCTAACGATCGTTCGCTATCCCCCGCCCCTCGAGAGCTGGGGTACAAAGAGGATGACGTGTTATCGTGCCCGACCGATCGCACCGCTCGCCGGACAGCCCGCCCCACCAGTCAGGAGACCCGCGCCAAGCACAACGTCGCCCGAGCTGCTCGTCCAGCTACCAGAGCTGCCCGCGCCAATCGTCCAACCAGCTGCGCCACCAGCCCGGCCGCCCACGCCACTCACCTGGAGCAGACACGTAATGTCCCCACCGGCTTTGTCCAAGAGTTTCCTCAACCCGGTGTGGACCACCCGCTCTTCCATAACCAGGATGAGGAGCGGCGGACGCGTTGAGATCGCCGTACCATCTACAAGGTAACGACCAGTCGCCGATGCCCTACCCCGCGCACCGAGCACGTGCTTGTCTCTCGGGAGGCCCCCACCACTGAGTTGAGCCCACCCGAGATCGTTATCAGCCAAGTCCCTCAACGACTCCATACACTAGCACCCGTACAAGGTCCTCGCCCAGGATGTTTTGTCACTACATCATGAACATCATCCTAGATCTTCATATAGGCATGCATAGTACAAGCAGGCTACCGACTTGCAGAGCTGACTCCGAGTGCCCGATGGGGGAAACCGAGTGTCGGTGAGAATTTGGTTGGAGAGCTATTCTCCCGGGCTGGCCACAATGCTACATGTTCGTAGCGCCGGCCCATTCTCGACCCTCCAACGAGTGGGCGAATACGCCTACATCGCCGAAGTCCCTCTTTCATGGGGGACCAGCTCCACGTCTAACGTGGCGGGCCCTATCCCGTACCAAGCCCCTTCTCTCCCCTCCACCCTGGCCTTTCTAAACCCCATCAATGTGAGCAAGTTTGCCGCGACCACTTTCCCAGTGATTTTGCCCGATTGGCACGAGTCAGTCAATCGTGTAATACTTGGGGTAGTTAACGATGCAGGGGACCGGGTATCGCGAAGGGTCCTATGTGCAGGTGCGGATGACCTGATCACCATGATAACACCCTAAATTTGGTCTTTATTTCATGCTACTAGCACAATTTTATGCATTTAAAGAGCTTAAAATGGGGTTGTTATCATGTATTTACATAAAAATACTATTTTCAACTGATTTCTGATTTTTTCCTAATTTTCTGTTAATTCTATGAATTTTAAGGGACTTATTTGAGCTTGAAATAATTATTTTTGAATGAAAATGGCAAGCTTAATATTTAATTTTGAAATTTATCTGTACGGGGATGCATCAGTGAATTTTGTAGAATTTTCTAGGATTTTTTAGGATGTTATTGGATTTTTCTGAGGTATATTTGAGGAAAAAATGCATTTTTCTAAGGAAAAAAGATATATTAATAAGAAAAAAATGAGTATTAAGATCACTTTCAATCTTTGAAGGGCTTTTCGTAAATTTTTATTACAATGAGGCCCTCAAAAATAGCTCTAGGTCATGGTTGCAGGCGTAAAGATATTATTTAAATTATTCTAGGGTTTTATTGCAATTATATAATATTTGTTTTAATGTTTTTAGGGAAAAAACCAGAGGAGAGAGAATGCACAAGGGGTATATACACAAATATTTTTGGGCGGCGTCGGGCGGCAATTTTACGTTTTAAAAAGGACTAATGTGTAAAATGACAAGGCGGCCAGACGACGTGGCCTCATCACAACCGTCGTAGTAATAATAGCCACTGGGCGGTAAGTTTACCACCTGTGCGGGTGTATACAAAGCGCATGCACGAGCAGTGACGTGGCGAGCTGCGAGTGGATATCGCAATGAACAAATGCACCTTAGGTGCTTGGCGATATTTACAATGTTAATTTTTCTCACCTTTTCTCTTTCCTTTTTTATTTTCGCCAGGCGGATACGTGGCGCAACGAGAATGCACCTGCCTGAAGAAGTTGAAAGGTCAACGCCAATGGGAAGACGACACCTCAGCGAGCGGTTAAAAGAGAAAAATTATAAATAAATGATTTAAATCCAATGGCTAATATTGGTTTAAATTCATTTATTCATAACTTCTGATCCAGAAGTCCGATTGAGATGAATTTTTTATGAATTTTCCCGTCTTGATCCCCTAAATTGATAGATGAAATTAATTACTAATTAGGGGTAAAATGGTAATTTTTACCATTTTACCTAGGTATAAAAGCTGAATTTTGAGAGGAGGGGGTCATTCTTGATGGTGATCTATCACAGGTGCAAGACAGAGAGGAGCTCCAGCTTGGATCAGCCTATTTGGTACTTTTTCCTTCTTTGTATTTGAACTTTTGGTGTATTTTGGATGTTGTTAGTTGAATTTATTAATCTTTCTTCTTGATCCCTGTCTGAACCTCTAAATCGCTTGGCTTGAGCGGAATGTACAAGCCCTGACTAGGATTTAGAGGAGAAATTTAGAGATTTCGTAGCTATTCCAAGTGCATATAGAAGAAAACTATAAAAAAACTTATAAAAGGGTTAACATTCTAGGATATTAAATTTTCCATTTCATTATCCAATAGAGTAGTTATTACTGAATTGTCAAACCTAAAGAACCGACCAAAACACTTCTAAATTTTCTTCTTAATCTCTCTAATTGAATTATTTGATCCTTTCAATTGGATCAATTAATTCAACTTAGAGCCCCTTATTTCATCTACTCCTCTCATCTCTTTTAGCCCCGTTTCCAAATTTCTCATCTAATTAGGGTGATTTAATCTCTGTTGAAGATTAAATTAACCCCAATTACGTTCAAATTATTCAAGAAGAACATCAATTGGATTCCTTACTAAACTTCCCTTGGACGACACTCGTACTTATCACTACACATCTTAAGTAGAATTTTTATAAATTTTGTTGTATAAGCTAAAATTGACAACGACAAGGGTTTAAAATTGCATAAAATTTATCCCTATTTTTGGCTTATCTGTCCTATGTGCAGGTGCGGATGACCCGATCACCATGGAGCGCGATCTATGCCAGCGACGACCAGGCCCCCGCTAGACGCCGCCGCGAGCTACCCAACTCGACGGAGCTGAGTTCTTTGACCCCGGGAGGATTGATGGCGCACGCCATTGAAGATCGTCAACGACGTCGTCCGCACGGCCCGCCACTGTCGTCGAAGATCGGGTGAAATCGCTGGATTTATCGTGTTTGTTTTTCGTCATTCTTTCTCGTGTTTTATGTTTTCTCGTCTCATCGTGTGTTTTTGTCACGTTTGCGACACGTCCCGTCTTTCCTTCATTATCGTCACGAGGAGGGATCTTTAGCCAATTTGGAACCCCTCTCTTGTGCCCTTGTTTCTTTCTTTTCTTTTCTTTTTATTTTAATTTCCCTCTTTATCTTGTAATGAGGGGACCCATTATATAAGGGCCCCCTTAATGGATCCTTCTCCCCCCTTGTTGACCCAGCTAAGGGGGCCCCATTGAACTCTTCCCCTTTATAAGGGATGAGGGGGCGCCTTAGCTTGTTAGACCAGGAAGAAATATCGTGTGTTGTTTTTTTTCTCTCGGTCTCATCGTGAAGAAAACTGAGGGAGAAGAGGGAGAACAAGGTGCAGGAGAAATCGTGGAGGACTGGGAGAGAAGAAGCCCAGCAGGGAAGACAAATTTCCCCCCCTTGGGGTTGTGAGTACCTCCTCGGAAACTCCACCGTCGCCCCAGGGAACGCACGCCTCAGAAGTCGCTAACCAGTGCCCCACGATTGGCGACGATTCCTCATCGTGTCCGCGCTCCTGTGGCGGCTACACGGTGAATTTTGGAGTTGTCCACGTCCCGATCAACTACCTTTGGCGGACCTCTCCGATAGCAACGCCTCGGCGGCAACGATTTCGTGATTTTCCCCAAATCGAGCGGTGTCCTTCTCTGGTTGAAGACTCGACGACGAATTTCCTGTCCTTCCCCCCCACCTTGGGCGAGCGCCGTCCTCCATTTTTCTACCTGATTGAAGGAGGCCTCTGTTCCCGGCGTGGTTAACGATATCCTGAGTGGGCGATCGATCATCGCCAATCAACGCGAGATTGACCGACAACCCAACATCCACCTACGGGCAGTGAATTCCCGTGCCACTGCAGACGCCCCGCCGCCTAGGATGACTGTGGAATCCTTCTGAGTCACAGCCTCTACGGGCGCTCTCAACCAGTCCTCGTGAGCTTGAGTCAGCATTCTTAGGCTGTTTTCCCCGGGGGGGAGTCAACCCACCAACCGTTGTGCCGCGGGTGCTTGACCGCCCTGCTACGGAGTACTCCGCTAGCGCAGGTTCTTTTCGGATCACCGTCCCGAACCAGACCACTCGAGGACTTGTCCACCCATGAACGGCCGAGGACATGGCGAGTCCATGCACCTCATTCCTCTCCTCTCTAACCTTTACGTATCGCTCCAGCATCATCTTGGTTGTTGAGCCGCCGTCTGCTCTCCGGTGTCTCTCCGCTCAACCCGCTCCGAATCGCCACCAATGTCGACAAAATTCTGCACCGCGAGCCATGCTGACGAGGTACGTTATCCTCTACTGACGCTCGTTTATTTAGGCGAGAGAGACAAATTGAGAGAAAATTATGACATTTGAGTGTCTTACCCATATGGACGATACGTCCGTTATGTGCGAGCCCTACGGATAGATTCCGTTCGGCCGTAGACACCTTCGTCGCTCTGACGAGGTTCGAGAGGCCACCATCGCCATCACCCGACGACCCCGTCCATGCTTCGAGCTCAGCGCCTCCCTCGAGTCGGATCCTGGACGACGACACGTAGGGCACTCATCTTGCTTATCGTAGTTACATTGGCCCGTTAGGGTTACCCGTCGGACGATGACACTGTCGATGTTCGATACCACTATCCATTATTGGCACCAAGCCATCATACTTGGTGTCGACTGGGCGACGTCCAAGACGACGTCTGGCATCACCCTCCATTGTTTTCCCTTTTCTTATGTTTATTTTCCCCTTTATTTTTGTAATTGGGGGCCCATTATATAAGGGCCCCCTTAATGGACTTAATCACCCCCCCTCTAAGGACCCATTAGGGGCCCATTAATTCCCCTACTTAAGGGAAGAGTGGACTCCCTAGTGAACTTAGACGAGGAAGAAGAAGATTTGTGATTTGTTTCGTTCTCTTTGGTCTCACCTTGTTTGAAGAACACAGGAAGGGGAAGAAAGGGGCGAGGTAAGAGGGGCGTCTGGAGAAGAGGAAACTTTGGAAAAGGAAGGAACCCAAAGATTGGGCGGGAGGACGCTCGTACGATAGATTGAGATTCCCACCGTCAAGTTTTTTTCTCTCCCACAGAATCACTCAAATTCCCAATCTCCAACCCCGATAGATCGACGCGGATTTCAACGAAACCGCCTTCATCAACTCCATCAGGTCAATCCCACTTTAGCGCAGCGCAGGCAAATTCTCTCGACATCCGATCGTGCACCGAATTCCCGCACCAGGAGTTGTCAAAGTTCGGATCGCCATGCTCAATATGGCCACCGTTTATTCCCCCCCCCCCCCTTCCCATGAGTCAGTTGTGTCGCCTTAGAGCAATAGTTGATCCATTGTGGTGCTAATTGACCACGTTGGTCCGTGCTGTGCCAGCGTGTTGTGACCGCGTCATTGGTCGCTCGTGACATGTAGGCATTGTCAGCTGCTGCGCCCTCGAGCATTAGCACCGGCTAGGGATCGGCAATCGTCATCCGTCACATCACGCGTCACCGCGATAATCTCGTGACGGATGACGTGACGGTGACGGTGACGAATCAGAGGGCCCGTGACGGCGACGACGACGGTGACGGATGGCCCGTGACGGTGACGTGACGGTGACCGGGTGGTCCGGACGAGTGACGTCCATCACGGATGACGTCCGTGACGGTATTTTAATGTCTCTCTCTCTCTCTCTCTTTCGTTCTCTCTCTCTCTCGATCTCTCTTTCTCTCTCGCTCTCTCTCTTTCGTTCTCTCCCTCTCTCGCTCTCTATCTTTCGTTCTCTCTATCGCTCTCTCTCTCTCTCGCGATCTCTCTCTCTCTCTCTCTCTCGCACTCTCTCTCCCGATCTCTCTCTCTCTCTCTCTCGCACTCTCTCCCGCTCTCTCTCTCTCTCACTCTCTGCTGATCTCTCTCTCTCGCACTCTCTCCCGATCTCTCTCTCTCTCACTCTCTGCTGATCTCTCTCTCTCGCACTCTCTCTCCCGATCTCTCTCTCTCTCACTCTCTGCCGATCTCTCTCTCTCGCACTCTCTCTCCCGATCTCTCTCTCTCTCGCACTCTCTCCCGCTCTCTCTCTCTCGCACTCTCCCTCCCGATCTCTCTCGCTCGCACTCTCTCTCCCGATCGCTCTAACTCGCACTCTCTCTACCGATTGCTCTCTCTCACACTCTCTCTCCCGATCTCTCTCTCCCGATCTCTCTCTCTCGCACTCTCTCTCCCAATTGCTCTCTCTCGCACTCTCTTTCCCGATCTCTCTCTCTTGCACTCTCTCTCCCGATCGCTCTCTCTCGCACTCTCTCTCCCGATCTCTCTCTCTCTCTCTCCCGGATGTGCCGTTATGTGAATAAAAATACATAACCTATAAAAAAGAAAAAAAATTCCGTCATGGTGATGGTGACACCGTCACCGTGACGGTGACGTGACGGTGATGAGGGTCTGCGGACGAGTGACGGTTAGGTGACGATCTTCCTGAAAATCCTTGGACGAGTGACGTGACGGTGACGACCAGCTCGTCACGTCACCGTCCGTCACGATTTGTCACCGTCCCGTCACGTCCGGGGCGTCACGTCCCGGATGTGCCGTTCCCTAGCACCGGCCACTCCTGGCCGATAGCCTAGTGTCTGGTTGATCCTCGACCAGCCCACTCATCATGCCGCAGCCAACTGTGTCGCTTGCGAGGTGCTCTCTACCCGTCGCCCCCCTTCCTCGGGCTCCCTCTATCGCCCTTGCGCCAATTTGTCAGTCGAGCTGCCGACGTTCTCTGGCTCCTCTCCACGGAACCCGCTCCGGTCGCTGTATCGATGAACATCCTGCACGACGAGCCGCCCGACGACGAGGTACATTCTCTCTTCGTCGCAATGTATTTTTGTAGTGTATTTTTGTCTTGATTCCACCGCGCTCAGGCTAGGTAGGTGAGAAAGGTAATTGAGAGAAGCTACGAACACAATTGACCATATTACTGGAACGGACGAGTTCTTCCGTTACGTGCGAGCCCTACGGATTGATTTCATTCATCCCGCCGATATCGTCGTTCCCTTCAACGAGGTTCGAGAGGCCACCATCGCAGTCGTAGGCAATCCCTTCGGAGCTTAGAGCTCGGCATCTCCCTCGAGTAAGGGCCTGAAAGTACGACTGTAGGAAGCATCCATAGTGCATCATAGTTACATATACCCGTTAGGGTTTACTGTCCTTCGGACGACGACACCGTCAACATCCGACATCACTATCTAGGTACTAAGCCACCATTCTCGGTACGACCGGATGACATCCTCGATGATGGCCAGCATCAACCCATCTGCAACGTACAAGCCACTTGCCAGGTGGTGTAAGAACCATTTCCCAGGTGTTATTCTTGATTAATGCCTCCGTTTCAGTGTCCATATCTATCTTGTAGTTCATATCCTTAATCGTCTCATGATAGGTCCTTGGAATTGAGGTTGAATTAATGGCTGCAATGAAGGACTGGTAATCTTGTCCATGATGAGAATATCTAATCCAACCACATTGGCAAGTGGCTATCTCACTCCTCGGGTGCACTGCCTTCGGCTTTTTCTCAGGGCAATGGGCCATCCAATACTTTCATCTTCTTCTCCCATTATCAACTCACCCTCAATCTCATTTGTCTCCCCCATGGTGTTGTTAGTTTCATTCACAACTTTCTCTCTGTTGGGAAGAATTTGGAGGGATTGAGGTGTCTGATCATCAATCGTAGGCACTTCCTAGATCTCATGCTGAGAGAATTCATATTTTTCTCAATTGATCTGTCTCCTACTGCAATATTATTCAGTGGTTTTATCACACTTTACTTGCCTCCAGGTACTTGGTGGTATATACTGGTTGTGGTCCCTTATGATGCCTTGAAATAGCTTTCTTATGAAACGTCGCGTGCTGACACAAAAAATCTCCTTGTTTCAGGATGGTAGCACTTATACCCTTTTTGGGTGAGTGAGTAACCCACGAAATCACACTTAGCTGACCTTGGACTAAACTTATCTTTTGGATTGTGCAGGTGTACAAAGGCTAAGCATCCAAATATTCTGGGTTTAAGATCTGTCTTCCACCAATCATGGTGGTAGAACTTCATCATTAGCTCCATAGGGCTCTCATAACCTAATGACCTAGATGGCAATCAATTGATTATATGCACAGCTGTCAAAAAAAATTCTCCACAGAAGTGCTTGGGCACATCATTATGGATGAGTAGTGATCTAGCAGTAGTGGTCACATGACCTATGCGCCTCTCAGCTACTCCATTCTGTTGTGGGGTATATACACAAGAAGACTCATGAATTACTCCTTGTGTTTTGAAGTACTTGGAAATTGTTTCATTAAAGAAGTCCCTTGCATTATCAGAATGCAGTCGTTTAATGGAATTAAAGAAACTGATTTTTCCCCATGTGACCAAACGTTTAAATTATTTCAGCACCATCTAACTTGGATTTTAATAAATATACCCAGGTTAGCCATGTACAATCATCAATGAACATAATAAAATACCTTGCACCTGTTAATGCTGTAGTAGAGGATGGACCCCACACATCATTGTGAACGAGAGCAAATGGTACTTCACTTCGCCTACGTTTCCCATTAAAAACTGCACTTTTATGCTTGGTAAACTAACATGTATCGCTGTAAAGGTGAACAACATTCAAGTCCTTAAATAACACTGGGAACATATGTTTTAATATTTTGAATGACGAATGACCATGACGACAATGCATCAAATTGATCTGCTCCATTCATCCACTCTCCTTTGGCTCTTGTGTAGTGTGGAACAATGTAACCTCTCAACCACCTTCACTACTGACATACAAGAGCCCATTATTCACTTTAAAAGGTAAAGTCCTTTGCCTTATCTTGGTTCTTTGCCTTATCATAAACAAATACATTTTCAGGTGCTATGGAAAATATAAGATTCAAATCTTCGACAAATCTCTGTGGAGATATTAGTTGGGCTTTGAGACCAAGAACATGTAGAACATGTCTAATAAGTCCAAAACCTATTATTTCACATCTCCAATACGGTCACCGAAAGGAATTGTCCCCTGCCTTGAACACCCTTCTGTCTCCTTTATACAGAGTATAATTATGAATCTTAGAATAATAGGGAGTCATATGATCAGTTGCACCGGTATCTACTATCTAGTCAGATAAGATATACTCGGGATGGGTAGCTAGCTCCCCAGTTCAAGCCATGGATGTATAACTTATCATGGTCTTGAGCTTCTCAAATTCTTCCTTCAGAGTAGCAAACTCTTCAACAACAATCTTAGAGGCAGTCATCTCAGAGGCTTGTCCTTGCTCCGCTTCATCATTTGATTCACTTCCTCTGGAATTAGAGACATAGGCTTGCGTAGGTTTGGAGGGACAATCGTGTAGGATCCATCAGTTGTCCTTAGTATGATTCTTCCTTTGGCAATAAGAGCAATATAGGTTGAATTTATCCTGATGTTTACTTCCTTGTCCTTTCTGATCTAGAGCTTCATCTCCCTGTCTTCTCTGATACTTGGTTGTTAGACCTTCACGTCCCTCTGATGCATACTACTCTTGTTGCTTTGTCTTCGCCATGAGTCCTGCTCTTGTTTCCTCCTTATCATTTCCATGAGCCCTTCGCCTTTCCTCATCTATTACAAGTTGAATGGCCTCCTCTAACCTGGAATATGTTCTCGGTTGAGGAGTTGACTATGGAGTCCTTCATATTCCTTATTTAGTCCCATAAGGAATCTAAACATACAATCCAGTAGTGTAGCTTGCCACTCTTGATTGGTCTGCGATGGTCAATCTCTTGCCAGATTTCCTGAATATCTTTACCAAACTCGACAACATACATTCCTCTTTGCATAGATGTAGTTGCTCTAGTAACTAGCTCAAAGATCCTCCATTGAATCTTTGTTACATTGCTCTTGTGTAGATAATTCTAGATGCTTTTAGCTGTCTTAAGGTACAGGTATTTCCTGAACCTATCTCCAGCCATACTGCCTAGTAACCATGCATGTACACCTGCATCCTCCTTCTTCCAGGCTTTATACTTTGGATTCTCTGGATCTATCTCTTCCTTAAGATGATGGACTAATCCTTTAGTATCAAGGATTAGCTCAATATATTGGTTCCAATAAAGTAAAGTAAAGCCATTAAATTTAACAACTTCACGGACAATAGAAATATTACTTGTCTGACTGTCGCCAGCTCCTCTCTATCCATTCTTGGATTCTCAGATTTCTTCATCTCCTTTGGCTCTTTGCCTCTCCGGAGTCAACTTCAATGGCTCCGGTTGCCGGTGCTTCTATGTCACCCTCGCAGATCTAGAGCTTTCATGGTAGATGCTGCCAAGTAGTTGTTTTCCTCTCCACTAACCTTGCATAGTCTATTCTGGACTCTTCAAGGCCCCCGAAACCTGCTCACCTTTACCTAGTCGCAATATATTGCTAGCTTGAGAAGATGCCAAACAGATCTGATGGAGATTCAGATTGTTAGGCTCCTAGGATGCTCTGATACCATGTTGAACTCCACTGAGAGCTGTGGTGACTAGAGTAGGCCCGCACTTATAGGGCCCATTACAACATAAGTGGGACCAAAACATAAAGGAAATAAATTAAAGTAAAACTAAAACTAAAGGTTGCTTCCAACAAAACCAATACACAAAAGACTATCAGAATCAAGTACTAAGAAAAAAATCCAAAAGAGGGCATGAAAAAACAACTGAAGCCTACAACCAACTATTAAAAAAATTTCATTTTTTGTTTTTTGTTAAAATACACAAAAATCACTAATAAGTTGAACATCAAGAAGAAATGTTAGAATATAGCTTTGAAAAATAGTGAAAGCCAAGAACTGACTCTTTTAAAAATAGGCATTTTTTGTTTAAAAGAAATACTACACACCAAAAACTATGATTAAATGAACGTCAAGAAGAAACTTTTGAAAATAGCTTTGGCAACCAACAGATGGACATAACCGACTTTCTAAAAAAAATAGTCATTTTTTGTTCGAAAAAACCAATCTACACAAAACTCTATTAATTTAAACATCAAGAAGAATCCCTAGAAAAGGGATTTTGAAAAGAACTAAATATTAGAACCTAGTCTTTAGAAAACAGTGTTAGGTTTTAGAAGCCTTGATATGGATGAATACATTAAAATATTCCGCAGTGGAAGACTTGAACAGAATCGAATGACATCATTAAAACCATGTAACGAAGTACCTTTGCATGGATCGCATCCGTGATTTCTTGGATCCTAGAGTGAGACGAGTCAAGCTACTCAAGTTTGCAGCCTCTAAATGTATTCACGCGATCCTCGGCATGTCAAATCTCCTCCTTCATGTTGACAAGCCCCGTTCTTTCTCCTCCTCGGCGCATCCTCAGCACGTCATCGTTGTTAGGTCGTCCCAATCACATCGGAGCTAGAGAGGGGTGTGGGGAGAAGGGAGAAGAAGGGGAAAGGCCCCTGAACAATTCTGGCCTGGGTCAATTTTGTTCAGGGCCTTCCCCTATTTTTACTAAGTGGGTATTTTCATAAAAATCCTCATGACTTAAGTATATCTTCTGATGTCCAAATGACCACTGTGTGTGGCTCTCTAGGCCCACGTATGAGTCTCGTTAACGACTCCAGCAACCCAATAACCTTAATTGGACTTCCAAATTCATTAATTATATCATCATATAGATTAATTAATGTCGGATTGATTTAACCCAATTGATAGGTCGTCTCCAACATGTGGGGTGCCAAGCTGTACCTCATATTCTAGAAGATACAAAGGAGTGTGTATTAACTCACTCATGGAACCTGCTCATCATTGGTTCCCATGTATGTATAGTCCTCCATCCACTTGATGCTCCTTGGATTATTTAGGGTATGGTCAACTGTCAAACCCTAATCGATCATCTGAGTTAGTATTGATGCACCCGGAAATCATCGGAGAACTCTTTTTCGATATTTCACTACCTTGGCCGAGGACTTCATCGCATCCTCTTCCTTGAGCTGTCAGCTCTTATACCAAGGGTAGACGATCCCATCTTGACAACTCAATTGTCTTCGTGAACTTTTTTATGTACCGGAACTAAGACCGTTTAGAATCTCATGATTAGAGACTCGTTTGCCATAGTCAAAGTACAACTGTCCATCCACAAGACGTCTTTGGTGTCTTAGGTCTAGGACCACTTACACAACTGTGTCGTGAATCAATTTTATTGATAATTCGGTATAATACCATTCAAGGATTCGTATGGATCAATTCAGTGAACTCTTTCGATTAAAGAGCACCCACTATCTATCCTTAGTGTCTCCACACTGATGGCTTTGGGAACAACCATGCTAATCATATGAGTGAGGCTAGATAATGCTATTCTATCTAGATACTTCGATGTCCTTCTCACGTATCCTTTGAAGATGAATGTTTAGAACACATGCTTAAAGACTAGTGACCTCCGCATTACGATCTCATCATAATTCACCAAGTCTGATCATGTACTCATGGACTTCATTATAAGCATCACACATGCACTATAATAAATATGTTGTATTAATGAATATGGAACAAGATATGCAATGTGTGATTGGCTTTCCAGCCACATATATTTCCATCAAAAAGTAATGTTGTATTTTAAATAAACCAATACACACCAAACTCTAAAAATGAAGTATTATGAAGAAACCCTAGAATAGGGCTTTGAAAAAAACTGACACGCATAGGCAACTTTTTAAAAATAGTCCTTTTCTATTTTCAAAACCAAAACACACCAAAACTCTAATAAAATTGAACAGTAAGAAGAAACCCAAGAAAAAAGATTTGAAAAAAATGAAGCCCCACAATGAAGTCTTTAAAAAAGTGTTATCATGTAGTTTAAAAAATGAATACACACAAAAAATCTGACAAAATTTAGCATAAAAAAGGAACCCTAGAAAGGGTTTTAAGAAACAACTAAAGCTGACAATTACCTCTTGAAAAAATCATGAAAAAGAATCCCTATGAAGGGCTTCAAAAAAGAACTAAACCCACAATAGACTCTTAAAAAAATAGTAATTTTTTGTTTAAAAAAACACCAGTACACACTTAAAATGAAGTACAATTAATAAACCATAGAAAAGGGCTTTTAAAAACAACTAAAGCCTACAACTGACTCTTTAAAAAGTCATTTTTTGTTTTCAAAGTAACACACAAAGAAAACTCTAAAAAACTGAAGTATCAAGAAGAAACACTAGAAAAGAGATTTGAAAAACAAGTGAAGCCCGCGGACAACTTTTTTAAAAACACTTATTTTTTGTTAAAAAACAATACACACAACAAACTATGATAATATTTGTTACCAAGAAGATATCCTAGAAAAAAACAAAGCAATAAAAGTCTACAACTGAATCTTTAAAAAATAGTCATTTTTTTCAAAAAAACAATACCCATAAAAAACTCCAAAAAAATTGAACATGAAGAAGAAACTCTAGAGTAGGATTTAATAAATAACTTAAGCGTACAATTATCTATTAAAGTATAGTCATTTTTTGTTTTAAAAGAAACCAATACAGACACAAAACTATAAAAAATAAAGTACAAAGGAGAAACCTTTGAAACACACCCTGAAAAAACACTTAAAACCACGACCGGCACTTTAAAAATAGTAACTTTATGTTTTAAAAATGCCAATACACACAAAGCAAATATGGTAAAACTGAACATCAATAAAAAACCATAGAAAAGGGCTTTTAAAAATTACTAAAGCATACACTCATCTTTTTGAAAGTAGTCACTTTTTGTTTTACACAAAAAATTACAAAGAAAAAACTCTAATAGAATTAAGCATCAAGAAGAAACCATTAAAAGAGCGAAATGAGAAACAACTATGTACAACCAACTCTATCAAAAAACCCCTTTTGTGTTCAAAATACCAATATACAAAAAACTCTGATAAGAGTTAACATGAATAAAGAGTCCCATAAAATGGCTCGGATAAACAATGGAAGACCACATATGACTCTTTAAAAAATAGTCAATAATGGTTTTAAAGAAACCAATACACAAACTTTGATAAAATTAGACATCACTAAAAACCCTAGAAAAGGGCTTTGACAAACAACATAAGCCAACTACCAATTAAATACAAAATAGTCATTCTATGTTTTAGAAAAATCAATACACACAAAACTTCAATAAAATTGAACATGAAAAAGAAACCTTCAAAAGGGCTTTGAAAATCAACTGAAGCCCACAATCGACTATTATAAAAATAGTCATTTTTTGTTTTGAAAAAAATCAATACATGAAAATAAAATATAGCAAGAAGAAACCCTAGAAAATGGTTAAAAAAAATTGAAGCCCACAGTCGACCCTTTCAAATATAGTCATTTATTTGTTTTAGAAAACCCAATACAAGCAAAAAAATTATTAAAAATATAGTATAAAATGGAAACCAAAGAAAAGGCTTTGAAGAAAACTATATTCCACTGACTCTTTAGAAAATAATAATTTTTTGTTTTAAGAAAACCAATACACATAAAAAATGAGCTATCAAGAACATACCATAGAAGAGGGCTTTGAAAAACAAAGAAAGCCCAGAACAGATTTTTAAAAAAATAGTCATTTTTTGAATTATTAAAACCAATATATTGAAAACTCTGATAAAATTAACATAAAAATCTTAGAAAAGGGCTTTAAAACCAACTGAAACCCCCTATTGACTATGTAAAAATAATAATTTTTTGTTTTAAAAAAGGTAATACACACATAAAACAAAGTAAAGTAGCAAGAAGCCCACACCAGACTCTTTTAAAACTCATCTTTTAAAGAATTTTTCACCATGAAAAATCTAAAAAAATAAAGTAGCAAGAAGAAACCCTTCAAAGGGGCTTTGAAAAAAATTGAAGTCTACAACCAACTCTTCAAAAAACTCTGAAAAATAAAGTATCAAGAAGTAACCCTGCAAAAGGGCGTGGAAAAGAATGGAAGCCCACGACTCAAGTTTTTTTAAAAGAGTCATTTTTTGTTTTAGAAAATGAAATATATACAAAAACATTATTAAAATAAATTATCAAGATAAACCTAAGAAAAAAGCTTTGAAAACAACAAAACTACTAAAGCCCACAACCAACTCTTTACATAATAGTGGTTTTTGTTTTTAAAAAAGCCAATACACACAAAAATCTATAACAAAACTGAACATCAATAGGAAACCCAAGAAAGGGCTTTCAAAAACAACTGAGCCCACAATCGAGTTTGATAAAAGTAGTATTTTTTGTTTTAAAACAATTATACAAAAATAAAATTCTCATAAACTTGAACATCAAGTAGGAACCCTATAAAAGGGCTTTGGTAAACAAACTCTTGATAACATAATTTTGTTTTCTCTAAACAAACCAATACACACAAAAGACTCTGGTAAAATTGAACATGAAGAATAAAACCAAGAAAAGGGCTTTCAAAAAACAGTTGGAACCCACAATCTACTGTATTAGAAATAGACAGCTTTTGTTTAAAGAACCAATACACTAAAAAATCATTGATAAAACTTAACATCAATAAGAAACCCTATAAAAGGGCTCTGAAAACAACAAAAATAAAACCAACTTTCTAAAAATAGTCTTCTTTAGTTTTGAAAAACTAATACACAAGAAAAAACTCTAATTAAAGTGAAAATTTAAAAAATCCCTAGAGAACCAACCCTAGAAAATTTAAAAAATCTTTGAAAATAACTAAAATCAAGAACCAACCCTCTAAAATTAATTATTTTTGGTTTCAAAGATACCAATATGCACAAAAAACTCAAATAAAATTGAACATCAATAAAACACCGTAGAAAATAGCTTTAAAAAACAACATAAGCGAAAAACCAATCTCTTATCAAAGACTTTATTTGGTTTTTGAAAACCAATATACACAAAAAACACTAAAAAAATTCAACATCAATAAAAAAGCCGAGAAAGGGCTTTACAAACAATGGAAGCCCACAATCGACTCTTTAAAAAGTAGTTTTTTTTTGTTTTCTTAAAACCAACACACACGAAAACTCTTATAGACTTAAACATCAATAAGATACCCTAGAAAAGGGATTTATAAAAATAAGTAAAAACCAAACTGACTCTCTGATTTTTTTTAAGAAACCCATATGAACAAAAACACTGATAAAAACAAACATAAATAAAAAACACTAGAAAGAGCTTTAAGAAACAATGGAAGCCCACAACCTACTCTTTAAAAAATAGTCATTCTTTGTTTTAAAAAACCAATACACATGAAAAACTCTGATAACATTGAACATAAAAAAAACCCTAAAAAAGGGCTTAAAAAAAGAGCTGAAGTCCCCAACCTTTAAAAAGTAATTTTTTTAAAATAAACCAATACAAGCAAACAAATATGTAAAAAGAAGCATAAAAATAAAAAAAGTATAAAAAGGTCTCTGAGAAACAACTAAATCACAAACACAGCTTTTAAGACGTAGTCATTCTTTACTTTATAAAAACGAATACACCCAAAAAATAGAATATCCTGACTACAACCTATAAGAGGGCTTAGGAAAAAACACAGAAGCCTACAACCGACTATGTTAAAAGTACTCATTTTTGTTTTTAAAAAAACCAATACACAATAAAACTTTGATAATTAAAAACAAAAAATAAACCCTAGAAAACGGCTTTAAAATAAAACTGAAATGCACAGCTACTTTTTTAAAGAATTGTCAAATTTGCTTTTTAAAAAACCAATACACACATAAAAGGAAGTGCCATGAATAAATACTAGAAAAAGGGTTAGGAAAACATCGTCTGCCCATAGGCGACTCTTTAAAAAGTCATTCATTGTTTTTAAACAACCAATACATGAAGACAACTCAAGAAAATAAAGTACTAAGAAGGAAGCCTAGAAAGAGGCTTCGAAAAAAAACTAAAACCTACAGTCGAGCCTTCGAAATATAATAATTTATTGTTTTGAACAAACCAATGGACACAAAAATCTAATAAAACTGAACATCAAGAAACCCTACAAAACGGCTTTAGAAAAAAACAGAAGCCCAAAACCGTCACTTTAACAAATAGTCCTTTATTGTTTTTAAAAAATCACCACATCCCAATAACTTTTGTAAAACTGAACATTAACAAGAGAACGTAGAAAATGACTTTGACAAACTAGTGAAGTCCACAATCTACTCTTTTAAAATATTGATTAATATTTTTTAAAAACCAATACACACAAAAAGTGTTATAAAATTAAACATTAAAAAATCATTAAAATTTTTGGAAAGCAACTAAAGCCCACAACCGACACTTTGATTTCTTTGTTTCAAAGAAATCAATACACAGAAAACCTCCAAAAACTGAAGTATCAAGAAGAAACCCTAAAAAAAGGCCTTGAAAACAACAGAAGCCTGAGACTAATTTTTTCAAAATTCATTGAAAAAAGCCAATAGAAACAAAGAATTCTGATTATACTGAATAGCAATAAAATGGGCCTTAAAAAAATAAAACAACTAAGGCCCACAATGGACTCTTCAAAAATAGTCAGTTTTTGTCTGTAAAAAACCACTACGCACAAAAAATGTGATTCAAAGTGAACATCAAGAGGAAATCATATAAAGAGATTAAAACAAAACCCGAATCCCACAGTCATCACTTTATAAAATACTCATTTTCTTGTCTTAAAGAAACGAATACAAACAAAAAAATGAATTATTAATAAGAAAACCTAGAAAAGGGGCTTTAAGAAACAACAAAAAGCGAAAACCAACTCTTTAAAATACAGCATTTTTTGTTTTAAGAAACCAATACACACATCAAAATCTAAAGAATGATGTACTACGAAGAAATTCTAGAAAAGGGCTTTGGAAAACTACTAAAGCCCACAACCGACTCTTTAGAAAATAGTCTTCTTTTGTTTTACAGAAGTGAATGCACAAAAATACTTTAAAAATGAATTATCAAGAAGAAGCCCTAGGAAACGCCTTTGAGAAACAACTAATGCCCACAGCCAATGTTTGAGAAAATTGTCATTTTTTTTGTTTTAAAGAAACAAATACACACAAAATAACTCTGATAAGAGTAAACATGAATAGGAAACCCTAAAAAAGGGTTTAAAAAAATAACTGGTGTTCAAACTGACTCTTTATAATAGAGTGCTTTTTTGTTTAAACAAACTAATGTGCTAAAAACTTTGGTAATATTAAACACCACAAAAAACCCTAGAAATGGGTTTGATAAACAACCAAAACCCACAACTGACTCTATTTGAAGTACTCATTTTTTGTTTTAAGAAAAAATACAAACAAAAAACTAAATAAAATGGAATATCAATAAGAAATCCTAGAAAAGGGTTTCGAGACACAAACTGAGACCAGAATAATCTCTAAAGAATAATCATTTTTGGTTTTCAAAAAAACACATATACATAAAAACTATGATAATTTGAACAAGAATATCAAAGCCCAGAAATGGCTCTAAAAAACAACAAACGCCCACAAAGGACTGTTTGAAAAAGTTTCATTTTTTTGTTTTAAAAAAACCAATACACCTGAAAAAACTCTTATAATATTAAACATAAAAAATCCCTAGAAAAAAGCTTTAAAAACAACTAAAACCCCAAACAGATACTCTACAAAGTAATCATTTTTGGTTGTAAAGAAACCAATATACAGAAAAAAGTCAAATAAAATTGAACATAAATAAAAACCATTCAAAAAATCTTTATAAAACAATGGAAGCCCATTACAAACTCCCTAATAAGTCTTAATTTGGTATATAAGAACCAATATATGCAGAAAACACTAACAAAATCAAACATTAATAAAAATCCAAAGAAAGGGCTTTCAAAAACAAGGGAAACCCACAACTGACTCTTGAAGAAATAGTTATGTTTTGTTTTCTAAAAACCAACACACAGGACAGACACTGATAATCTTGAACATCAATAGGAAACCCTAGAAAAGGGATTTGAAAAACAACTAAAATCCAAAACTGACTCTCTACAAAATAGTCATTTATTACTTTAAAGAAACCCATATATGCTAAAAAGTTTGATAGAATGGAACATCAATAAAAAATACTAGAAACGGCTTTAAAAAAGCAAGAAAAGACCAGAACTGACTCTTTTAAAAGTTATTTTTTATTTTAAAGAAACCCATATACACAGAAATCTCTCATAAATGGAACATCAATAAAAAACACTAGAAAAAGGCTTTGAAAACCTACTGAAGTCCACAAACAACTCTTTAGAAGTTAATTATTGATTTCAAAGAAACAAATACAAAAAATTATCTTAAAAAGAATTATAGAAACCCAAAGATAAGGACTTTGAGAAACAACAAAACTCCAAAACCAACTTTTTAAAAAGTAGTCCTTTTTGTTTTATGAAAAACAACTCACACAAAAATGGAGTAGCAAACGAAAACCTATAAAAAGCCTTTTAAAAAGGCCAGAATCCCACAACCAACTACTTAAGAAATACTCATGTTTTGATTTGAAAAAACCAACACACAATTTTTTTTTGATCAAATCAACAACAAAAGAAACCCGATAAAAGGGCTTTAAAAAACAACTGATACGCACAACCAAATCTTTTACGAAGTAGTCAAATTTGATGTTTAAAATAACCAACACACACACAAAACGAAGTTACAAGAATAATCACTAGAAAAAGGCATAGAAAAAATAACAGAAGCCTACAACCGAGTTTTTAAAAAGTCATTTATTGTTTTAAAGCAAACAATACACAAAAAACTCTGAAAAAAGTACCGAGAAGAAACCCTAAAAAGAGGCTACGAAAAACCGCGGAAGCATACAGCTGTCCATTCTAAAAATATGAATTTATGTTTTTCAACAAACCAGTGCAAATAAAAAACTGTAATAAAACTGAACATCAAGAAGAATCCTGAGGAAACAGTTTTTGACAACAATGGAACACCAAAACCAACGATCTAAAAAATAGTCATTTTTTGTCTTAAAAAACAATTACACACAAAAATCTGATTAAATTTGAACATCAAGAAGAAACCCTATAAAGAGCTTAAAAGAATACCCATAGCCCACACCATCACTTTATAAAATGCTAATTTTATTGTCTTAGAGAAATGAATACACAAAAAAGTGAATTATCAATGAGAAACCCTAGAAAAGGGCTTTAAGAAACAACAGATACAAAAAACCGACTCTTTAAAAAATAGTAATTTATGTTTCAAGACACCATTACACACAGAAAACTCTAAAAAATGACATACCAGGAAGAATCTGTAGAAAAGGGCTTTGAATACTACTAAAGTCCACAACTGACCCTTTAAGAAAATAATCAATTTTCTGTTTCAAAGAAACAAAAATACAAAAAACTTAAAAAATGCAATATTAAGAAAAAGCCTTTGAAAAGGCCTTGGAGAGACAACTAAGACTCACAATGAACTTTTGAAAGAATAGTCTAATTTGATTTTCAAGAAACCTATACACAAAAAAAATTCTGATAAGATCATAAAGAAGACACCCTCAAAACCAACTTCAAAAATCAGCAGGTTCCCACAGCTGACTCTTAATAAAATATTCATTTTTTAAAGAAACCAATACATGCAAAAAATTTGATAAAATTAAACATCAAGAATAAAGCCTAGAAAATGCTTTAAAAGCCAACATAAAGCCACAACTTACTCTTAAAAAAAAGTATTCTGTTTTTTAAAGAAACCAATACATCATAGAACTCTAAAAACTTGAAGTACCAAGAAAAAACCCTAGGAAAGAGCTTTGAGAAACAACTAAAGCCCACATGAAAACCTTAACAAATAGTCATTTTATTTTTTACAGAAACGAGTACACTGAATTTTTTTTAAATAAAGTATCGAGAAGAAACCATAAAAACTTTAAAAAACAACTAAAGCCCCTAACCGACTTTCAAAAAACTAGATTTTATTAAAAACCAGTACACATAAAAAACTCTAATAAGAGTAAACATAAAAAAGAAACCATACGGAATGTGTTAAAATACAACTAATGCCCGCAATGGACTCTTTTTAAAATAGTCATGGTTTGTTTAAAGAATGCACACTCAAGAAACTCTATAAATTAAACATCAAGAATAAACCCAACAAAAGGGATTTAAGAAAAAACTGAAACCAACAATAAATTCTATTGTGAATAGTCATTTTGTCTTATAAAAAACAAATATACACAAAAACCAAGATAAAATAGAACATGAATAAGTTACCCTAGAAAAGGGATTTACAAAACAAAGGAAGCCCATAGCAGACTCTTTAAAAATAGTCATTTGTTGTTTTCAGAAAATCAATACACACAGAAACTCAGATCAATTTAAACATTAATAGAAAACTCTAGAAAAGGGGTTCAAAAGATACGAGAGTCCCACCATTGACTCTTTAAAAAAAGTCATTTATTATTTTAAGAAACCAATACACGAAAAAAAACTCTAATAAATTGAACAGAAAAATACACTTTAAAAGGGCTTTGAAAAACAGCTGAAGACTGGATCCGATTCTTTGAAAAGTAGCCCTTTAGAAAAATAAATAGACAAAAAAATGTACTACCAAGAAGAAGCTGTAGAAAAGGGCTAAAAAACAACTCAAACCCACAACCGACTCTTTCAAATATAGTAATTGTTTGTTTTAAACAAAACCAATGCACACATAAAAGGAAGTACCAAGAATAAACCATAGGAAAGGGCTTAGAAAAACAATGGAAGCCCACAACGGTCTGTCTTTAAAATGTCATGTTATTAAAGAAAATAATACACAACAAAAGCCCTGAAGTGTTACTTTAAAAAATAGTCAATATTTTTGTTTTGAGATAACCAATACACAGAAGAAAGTTAAGTGCCAACAAAATAACAATTGTAAAGGGTTTTGAAAATCTACTAAAACCCACAAGAGACTCTTTAAAAGTAATCATTTTTTATTTTAAATACAGAAAGAAAACTCTAAAAAAGAAGTACCGAGATGCAACCCTAGAAAAATAAGTTCGAAAGAAACCTGAAGCCCACAACCAACTCTTTAACAAATACTCAGGTTTTGGTTCAAAACATACAATACACACGAGACGTGAAATACCATGAAGAAACCCTGTAAACGCCTTAGGAAAAAAATGAATTGCACACCTGACTCTTTCAAAAATAGTCATTTTTTGCTTTCGAAGAAACTAATGCAAGCAAAAAATTTAAAACATGACGTATCAAGAAGAACCCCAAAAAAACAGCTTTAAAAAACCTATTATTTCAAAAATTTTAAAACATGAAGTATCAAGAAGAAACCCAAAAAAACAGCTTTAAAAAACCTATTATCTTTTCTTTTGCAAAGCACTACACACAAAAAAAACATCAAAAGAAACCATAAGAAAAAAGCTTTAAAGAAGTTCAAAATCCTTCTACTGACTCTTTTCTTGTGCAGAAAACTTGAAAACCCTTGAAGAGGGCTTTAACAAACAACTAATGTCCACGGCCAACAGTTATTAAAAAAGTCACTTTTCTTTTAAAAAACTAATACATACAAAAAACTCGGACAAAATTGTACAGCATAAAAGAAACCCAAGAAAAGGCTTTAAAAAAACAAAACAATTAAATCCCACAATCGTCTCTTTAAAGATAGTCACTATTTGATTCAAAAACTAATACACACAAACAAATCTTATAAAATAGTTGTTATTTTGGTATTACGAAAAAAACTACACACGAAAAAATTCAGATGTAGTTGAACATAAAAAAGGGGACTTAGAAAGGGGCTTTGAAAATAACTGAAGCCTACGGATGACTCTAGAATAAAAGTCATTTCTGATTCAGTGAAATTGATACACATAAAGAACTATTAGAAACTAGATGAGAAGAAGAAACCCTAGCGAAGGGCTTTGACAAACAACTAAAGCCCACAGCCTTTTAAAAGGTAGTCGTCTTTGTTTAAGAAAACCGATACACACAAAACAACTTTGAGAAAAATTATTAGAAAGAACAAACCTAAGAAAAGGGCTTTAAAAACAAAGCAACTAAGGCCCACAACCGACTGTTAAAAAAGTAGTCATTTTGTTTAAAGAAACCAATACACACATAAAATATTTAAATATTTATCCAGAAGAAACTCTAGAAAAGGGCTATAACAAACAACTGAAACCAACAGCTATTGCTTTTAAAAAAAAGTCAGTTTTAGTTCACAAAAACTAATACATAAAGAAAACTTTTATAAAATTATACTGCCAAAAGAAACACAAGAAAAGGGCTTTGAGAAAAAACAAAACAATTAAACTCCACACCCCACTCTTTAAAAATAGTCATTATTTCTTTCAATAACTAATACACACAAAGAACTCTTATAAATTGAACATCAATAAGATCCCTTAAAAGGGCATCATAAAGTAAATTAAGCCCACAATCGTCTGTTTAACAATTAAGATTTGTTCTTTTAGAAAAACAGTACATATGAGAAATAAAGTGCTAATAGGAACCCAAGAAAAGGAAAAGAATTACAACCAACTCTCTCTATTAAAGTCATTATTATCGTAAAGAAACAATACAAACTGAATAAACTATAAATAAGCACTGAAAAGAAATCCAAGAAAAGGGCTTCGAAAAACAGTCGAAGCCAACAAACAACTCTTCAGACAATAGTCTTGTGGGCTTCAAAAAAACCAATACACACATAAACCTAACATCAACAAGAAACCCTAGAAATTGATTATCGTGAAGAAACCTTAGAAAGTAAATATCAAGAAGAAAACCCTAGAAAAGGGCTCTCACAAACAAGGGAAGCACACTACTAACTCATTAAAAATAGTAAGCACTTTTTGTTAAAAACTAGTAGACACAAAAATTTAAGTGCCATGAAGAAACCATAGAAAAGGGATACTGATGTCAGACGTCGTCGAAGGCGACACCCCACGGGTAAAATCACTAAGTGTATGTAACTACATGATGCTAATACCCTAGGCAGAATGTACGTGCAGGACCGACGAGTGGGTCTTCACCGAGTTCCACACTCCGGGGCAGGCGACCGATGATGATGACGGTGACCTTCTGATCCTCGTCGGAATGACGACGGCGACTACGGTGCCGAATGGAACAACTGTAGGGGCTTGCACCTAATGGACGGGCTCGACCCATTCTTGCGAAGACACTCAGTACGTAGTTTTCTCGATACTTTTCTCTCACCTAAACTAACCTGAGCGTGGTGGCGTGCAACCGATAATATACTGCAGAAAGTAATTTAACAGACGAGTAGGGGATCGACGTACCCTGTCGGTGTTGTCACTCGTCACCGGTGTCTCCGTAGAAGTGAGCACTGGATGGGTAGGCGGGGCGGAAAGATGCCAGAGAAGATTGGCGAACTCGAATGGCGAAGGGATGTAGGAGCTGTGGGTAGGAAGGGTCGTTTGGCTTCGAGGAGAAAGGAGATGGCGTTGACGGGCAGCAGCGTGGCTGGCGGTGGCGTAGCTGGCAAAGACTGTGATGCGACGATGTTTGGCGGATAGCGACAGGTCGCGGTCAATATTGCAGCAGGACATGGCGCGACGGTCGATAGCAAGGCGGGACGCGGCGACGGTGTCGGCAGGTAGCCGGGGCGGTACGATGGCAAGCGTGGTGGTGTAGCAGCAAGTGCGACAGCTCGTCGGTGGCAGTAGTGGAGTGGCGTCGTCGACCAGTCGCGACCCCTGGTTGTGGTTAACCGCGGTAGTGAAATTGTTGAGTCACAACCCGAGTTCTCGGCTGGTCGCGGTCGCTGGATTGCGACTGGTCAAAGCCATGAGTCGCGGTTGTTCACTGCCGTGGTTTGCTGTTGGTCATGACCGTGGGTCGAGGCAGACCTTGGCTGCGGATTGCGTTAGTCGCAGCTGCAGATCTCGGCTAGTCGCAGCCGCTAGGTTGCGACCGGTCAAAGCCGCGAGTCACGGCTGTTTGCTACCACAGACCATGGTTGGTTACTGCCGCGGGTCGTGGCTGACCGTGGCTACGGACTACGTCAGTCGCGGCTGCAGATCTCGGCTGGTCGTAGCCGCTGGCTATGGCCGATCGAGGTCGCAGCTAGTGGCTGGTCGCGACCGCGATTAGCGACTGGTCGCGGTTGCGATTGGCGACTAGTCGCGGCTGTGATTTACGTCTGGTCGCGCTCGCGTTTTGTGATTGGTCAGGGCCGCAGATCGTGGTTAACCACGGCCGAGGGCTGCAAACAGCGATGAGTAGCGACGACCGACCACCGACAATGGTAATGGTGTCCGGCGGCGGGCGTTGCTCTGAGATCTGGTAGACCACTAGCGAAGGGAGGCGGGACAGCGACACGGACGTCCAACGGTGGGTGGCGATCTTCTTCTTCCTCTTCCTCTCTCCTTCCTTATCTTCTTCTTCCTCCTCTTCTCCTCAGGGTGAGACCTGGAGGTGTAACTTCTACATAGTTTAACTGCAACCAGATCTAAAATGAACGTGGGGCTCATCATGGCGTTATATAGGGCCGTGATGGGCCCCTTACACAAATGTCCAACAAGGGGCCCAATAAGGACCCCCCATTTTACAACTTAATTTAAAAAAAACTACGAAAGAGAAAGAAAACGATACGGAATTAAAACAACACGGATGTGTCATGACGAGTAAGGGTACTTGTCGTGATGAACACAAAAGAGAGAATAAAAACAACAGAAAAACAGATAACGACGGGTGTGAACACGTGCTTTACCCGGGGTACTTAAACCCGGGCGTCTTCACGGACGCTTTGGCGTGGCGGTCGGGCTGGACATGGACCGGCGGCGATGCTGGTGATGGTGATGATGTCGGCGACGGCTCAGTTGACGATTCGTTGACGTCGTCAGGATGCGGTCCATCATATACAAAAATAGTGAAGTCCATGACTCTAAGAAACCAACACAAACAAACTCTAAGAAGAAGTATCAAAGGAAACCAAAGAAAAGGGTTGCAGAAAAACTAAGTCCCATTACAAACTTTTTGAACAAATGGTCATTTATGTTTTGGAAAATTCAATACACAGTAAAAACTATAATAAAATTGAACAGAAAAAAGAAACCCACAAATAGGATTTTGAAAAGACACTAAAGGCCACAACATATGTGTTAAAATGTAATCATTTTTGTGTTTTAAAGAAACCAATACAATCAAAAAACTCAAAGAAAATAGTATCAAGAAGAAACCCTAGAAGAGGAGTTTGAAAGACAGAACCCTTTTCTAAGGTTTTGGTTGAAAAAAATCAAAACCTAAAAAAGGAAATATTAAATATAGTCAATTTTTTGTTTAAAAAAACCAAAACAGGGAAAAAATGAATTACCAAGAAGCAACACTATAAAAGGGCTAGAAAACAACTGAATCCCACAACTGACTCTTTCAAATGTAGTCATTCGTTGTTTTTAAAGAAACCAGTACAAACAAGAATTCTAGAAACCTCAGAAAAAGGTTTAGAAAGAAAACCAAATCCCACAACTGGCTATTTAAAAAATAGTCAATTTTGTTTTTAAAAAGCAGTGCACACAAAAAATGAATCTCAAGAAGAAACCCATGAAAATGATTTTGAAAAAAAACAGAAGCCCAAAATTGACTCTTTAAACAATAGTCATATTTTGTTTTTAAAAGACCAATCCACAAGATGGCGGACGTCGTCGAGGATGTCATTCGTTTGGCACCGAGTATGATGGCTCGGTACCATAAGTAGATGGTCATATCGAACGTCGGCGGTGTCGTCGTCCAACGGATGAAACCCTAATGGGTTGATGTAACTAAGATGTGAAGAATGAACATCCTACGTGTCGTACGTGCAGGCTCCGATTCAAGAGAGACGCTGAGCTCTGAGCTTGGATGGGGTCGCCAGGTGACCGCGACAGTGGCCTCTTGAACCTCGTCGGAGCGACAAAGATGTCTACCGCCGAACGGAATCAATCAGTAGGGCTCGCACGTGACAGGCGGACTTGGCCGTACCGGTAAGACGCTCAATTTGTCCTAGTTTCTCTCAATTATTCCTTTCTCTCTCCTACGTAGCTCAAGCACGGTAGAGTCAATACGAAACTATACTGCAAGAGATAATTAAATGAACGATGGGAGAGGATGGCATACCTCGTCAGTACATTGCTCGTGATGCAGAATTCGTCAACAGTCGGCGGCGGTCCGAGCGGGTATGGCGAAGAAGCACCGGAGAGCTAACGGGGATGTGATGCCTGAGCGATAGGTAAAGGGGGATGGAGGAGAGGAAGAGAGAGCGGAAGCAGTCACGGCTCCAACCTGAAACTGGTTGTAGTCGGCGCATTTGTGGTGGATGCACAACACCCACATGGCAGGGCAGCTATGGCAAGCGGGCGGCAACTGGTCGCCTCGCCTTTGAATCAGAATACCCGTCCGGTAGCACGTTGACTGGCGAGGAAGGTGTGATCGACCACCCGAGCTCGCAGCGCACCAGGGAACACTAACCCTAGGATAGTAACTCCCGGTGTAATGCGGTCGGTTGGAGGTGCTCAGACTGGTAAAGAGTAAGGTCAGATCTCGGAGGACTGGTAGCCTCCAATGTATCTTGCTGGAAGCGTGATTCATGGTTGGAGTGGTTGAATTGCTCGCTCGACGGTCCCAAGAGCTGGACTGACAATTCCAAATCCTTCGGGGTCAACACTCCTTGGCCGTCCCTAAGGCATCAAAAGCCACGGCCCAGTGCCTGGTCACCGCGAGTTAGGCAGTTTCTAATTTAGGTGTGGGTCACACTACGACGAGAGTAGTGGGCAACTGAGTCAAAGGGTGGCAACCAAGCCGTTCATGGCCGCAGGTCCATCACAGACCAGCACTATCATCTTCCCCAGATATAGATAACTGTTCTACGGCCATTGTTCCCGCCGTTGAAGCTGACGTAGCGGGAATGGATTGTGAGATTGAGCAATCTCTTCTTGTAGATGGCAGTGGGAATTTCCTACGAGTTGACCACTCTGAGAATGGCGAAAGGCACGCCCCCCATTGATGTAACACGACCTGCTGGGATCGAGCGGCTCGTGTTTACACCACAAGGAGTGGAGGGCAGTGCGGCGAAACGGCAGCACGGGGCGGACGCTTCGATAGTGACAGCGGAGTGGACCCGTCTCCAATCGGCTATTGGGCGACAACGATAGGCGTCGGCGGTGCGGAGCTGCGGCTGTATATCCTACTACGGTATGTACTTCGCAGCAATAAACTAGCGCCGGCATGTCATCCGGCAATCGTCTTCCTTCGGGCTTCTCTAGGAGACCGGAGTGGCAGGTATGTGACGGCAGGATGGCGCAGCGGCATAATCTGACGTTGCTGATACGAGTTCCGATCGACAGCAGTGCGGCGGTGGTGACAGGAAGTGGCGGTGGCGAGCGGCAGCGGCGACGAATGGTGGTGGCGCAATCCGGTGGCTGCGATCGTTGCGGGCGGCTGCGGCCGCTACGGGCGGCTGCGAGCGCTGCCCGCGGCTATGGAAGCTCTGGCGGTTGTTGCCACTCTAGTGGCTATGACCGCTACTCGTGGTGGCGGCCGCGGGTCAGGCAGCTGTGGCAGTAGGACTGCGGCCTGGTCCGCAGGCGGCATGACAAACTGGTGGTGTTGGCGGCGGCGGCCCATGCTCGGGCGACGGCCCTGCGAGCCTGGCGGCTGCCCCGTGTGGCGGCGGCCGCCCCTCAACCTGGGGCCCGACCTGGGACGCTGGCGGCGGCGGCGGCCGCCTAGGGTTCCGTTGGCCTATCCTGACGGAACAGGACGGGGGGGGGGGCGGAACGGGACGGGCGGCCAAAGTCGGCCCCGTCCTGTCCACCCTTCACTCTCTCACCCTCTTTCTCTCTTCTCACAAGAATGGAACGGGACTCTTCCTTTTTTTTCCAAAAATTCAAAGTTAGACTCTCCTTCTTAAGATGGACACCCGTCCCCTCTTATAGGGGAAATAGGGGCCTTCTTCCTTAGAAAAGGAATAGAAGGCCCAAAAAGTTTAAAGGGAGGGCCTGATAAGGAGAAAATAAAACAGATACAAGAGAACAAGAAAGAAAACATAGACGATATGCTTGTAAGGCTGGATGGTCCCCCATCACCCATTCAACCTGCTGAGTCCGATTCAGATTGGGGAGTCATGGCGCTTGGAATTTCCCACCTTGTAGTGGCGACGATTGGGCACTTGCTGATAATTCCTGTCGCAACTATGACGGTCATCAATCAAATTGTGTCTCAAAATTGTGCCCAGCGAGAAGCCTGCACGTTCCCCTGTGATTATGATGCTGAACTAACCTACAAGCAGGTAAATTCTTCCTCCTATCCTTCTCGAACTTACTCTTCTCCCCTCCACTTTCTGTATCTTCTTCTCTGAACAAAGAGGGAGTCCAAGAATAATAACACTAAACTTTTAATTTCATTATTTCTTGGTCTGAGTTCTAGGGCGCCCCCCTCTTCCCTTATATAGGTGAATGTCAAATGGGCCCCCTTAGTGGGTCAACAAAGGGAAGTCTGGTCCATTAGGGGGCCCTTATACAATGGGCCCCTCATTACAAGATAAAGGGAAATTACGACATAAAAAGAAAAGACAAGAGGGGCATGAGGGAGGAGGAGTCCGAATTGCCAAGGACCCACCTTCCACATGAAGGCAAAACACAAAACATGACAAAGAAAATGACGAAAATGAAAATACGATTATGAGCATGCTTTCAGCTGATTGTCCATGACGACGGCGGTCAGTGCAGACGACGTCACTGACAGTATGAGATGGCGTGCGCCATCACCACACGAAAAATGAAGTTTAAAAAAGAAACACTAGAAAAGGCTAAACAACAACAAACTCTTTCAATTATAGCCATTTTTTATTTTAAAGAAAACAATCCAAACAAAAAAAATGTACAAAATATTTACCGAAAATTTATTCTAGAAAAGGGCTTCAAAAAATAGTTATAGCCTACAAACAAAGCTTCATAAATTTTTTTTTTTTGCCTGAAAAAAAATACACACGTAAAGTTGGAGATCAAGAAGAACCCTATAAAAGGGCTTCAAAAAATAAATGAGACCTACAACCAACCCTTCAAAAAATAGCCATTTTTTGTATTTAGGAAATCACTACAGATGAAAAAACACGGACAAAATTAATCACCAAGAAAAAACCTAGAAAAGGGCTTTGAAAAACAACCAGAACCCATGACTAACTCTATTAAAAGATAGTAATTTTGGTTTCAAAGACACCAATACACACAATAAGAAATGCCAGAAGAGGGTTTTAATACACAAGTAAATGCGAAAGCAACTTTCTGAAGAATAGTCTTTTGGTTAAAAAAAATATGCTCGAAAAAGTCTAGTTTAACTTATATGAATAAAAAACCTCAGAAATGGGATTTAAAAGCAAGGTAAGCCCACAATTGACTCATTAAAAATGGTCAGTTCTGTTTTCAAAAACCAATATACAGGAAAAACTCTGATAAACAGAAAACTCTGACAGTACACACAGAATAATCTTATACGAAAAAATGATTTGAAACCCATAAACCCATAAATGGACTCTTAAAATATAGTCACATTTGGTTTTCAAAAAAACCAATATACTCAAAAACATTCAAAAAAATGGAAAAACATTGGAAGCCTACAACCAACTTATTCAAAAATAGTAATATTGTTTTTTTTTAAATACAAATACACACAAAAAACTATGATAAAATTGAACATAAAAAGTAAACATATATTAGAGGTTTGCAAATCAACTGCATAAATTTTAAATTATAATCAGTTTTTATTTTAAATAAACCAATACATTCAAAAAAATCTTGAATATCCCAAGAATACAAAAGGGCTAGAAAACATTTGAAAGTCACAATCGACTCTTTCAAGTATAGTCACTCTTTGCTTTAAAAGCCAATAAAAATAAAAAGCTTTACCAAAATAAATATTATATATATTAATTTTTTGGTGTAAAAAACCATACACACAAAATGAAGTACTAAGAAAAAACACTAAAAAAGGTCTTTGAAAAAAAATATATTTTTATTCAGAACAAAATAATACACATGAAAACTCTGATAAAATTAGACATTAAAAAGAAACCTTAGAAAAGTGCTTTGAAAAACCACTCAAGGGACACAGAATTTGTTTTTAAAATTAGTCATTTCATTTATCTTAGAAATAACCATTACACAGAAAAATGTTTGACAAAACTGAACTTTCAAAAGAAACCATCAAAATTGAAATTTTGGTTGTTCTAATAAAACCCGTTCACACAAAAAACTCTAATAAACTTTAACATCAACAAGAAGCCATAGAAAGGGGCTTTGGAAAACAACTAAAATTCACAATTGACCCTCTAAAACATTAACATTTTTGTATTTAAAGAAATCCATAAACACAAAAACTTTGATTAAGTCGAACATCAATAAAAACCCTTGATAAGGGCTTTGAAGAACAACAGAAGTCCAATAGCAATTTATATCTTAAAAAACTATTGCACACAAAGAATTCAGATAAAATTAAACATAGAAAACCTTAAGAAAAGGCATTTAAAACCAGTAAAGCCCACATTTTTGATGGAGGACCATCCAGGCGATCATGTCACCAGCCACGTCGTGAAGCCCGAGCCGAGGTGAAGGATCTACAGTTCCACTACCAAGCTTGAGAAGCGATATTGTCTTATAGCTTCGTGTTGTTTATCCTTACGTTCTTTCTTTCTTTCCCCATATTTGGATTATCGGGAGGCCCCTCCTGCGTGAGTACCTGCATTCACTCGTACGTGTTTTTATTTTAATTATGTTTAATTGTCATCTTTAGGGGGAGGAAATCTATGTTGGGTTTCTTCTCCCCCTAAAGATCCCTTTTAAGGGGAAAGCCCAATAGGCCTTCCCCTTAAAAGGGAGCCCAATTGGGCCTCCATAACTGCCACTTCCCTAGATAAAGAAGAGGGAGGAGTGGACGTGGAGGCCAAGGCTTGATCATTATGTGAAAAAACCAGGTCTCCTTTTTATTTATAGCAGTTATTGTTCAGAAAGAAAGAAGAAGGAACGCTTGATTGGAGAAGAGAAGTCATTGTGTTGAAGAATTCCAGATCTGAATTGGGGAATCGGCAGTTGTCATTTTTTCAAGGTTCACCGTTGTGTTCAAGTCTTATGGGTTTTCTTTCGTCGATCAACATTTCTTCTTCTTTGTGGGAGGATTCGACTGTCTCTGGATGTCCTTGATTAGTATGCTGCTAGAGATTCCAGAGTATAAAAGGAAATCGACATTTATTTCATCATCGACCCCTTCACCGGAAAATGCTTTTCTCGACCCTGGCGAGCCCCGTCTATCTGATCCTTTGAAGAAAACGTGTTCCTCCAGTGCTCGTGAACAAGAAATCCCATCATAGAAGCTGTCATCCACATCCAGTTTTCGAAGAAGTTGCCTGCATTCAACCGCCTTAGTGTTGACGTTCGCTTTTTTGGAGCAACTTGGTTGCCACCACTTTGTCATGGATGCCCGAAAGACGATTTTGACGTTCACTTTCCATCCTAGGTCGTTGTCCCAGGGGTGGACTTTCACCCTGAACCGATACTCTGCTCGCCGCATATCGTCCAATCCTTGACACTCACACGGATGATCCTGCGGTCGACAAACGCGGGGATCAGCGGGCTTCGACCCAACGAGGTTTTCTCCCGACGCATCTCGGCTCCTACTGCCTTCACGCTTGCGCTTCTACGGTCAACAACGCCGTAGTCAAAGGCCTCTCGACAAACGCCAGCAAGATCACCTCCATCTGTGAGCGGGATTCAAACCCTGCCGTTTTGTATTTCTACATTTCAGTGAGCAGTTGGTTGATAAGCCATCACTGCCGCCCGGTCTATTCCACCAGCGTAGTTTGGCCGCACTATCATCGTCTCGGCTGTGGTTGTCCTCTATGAATGTTGGTCTTAGCTTGTTCCTGCTAAACGTCCGGATGAATCTTCTTCACTGAGCTGGTCACGGCGCCTCCGTGTTCCTGCTAGTCTGCCTACATCGAGCTGATCTCCGTTGCTCCTACCCTTAACCCCACTGTTCTGGCCAAAACCTGCAGGTCCATTTCCTCTCCCCTTTCACCTACACTGTTATTTTAGCTCTTTCAGTACCGATCTCAAGATTACTCTGATAGAAAAATTATCCTTGAGCGGAAGCATACCAGAGTCCATTTCTGAGATGGATTGGAGTGGATCTTCTGAATCAATGCAGGGGAGACGGATTCCTCTTCTGCAAATGGGGGCTGGAGGGTCTCTCGTCCTTACATGATACAGGGACCACAACCAAGACTTTATAGGCCTTTCATGGGCATCAGTTTACAAAACCACCCATTACGGTTTTGTAACCAATCCGGTTTCTACACATGTGCAACCATAGCATCACAATCATATTATGCCTTAATCCCATCCTTATAAATCACTTAATTGGGATATAACTATCCATAATAACCGTGATTAACAGTACTGTGTGTATATCCCCATATTAAGATCCAACATACTCATCGCCGTCGAGTGAATTTAAATGTGAATTTAGGATTAGCCACCTCATTTGTGTTATAAAATCCCTTTGGCAGTATCGAATCAGCTCATTCACGTCGACGGTGTGAACCCTAGTAGACGAAGATCGTTCCCACCACGTCGACCCTTCGAGTCAATTACGCGGGTCATTGGGAGCTTGATTGTGGCGAAACCTGTCGCGTTGCGACCAATTGATTTACATCTCAGATCATTCGACCTCCGTTGTATTTCTAGTCGAATTTTCTTAACTATTCGCATCGTACATTGCATCTCATTGCATTCTTTGTTCGACTCTCTTTAGTGGAACACGACCACTTCCAACCAGTCTTAAAAATATTAGTCATTCATTGTTTTGAGGAACTAATACAAACAAAAAACTGTTAAAAAGAAGTATAAAATAAAGTCAGTTTTCATTTTTCGAAAACCAATACACACAAAACTCTTAAAAAGAAGTATAAAAACTCTTTCTTGGAAAGAATCATAGCAAAGGGGTTTAAAAAACAACTGAAGCCCACAACCAGGTTTTTAAGGACGAGACATTTTTGGTTTCGAAAATAACAATTGAAACAAAAAACTCTCATAATTCAAACATGAATACAAAACCCCTGACAAGGGCTTTGAAAAACAACGGAAGCCCGCAACAAACTCTTTAAAAAAGTCATTTTTTGTGTAAAAGAACCAGTACGCAAGAAAAAATACAATGCAATTGAACATGAATAAAAACCCTATATAGGGGCTTTGAAAACAACTAAAACCTGAAACCGACTGTCCAAAAATTACTCATTTTGATTTTGAATTAGCTAATATACAAAAAACCTGAAATGAAATTAAACATCAATAAAAAAATCCTAGAAAAGAGTTTAAAAATTGAACCCACGATCCACTCTCTGAAAACTAGTCTTTAATAGTTTCCAAAAACCAATACACACAAAAAATACACACAAAAATTAAGTACTAAGAAGAAACCGTAGAAGAGGGGTTTAAAAAGTAGTTTTTTTATTTAGAAAAAATGAATACACATGAAAAGCCGATGAAGTTAAACACAAAAAAGGAACCCTTGAAAAGGGCATTGAAAAACCGCTAAAGCCCATGCAGAATGTTTTTAAAAGTAGTGATTATTTTTATTTTAGAAAAAAACAATACAAAGAACAATGTTTGACTTAAGTGAACTTTCAGAAGAAACCGTCAGAAGGTTTCTTTTATTTTTTTAGTTTTATTTGAGTTTTTATTTATTTATTTGTTATAAAAAAAAATAATTTGTTTAAAGAGTTGGTTGTGGGCTTCATTTGTTTTTCAGAGCCCTTTTCTACACCTTCTTAGTGTTGTATTTTATCAGAGGTCTTTGTGTGCATCGCTTAAAAAGAACAAAAAAATAACTATTTTCTAAAGAGTCAGTTGTGGGCTTCAAGTGTAGCTTAAAATCCCGTCTGTAAGGTTTCTTATGTTTAATATATCAAAGTTTTTTGTTGAGCATTGGTTTGTTTATAAAAAAGACTAATTTTTAGGAGTTGGTTGTGGGCTTCAGCCATTTTTCAAAGCCCTTTTCCAAGGATGCTTCGTCATGTCTAATTTTTCATAAAATTAATTGTGTATTGGTTTTGTTAGAGAGTCAAGCACGAGGTTCAGTAAAATTTCAAGGCCTTTTTATCAGGTTTCATGTTCTACCTTATTTTAAGGGTTTTTTGTGTGCTTTGGTTTCTTTAAAACAAAAAATGACTTTTCTTTAAAGAGCTCTTTTCACGGGTTTCTTTATGGGTTTAAAATTTTTCAGTTTTTTTCTGTTTCTGCTTTTTTTATAGAAAATTATTATTCCTTAAAGTGTTTGCTGTGTTTATTAGTTTTTTTGTATATTTTTTTCTTCATACTTATTTTTTTTGTGTGTCCTGGTTCCTTCAAATAAAAAAATGGCTATTATTGAAAGAGGTAGTGGTGGGCCCCCATTGTATTTCAAACCTCTTTTCTAGGATTTCTTCTATTTCTTTAATTTTATCCAATTTTTTATGTTTTTGTGTGATCTAAAAAATTTGACTAGTTTGTTTAACGAGCCAGTTGTGGGCTTCATTTGTTTTTCGAAGCCCTTTTCTATGCCTTCGTCTTGATGTTCTGTTTTATTGAAGGTTTGTTTGTTTAAGTTTTTCTAAAAACAGAAAATCTAGTTTTAAAAGTTAGTTTTGTTGCTTTAAGTGTAGATTTAAAACCCGTTTGTAGGGTTTCTTCTTAGAGTATAATTTACGGAAGTGTTTTTGCAATTATTGGTTTATTAAATAAAGAATGACCATGGTTAACCAGTTGGCTGTGGGCTTCACTCTTTTTTGAGTTTCCTTTTCTAGGGAGGCTTCTTGATGTCTAATTTGTCACAAAATTATCTGTGTATAGGTTTTCTTATAGAGTCAATTGTGGGGTTCAGTTGTTTTTCAAGGCCCTTTTATAGGGTTTCATGTTCTACCATAATTTTAAGACTTAGTTGTGTGTTTTGCTTTTGTTAAACAAAAAATGTCTATTTCCTTAAAGAGCCTCTTCCAAGGGTTTCTTTATGGTTTCATGTTTTCAGATTTTTTGGTTTTTTGAAGAAAAAAGATTTTTTGGTTTTTTGAAGAAAAAAGATTTTTTTTAAGCGTTAGTTGTCTGTATAGTTTTTTTTCTTGGGTATTTTCTTGATACTTCCTTTTTTGTGTGCCCTGGTATCTTCAAACCAAAAAATGGCTATTATTTTAAGACGTTCTAGTGTCACTAGTTTTTTTAAACCCATTTTCTAGGGTTTCGTCTTGTTCTTCAATTTCAACTGAGCTTTTATTGTCTCTTCTTGTTCTTCAGTTTTTTTCAAATCCCTATTCCAGGCTTTCTTTTTGATGTTCTACTTTATGAGAAGATTTTGTATGCATTAATTTTTTAAAAACAGAAAGAAGATCAATTTTTTAAAAGAGTCAGATGTGGGCTTTAAGTGTTATTTTTAAACCCTCTTGTAGGGATTCTTTTTAATGTTTATTTTTCTAAAGTTTGTTTTTTAGGTATTGTTTTTTCATACAAAAATGACTATTTGTGATGCGTCGATTGTGGGTTTCGTTTTTTAGCAGACCCTTTTCAAGGGACTTTTCTTAATATTTATTTTATTTAGTTCTTTTGTGTATTGTTTTTTGAAAGAGTTAAATGCGTGCTTAGTGTTTTTGAAGGCCATTTGGAAAGTGTTTTTGTTGATACTTTATTTTTAAGGTTTCTTGAAAACAAAAAAAATATTATTGTTAAAGAGTTCATTCTAGGATTTAATTCCTCTTAAAATATTTTTTCTAGGATTTATTAAAAATATCATTTCTATTGGACTTCTTATTTAAAAAAGAAAAATCACTGTTTGTTTGAAGTCAATTGTGGATTTGAGTTGTTTTCAAAGCCATTCTCGAGGATTTATTCTTGATATTTTATTAAAATAGTTTTTGGTGTGTATTGATTTCTTGAAAATAAACAATTGACTTTTTTTCAATAGTAAGTGGTGAACTTCAAATTTTTTTCAAAGCCCTTTTATAGGGTCTCTTCATGCTCCTCAAGTTTTTGAGAGTTTTTTTGGGCATTGGTTTTTTTAGGGAAAACTGACTTCTTTATTATTAGTTTGCTGCCTGTGTTAGTTTTCTCTAGGGATATTTGTGGATAATTAATTTTTTATGTATCAGTCTCTTCAAGCCAAAAGACGACTACAGTTTAAAGAGACGGTAGTGGGCACTTGGTGTTTTCAAGGCATTTCCCTTTGGTTTCTTCTTGATGGTTATTTTGTCAGAGTATTTGTGTCTATTGTGTTTTTTAAGTGTCTCTAGTGATTTTTTGTTTAAAGAGTTAGTATTGGGCTATACTTATTTTTCACTATCATGTTATGAGCTTTCTTCTTGCTGTTCTATTTTAGTGGAGTTTTCTGTGTGTATCAGTATTTTGAAAACAAAAAATGATTATTTTTTATGAGTTTGTTGTGGGATTCAAGCACTCTTTTCAAAGCTCATTTCTAGGGTTTCTTCTTGATCTTTAATTTTATTAGAGTCTTTTTGTGGTTTCCTTTTGAGGTTTAACCTTTTTGAAAGTTTTCTTTTGAGTAGTGGTTCTTTTCAACAAAAAAATACTATTTTGAATGAGCTGGTTGTGGGCTTCATTGTTTTTGCAAAGTCTTTTTATAGGGATTTTTCTTGATAATTTATTTTTTTCAAGTTCTTTTTTGTAATTTGTTTTGAAAGAGTCAAGTGTGAAGTTAGCTTTATGGAAGGCCCTTTGGAAAGGTATCTTGTTCATACTTCATTTTTTATGGTTTCTTTGTGTTTATGATTTCTTTAATCTAAAAAATTAATTTTTTTGAAGAGTTTGGTCTAGGTTTTAGCTGTTTTTTAAATTCTTATATTAGAGTCTATTTAAAATTTCATTTTTTCCAGAGTTTTATGTGGATTGGCTTTTAAAAAGCAAAAGTCACTATTTGTTAAGGAGCCAATTGTGGGCTTGTGTTTCTTCAAAGACTTTCTCTAGAATTTCTTCTTAATTTTTGTTAAAGATATTTTTTGTGTGTATTGATTTCTTCAAAATAAATATTTGACTTTTACTTAAACAGTAAGTGGTGAACTTCAAATGTTTTCAGAGCCCTTTATAGGGTTTCCTCATGCTCCTTAGGGTTTTTTAGAGTTTTTTGGGCTATTGGGTTTTTTTAAGAAAAAATAATTTTTTTGTCATGAGTTAGATGGGTGTGTTGTTTTCTTGCAGTGATATTTGTGGATACTTCATTTAATGTGTATTGGACTCTTTAAACAAAAACACGACTATAGTTTATAGATACGGTAATGGGTACCAGGTGTTTGCAAGTCCTTTTTGTTCGGTTTATTCTTGATGGTTCATTTCATTAGAGTTTTTTGTGTGTATTGGCTTATTGTAAATGGCTATGTAAGAGTCTGTTGTTGGCTTCACTTGTTTTTCACATCAATTTTAAGAGCTTTCTTCTTGATGTTCTATTTTATTAGAGTATTTCTGTGTGTATCGGTTTTTTGAGAACAAAAACTCAATATTTCTGAAGTGTTGGCTGTGGCATTTAAACATTTTTCAAAGCCTGTTTCTTGTGCTTCATCTGGATGTTTAATTTTATGAAAAGTTTTTCATGTATTTATTTTTTTAATACATTAATTTACTATTTTCTAAAGAGTTGGTTGTCGGGTTTAAATGTGTTTGGTGCCCTTTTCTATAGTTTTTTTATAATGTTCAATTTTAAATGGGTTTTTTGTGTATATTGATTTTTTTAAGACCAAAAAATAAGTATTTTTTTAAAGAGTCGGTTGTGGGTTTTTGTTGGTTTTCAAAGCCCTTTTTAGGCTTTCTTCTTGCTGTTCCGTTTTGACAAAGGTGTTTGTCTGTATTGTTTTTTAAAAGAAAACAAATGTCTACTTTTCAAAGAGCTAGTTGTGGGCTTTTAGTGTTTCTTTAAAGCTGCTTGGTAGGGGTTCTTCTAAAAGTTTAATTTTATTGAAGTTTTTTCTGGGGATTGGTTTTCATAAACAAAATCACTTGGTTTTTGCCAGAATTCGTTTTGATGCCTATTTTATTTAAAAATCTTATTTATTTGTATCTTAGAGAGTCAGGCATGGGCTTCGGTTGTTTTTTCATGACAATTTTCAGGGTTTCTTGTTGTACCATATTTTTATTAGTTTTTGTGTGTCTTGGTTTTTTAAATCAAAAATGAGTTTTCTAGGGTCTCTTCATGATTTTCAATTTATTCAGGTTTTTTTTGTTTTTGTGTTTTTCAAGGAAAATGACGTTGTTATAAGGCGTTAGTTGTGTGTATTGGTTTTTGCTTGGGTTTTTACTTCATACTTTATTTTTTGGGTGTCCTGGTTGCTTCACACAAAAAAATGACTTTCATTTAAACAGGTAGTAATGGGCACTACTTGTTTTCGAAACCCTTATTATATGGTTTCTCCTTGTTCTTCTGTTTTATCAGAGGTTTCCTGTATATTTTTTGTTCTAAAACAAAGAATATGATTAACTTGTTTAAAGAGATAGGTGTGGACTTTACTTTTTTTTTTGCAGCCCTTTTATGGGCTTTCTTCTCGATGTTCTATTTTTTTAGTGTTTATTTTTTGCGTGTATTGGTTTCTAGAAAAGAATAGATGACAATGTTTGAAAGAGTCAGTTGTGGGCTTCAAGTGTTTTTCAAAGTACTTTTCAATGATTTATGTTTTATGTTTACTTTTACCAGAGGTTTTTGTGTGTATTGATCTTTTTGACCGAAAAAAAACTAGTTTTTAAAGAGTTGAGTGGTTTCAAGGGTTTTTCAAAGTCCTCTTCTAGGGTTTTTTGTGTATTGGTTTTTGAAAGAGTTGGGTTTGGGTTTGGTTTTTGAATGAGCTGGTTGTGGGTTTCATATGCTTTAATGCTCCTTCATTACAGTTTATTTATTATGTTCCATATTATCAGTGTTTTGGGTACATTTTCTTTTAAGATCAAAACATGATTGTTTTTTAAAAACTCGGATGTGGGCCTCTGTTTCAATACGCTTTTGTAGGGTTTCTTTGTGCTGTTTCCTTTTACTAAGGTTTTTAATATGCATTGGTTTTTTTAAAGGATCCTTGTCGGCTTTAAATGTTTTGGCAAATCCATTTTCTTGGGACTCTTTTTGGGTATTTATTTTTACCAAACTTTTATGTGTATTGGTTTCTTAAAGAGTTGGGTTTGGGCTTTGGTCTTTTGAAGAGTTATGGAATTCAGAATTGTTTCTTTGTGCATATTAGCTTATTGTACATGAGTATTGAAGATTCGACTGTGGGCTTCACTTGGTTTTCACAACATATTAAGAGCTTTCTTCTTCGTGTTCTTTTTTATCAGAGTTTAGTTATGTGTATCAGTTTTTTAAAACAAGAATGACTACTTTTTATGAGTCCTTTGTGGGATTCCAATATTTTTTAAAACCTATTTCTAGGGTTTTTTGAGGAAGAAATACTTCTTTGTAATGAGTCAGTTTTGTCTATTGTTTTTATTCTAGGGTTTATTGATGATGCTTCATTTTTTTGTATATATTGGTTTATTCAAACTAAAAGATGACTATAGTCGAAACATACGATACTAGACGAAAGGACTTTTTCAGAGCATTGTTTCCGGGGTTTCTTATTGATGTTCAGTTTATGAGAGTTTTATGTGTCTATTGCTTGTTTTTTTTTTAAATAAGAATTAACGGGTGGGTTGTGAGCTTCACTTAGTTTTTACAGCCTATTATGGGCCTTCTTCGTGCTGTTTTATTTTATAATTTTTTTGTTTGTGGATATCAGTTTTTTAAAACAAAAAATGTCTTTTTTTTAAAGTCAGTTGTGTCGTTTAAGCATTTTTTAAAACCCCGTTTCTAGGGTTTTTATTGATGTTTATGTTTATTCAAGTTTCTAGGGTTTTTATTGGATTTTTAACGCAAACAAATACTATTTATTAGAGAGTGGGTTCTAGGTTTTAAATGCTTTTTGTACAGCAAAAAGTCATTATTTGTTTCAGAGAAAATTGTGGGCTGAGTTCGTTTTGAAAAACGTTATCTAGGATATCTTCTGCATTGCTAATTTAGACAGTTTTATATGTTTATTGATTTATTTAAAATAAAAATATGACTTCTATTTAAAGAGACAGCTCTGAACTTAAATTGTTCTCCTAAGCCCTTTTGTAAGGTTTTTCATGATGTTCAAGTTTTTTGGTTCTTAAATTTATTTTAAATGACTATAAAGAGTAGGTTGTGGGCTTCACTTTATTTTTCACACCCCTTTTCTGCACTTTCTTATTGATGTTCTATTTTGTCAAAGTTTTGTGTGTGTATTGGTTTTTATGAAAACAAAAACTATTTCTTTTAGGAGTCTGTTGTGGCATTCAAGCATTCAAATCCTGTTTATAGTGTTTCTTATTGATCTTTGTTTTTATCAGCATTTTTCCTGTATATTTGTTTTTTAACGCAAACAATCACTATTTTAAAGAGTTGTTCCTGGGTTTTAATTGTTTACATTGCCCTTTTTTAAGGGTTTCTTTACTATGTTGAATTTTATCAGAGATTTTTAGTGTACAATTGTTTTAGTGAGACTAAAAATGACTATTCTCGAAAGACTCAGTTGTGGCCTTTAGTTGTTTCTGAAAGACCTTTTATAAACTTTCTTCTTGACGTTTTGTTTTATCAGAGGTTTCTTGGTGTGTATTGCATTTTTAAAGGGACAAGTTGGGGGCTTTAATTGTTTGTTTAAAGCCATTTTGTAGGATTTTCTCTATGTTTAGTTTTATCAAAGTTGTATGTAAGTATTTTCTTTTTGAAAAAAAAATGATTATTCTTATTGAATTGGTTGTAGGTTTCAATCATATTTCAAAGCCCTTTTCTTGGCTTTCTTCTGGATGTTTTATTTTATCGGACTTTTTGTGTGAATTAGTTCTTTACAAACAAAAAATGACTCTTTTTAAAACAGATCTTTTTGGTCTTCAAGTGTTTTTCCCCAACGCATTTTCCAATGTCCCTTCATGATTTTAATTTTTAGAGTTTTTGTGTGTACTTTTTTGCTTAAAACAAAAAATGACTATTTTTTAAGAGTCGATGTGAGCTTCAAATGTTCCTCAAAGCCATTTCTAGGGTTTCTTCATAATGTTCAATTTAATCAGATCTTTAAGTTTTTTTAAAGCCCCGTGCTAGGGATTCTTCTTCATGTTAAATTTTATAAAATTTTTTTGTGTGTATTGGTTTTCAAAAGAGTCGGATGTGCGTTGAGGTTTTTTTAAGCCCCTTTCCAGGGTTTCTTGTAGATACTTTATTTTTGAAAGTTTTTTGTGTGCTTTTTTATAGAGAAAGGGTTACTTTTTAAAAGAGTCCTTTGTAGGTTGTTGTTGTTCTCCAAAGCCTTTTCAAAGGTCTCTATATAAGTTTTTTTTTTAACTGAGTTTTTTGTGTGTATTGGTTTTTCTACAACAATAACACACTATTGTTTTAAAAGTAGATTTTGGGATTCAGCTTTTTTACAAAGGCGTTCTCCAGGATTTCTTATTGGTACTTCATTTAAACGGTTTTTAGTGTATCGATTTCCTTAAAACATAAAAATGACTTTTATTCAAAGCGTTAGTTGAGGGTTTTAATTGATTTGAAAAGCCCTTTATTATGCTTTCTTCATGATCTTTAAGTTGTTCAGAGGTTTTTTGTTTATTGGTCTTCTGACAAAAAATTACTGTTTTTGAAGAGTTGCATGTATTGGTTTTTTCTAGGTTTCTTTGTCGATACTTCATTTTTTATGTGTATTGATTATTCCAAAAAAGGACTATTATTTAAAGAGGCGACAGTGGGAGCCATTTGTTTTTCCAAAGTCCTTTTCTAGGGTGTATCTTTAATGATCAATTTCGTTAGACGCTTTTGTGTGTACTGGTTTTTCTCAATAGGTGACTATTCTAGGCTTTATCCTTGATGTCTTATTTTATCAGTGTTTTCTTATGTGTTTTGGATTTCTCAAAACAAAAAATGACGAATTGTTAAAGAGCTGGTTAAGGGCTTCAAGCGTTTTTCAACCCCATTTCTAGGGTTTCTACTTGATATTTAACTTTACCAGAGTACTTTGCGTGAGTTGCAATGCTTAACACAAACAAAAATCACTTTTTTAAAGAGTGAGTCAAAGTTGTCTTTTTATTCTATGAAACAATCCTATAACATTGTTGATTCATTAATGAGCATATCGACAAAACTTGCTCTTGTAAAAATAAGGGTTTTGCTTAACCATGAGTAAACGAGCTCGAGGTGTTCTCAATCGGTGAAACCTCCAACTCCAAGGTGCTCTCAATCGGCAAAGCCTCTAAAGCCCGAGGTGATCTCAATTGGGGATACCTCTAGGTGTTCTCAATCGCCGAAGCCTCTAAGGTGTTCTCAATCGGCAAAGCCTCCATTGCCTTTGCTGAGGTGTTCTCAATCTACGATGCCTCCTTGGATTGAGCTGAGGATTTCTCAATTGGCGATGCCTCCTTGGACTGAGCTGAGAAGTTTTAAATCGGCTTTCTCAAAATATATATATAAAAAAAACTTTTTAAATAGTTGATTATGGGCTTCAAGGGGTTTTCAAACCTGATTTCTAGGGTTTCTGCTTAATATTTAACTTTATCGTAGTTTTTTGTGGGCATTTGCCTTCTTCTTGATATTTTACTTTTGCAATGTTTTTTTGTGTCAACTGGTGTTTCACAAATAAAAGAATGACTATTTTTATGAGTATTTTTTCTAGATTTTGATGTCTATTCATTTTTAAGAGTGGATTGTGAATAATCCTTTTTTCTAAAACAAAAATGATTAATTTGTTTAACGAGTCAGTTGCGAGCTTTATTTCTTGACGTTCTATTTTAGTAGAGTTATTGTATGTATTCACTTTTTTCAAGATAAATGACAAATTTTTAGTCGATTATGAATTTAAAGTGTTTTTAAAACCAGGGTTTCTTCTTGGTTTTTTAATTCACTTTTTTACATGAGTCTATTGTGAGTTTCAAATATTTATAACACCTTTTTTATAGGGTTTCTCCATGATGTTGAACTTTAAAAGAGTTTCTTGTGTGTATTGTTTTTTTCTTGTTCTTGAATTTCATCAGAGGTTTTGTATATTATTTTTTCTGAAACAAAAATATTTAGTTCGTTGAAAGAGTCAGTTGTGGGCTTCATTTATTTCTCATAACCTTTTCTAGGCCTTATTTATGATGTTTTATTTTAAAGAGCTATTTGTGTCTATTGATTATTTGCAAACAGAAAATGTCTATTTTAAAAGAGACCATTGCAGGATTCAACTCGTTTTCAAACCCCTTTTCACAGGTTCTTATTAATATTTAATTTTACCAGGTTTTTTGGTGTGTCTTCGTTTCACAAAAAATAATCACATTTTAAAAAAGAATCGGTTCTGGGTTTTAGTTGTTTTCCAAGCCTTGTTTTCTAGGATGTGTTCATAATTTGATTATTTATCTGAGTTTTTTGTGTTTATTGGTTTTATAAAGCAAAAAGTCACTTATTTTTTAAGATTTGATTGGGGGTTATAGAGTTTTTTGGAAGCCATTTTCTAGGATTTCTGATTGATACTTCATTTAAAGAGTTATCTGTGTGTTCTGTCTTCTTAAATATCTGTGTGTTCTGTCTTCTTAAATGACTTTTATTTAGAGAGTCATTTGTGGGGTTTAATTGTTCCAAAACCCTTCGTTAGGTTATCTTTGTGATGTTTATGCTTTTCAGAGTTTTTTTGTTAATTGGCTTTTTTCAGAATAACGACTTCATTATAAAAAGACAGTTGTGTGCATTGGTTCTCTATGGTTCTTTGTTGATACCTCTTTTTTATATGTATCAGTTTCCTCAAAACACACAATTACTATTATTTAATGAGATGGTAATGGGTACCATTTATTTTTCCGAAGTTTTTTCTACAGTTTATCCTTGATGATCAATTTTGTTAGGGTTTTTTGTGTGTGCTGGTTTTTCTTTTTAAAAAGTGTCCATTTTTATATAGTCGATTGTGGGATTCATTTGTTTCAGATCCCTTTTCTTGGTTTTCTTCTTGATGTCATGTTTTATCAAAGTTTTTTTATTTTTTGGTTCTCCGAAAAGAAATGACAATATTTTACAGCATTGTTTAGAGGCTTTGAGTGTTTCTTCAAACCCCTTTTCTAGGGTTTCTTCTCAATGTTTATTTTTCTGAGTTTTATGTGTGCATTGGTTTTCTTAACACAAAAATTACTTTTTTTAGTGATCATGTTGTGGGTCTCAAATGTTTACAATGCCCTTTTCTAGAGTTTCTTCATGATGGTTCAATTTCATAAGAGTTTTTTGTGTGTATTGGTTTAAAAAAATGAGTATTTTTTGAAAGAGCGGTTTGTGGGCTTCAGTTTTTTGAAAGCCCTCTAGTAGGGATGCTTCTTCATGTTTGATTTTATCAAACCTTTTTTGTGCACTAATTTTTTTTAGATAGTCAGTTTGGGCTTCTGTTGTTTCTTACGACCCTTTTATGGGTTTTCCTGTTGATACCTCATTTTAACGGTTTTTTATGTGTTTATGTTTATTTAAAACAAAAAATTAAAATTTTTTTAAATATTCAGTTATCTGCTTTAACTCTACTGCAAATCTCTTTTATATGGTTTTTTCATGATGTTCAAGTTTGTCAAAGTTTAGTGTTTACTGGTTTTCTTCAAAGAAAAATGACTTATTTATCAAGATTCAATTGGATGTGTTGGTTTTTTTTTATTATGAATTTTTCTTGATACTTCCTTTTTTATGTCTAAAGAGTCGGTTTCTTCAAACCAAGAAACGACTATTATTGAAAGAGATGGTAGTGCGCACAAGTTAGTTTTCAACTCCCTTGTCTAGGTTTTCTTCTTGTTCTTTAGTTTAATCAGAGTTATTGTGTATATTGTTTTGTAAAAATAATAATTATTTGTCGAAAGAGTCGGTTGTGGGTTTCGTTTGTTTTTTCAGCCATTTTCTAGGCCTTATTCTTGATGTTCTATTTTAGAAAAGCTTTTTGTGTGTATTATTTTTTTAAAACCAAAAATCATTATTTTAAAGAGTGGCGGGTTTCAACTTTTTTAGGCTCTTTTTATAGGGTTTATAACTGATGTATGATTTTTCCAGAGTTTTTTTAGTGTATTGGTCACTTTAAAAAAATCCTATTTTAAAGAGTCGATTTTAGGTTTTAGTTTTTCTTTAAAGCTTTTTTTATAGGGTTTCTTCAAAATTTCAATTTTATCTGAGTTTTGATGGGTATCGGTTTTTGTAGAGCGACAAGTCATTATATTTTTAATAGCCAGTTGTGGATTTGAGCTTTTTCTTCAAAATCCTTTCTCTAGGATTTTTTCTTGACACTTTATTTACAGATTCTTTTCTGCGCGTTGATTTCTTTAAAACAAATTATTTTTTTATTGAACTAGTCAGTTGTGGTTTTAATTGTTTCTCAAAGCCCTTCTATGGGGTTTATTCGTGATGTTTAAGTTTCACAGACTTTTTCGTTTGTGGCTTTCTATAAAGAGATGGTCGTGGCTTCACAGACTTAATCAAGAGATGGCCGTGGGCACCAGTTGTTTTCAAAGCCTCTTTACTGTTTACTTCTGTGTATCGCTTTTTCAAAGACTAGTTTTAAAAGATTCGGTCGTGGCCTTCACTTATTTTTAGACCAATTTATTAGGCTTTCTTCTTGATTCTCTATTTTATCAGAGTTTTTCTGTGTATTTTTGTCTGAAAGCAAAAAATGACTATTTATAAAGCATCGGTTGTGGGCTTTAAATATTTTCGAATCCTTTTTCTAGGACTCCAGCAGATTGTTTTTCTGAATAGAATTGATGGGAAGTTCTGATGAATTTACGCATTTCAAAACTCCAAGATCAATATCTTTAATGGATGTAATTAAAAACTCATTTATCTTTATCCATCCTTGGATATGATAATCTTTTGGTGCACATAAAATCGATCAAACCAAATAATTTCAAACTGAAGTTATCATAACAAGGATAGAAGTTTGCCCAGTTTTTAAATGCTCAAAACTTTGGGGACGATCGTATTATGTCCAATAAAAGATCAGTGTTAGTTAAAAGCGTTTTGATTTTTTAATGAAATAAAATAAAATCTTGAGGTTATTAAGTATATTTCGGACAAAAAAATTAAAATTATAGGAAACACATATTTCATGAATTTTCTAATCTGATGTGCTTGCGAAAAATATGAAATATCCAGTGCTTCACTAGAATTCTCTCTCCTCACAGTCAAGTCTCAGGATACGTTTAACTTGTTTTATTGAACCATTTTGACGAATACATTTCGTTCCGTTCTTCCTCTCCTCTTACTTCTCAATCTTCTACTACCTTCTTCTTCTATCTTTCCCTCTATTCATATTCTCCATTTCTCATCACTTCAATCAGCAAATGGGTGATTCTCTACAATTGCAACGTTGACTTGGTTCTTTGGATGCGGATCAGACTTAGCCGCCGCCGTGACGGAGAACTCAAGTGAAAAGAATAGGATTTATAAGGAAAACGACATGCTTTATAGACACAGCCTGTACTTTATCATCGACTATCCATAAATTAATGACTTGGCATGGGTTCCCTATTCGCTATCCATAATTTATGAACAAAATGCCTGAACCTTAGTATGTCCAGAAATTCAACTATTAAATAACGAAACCGAAGTGATCGTGAGTGGATATTTTTTATTTTTCTATATTTTATTTTTATGTTCTATTGACTTTTTTATTATTTCTTGAAGCCGACTCTAGAAGTTGGGAAATCGTTGAGCTCATCCACAAGGAGGGGTTCTGCGATTCTCATGCCTTTATTCAAGTCAATGGAACCGAGTCAAGAGTGACGGTAACACGGCAGCTCAGCCAAATACCCGAGAGCGGCAATGCCAAACTGATTTTTTATCGCAATAAAATTAACTTATCTAAGCAGATTATAATTAATTAAATCTTTGATTTTTCCAAGATGCTTTAATTATTCCAATGTTTCGCGATTTGCGGTATCTAACCCGTACATCCTTGCATTATCCTTCGGCCCGGGTGTTAAATTCTGTGGTCATATTTGATATCAACGGCCTTAGAGTAACGCCAGAATAGAGTTTGGTTGCTCGTCTTAGACAGTTTCTAAGTCCCGGCAAATCCTTTCGAACCATTCCATTAATCTAAAAAATATTAATACGGGATGATATTCAGTCAAAACATTATATTACTCTTCAATTAAAATCAGTCCGTGAAAGGCTATGATTGCTTACTGACTGTCTGTTGGCCTTATGAGACGATTCCGATTGCTCTAGCGCGACATCAAACAACAATCACTGTTCGTCTGCGAATATCGTGGATAGTCGGCAAAGCGTGATCCGTGAAAGCGAGTAATCTCGAACAAACTATTATAGATAAGTGGCACATATTATTGAGGAATCCATATAAACTAAAGTACGCGGATGCTTTATGGGATGTATTCGTTTTGTTTAGATCTTCTTCATCCCTATTCCCATAAACGCTAAATGGAGTGATTTTCTGTGTTATTCCTAGTTTACTAGCTCATGGGCCGGAATGAATGTGATATGTTGATTCAACAGATTAGATATGTCAAACATGTCTATAATGTTTATTTCTCCAAATATCGGCTCGAATGTTATGAAACAATGGGTTTTCTATTAACACTTCTTATAAAAGGTTTCGCTAGTAATCAATCATTATTCATCTATCCTCATGGTTGTGATGACTTTTACAGTCATGATAGTGTTGATAGTTATGAACCATCCCAAACAATAACTCTTTCACGAGTTACTGTTTGCAGGAGAGAAATGAACAGATTGGAGCTCAAGCGATGTGGATGTTTCAAGGAAAAAAGAAGGACGAGTATAGTTCGTAAAATGTAAGAGTGGAACCTTACGCAAAATGAAAAGAGTGTCTCTCATCATTATTCTCAAGGTTAACCCCACAGCGAACCAGAAATAATGATCGAATAATTGACGTTAATGATTCATTTACTTCAAATGGTTTTTTGATGCCCGGGGACGATATAGTAATATTTCTATGCACCTGAATGAATCTTGTAAAAACTATTTTAGCACGCGAAGGAATCTCAGGGTAATGTTGGAATCTTACTTTAGGAGGGCATACAATCACTTTTATAAATCTCCTTGAATCAAAATTTTGTAAATGTAATTTGAGAAATTGGTCAATTCACAGGGAGCTAGGTGTCTAAAAAAACTGAGTTTAATTTTTCTTTTGACTTACGTTACTAATTAAAATGTAGAAATAAGGTTTTATGTATATCATTTTTAGGTTGATGTAAGAATTGTTGAATGTGAATGCTGGACCATGAAAAATCCAGGTCTAAAATTTATGACCAAATTTTAGTTCAAATTTCCAACTCAATGAGATTGTATCGAAACGTATTACAGTATTTCTTCAAGATTTCATGCAAGGAGAACATAAATGCAAATTGATAATGGAAGATCAATGACATTTGCGGTAAGATTTTAGGAAGAGTTAAGCCACATGTGAAAGTGAATGGCCAAACATTTGAATTCCGAATATGAAGAGATAAATAAGAGGAAAATGTTTATAGAGAGAATGTAGACAAAAAATGGGGGAAATTGAATAACTAGATATTTTGGAGGAATATGGGTAAAGTATGCACCTCTCCTATCTTGGAAATCCAAAGTGAGACATGAAAATATTCAGGGTCATACATGTCAGTGTGATGGGCTGTGTTACGATAAAAGTTTAATTGAGAATTTTTAATTTAACAACTAATTGAATTTTAATAAATATTTTTAGACATGACACACTAAGGAGACACCCCAAGTAATGTTCATAAGATGAAAGCTCAAGTATGCTTCACAGATGATGTACAAGTTGCTAACTGTTTCTATGGAGTTGATTGGACTTCTAAGAAGCTGCCTGGATAGGGTGTTAGGTTGACCAAAACGGATTTAATCATCCTGAGCCAAGTGAGAGCTAGAGTTAGATATATTCAATGAACGTAACATCACGAGGGAAGACACATATGGGTTGAAAAATCTATGAGTATACTTTCTGCTGAACAGATGATACAGCCACAACAGGTGCTTCAAGTGTTATGACAACAGTTCATGTTGTTAATCCCATTTAGGAGAGAAGGCTTCACAAAAATAGAATTAAAACTTCAGTATCTGACTCCGTGTTATTTGGACAATGAGACAAACATGTATTCTTTTAAAAGACTTGCCAACATATTGCCATGAAATTTTAATTTATATAATATGTTTATATATTGATACACACTTTTTTTACAATGACTTGGTTACCGCCTTCCACACAATAAATATGATGAGGATTTATTGGTATGCGGCATAGGATTTAGAAATAGAAAATCTGGCAGAAGGTTTGCCTGTGACTTCCCTTGTCCTCTTTTCGGGTCAAAGGTCCATAACTTCGTTCTTGAATCAGTACAAAACCCAAGTTCATGTGAATTTAGTCCTGAGCTCTCGCACGTTATAAAATACAAAGATTGGAAAATGGAGCAAGGTATTATTTTATCTGTCTCGGCAGTTCATGAAAATACATCATCAGATACATTCACCCATTTTGTTGGGTCGGCATAAGTGTGAACATGTTTCGTATTATTGGAGCTCTATTGGAAGGCAACAGATATAAGCATTACACGATTCCAATCACCAGCGGACTGGTGACAGAACGGAAAGAGTCTGACCATATTAATCTGCCATATGTATATCCTTTGGCGGCACCGATCTGAGGCTCGAACGTGATAGTGAAGGCCCTCTCCTGGCCGTATGCAGTAAACTGCAAAGTATTTGGCGCTACAGTTACCAAGACACCGGGCGGTGGGAGAATACGCACTGTGTACGTGCTGGAAGGCCCAACATTCTTAAGCCTACGATTGACGGTGGTGCGGCTAGCAAGTGATGGCACAGTAATGGAAGGATAGTTCATGTCAAGAATCCGTGGAGAAGTAAGAGGGCAGGAAAAGTCTGCCTGTTGGAAGCTGAAAATCTGGCTGGAGGTGTATCCTTTGGCGCATAGGAAATTGAGATAGTCTGTCACTGTAAGGTCATACACCAGGCCGGGATCCGCTGCGCGGTTTGGTTGGACATGTCCCGCACCGTAGCTGAAAGGATTGGCCGGAAGGAAGAAGGAATCAAGTATGTTGACCCCTCTGTTGTCTTGAGTTGTAGCTGCGGAGAGAACGTACGAGTTCACATCTTGATGATATATGAATGTTAAAGAGGAAAACTGAAAGTTATTGAGAGTTACCCGTGGTCATGATTGCCGACTTGATTGCCGCGGGGCTCCAATCTGGGTGAAGGGCTTTCAAGAGGCCCACAACGCCAGCGATGTGAGGGCATGCCATTGAAGTTCCAGAAAAAACACTGAAGGGAACGCGACGTGTATCGATTGCTAAGTCGGACGGACCGACTGCACCAGTGAAGGCTGCAACCACTCTCAACCCAGGTGCCGTGATGTCCGGCTGCACCCATCCCTCATTAGCGGGAGAAATATAGAGATAGAGAGAAATATATAGAGGTAGAGAGACCGACTGATAAAACAATAAAAGGTAGAGATAGAGACATGAAAAATTATAGAGATGAGAGTGGAGAAATAGAAAGATACATATACAGAGACAGAGATACCCATACAGTTAGATACAGAGACAGAGATAGCGTTATCGATTGAGATAAAGATATAAACAACCATAGAGATATAAGTAGAGAAATAGAAAGAGACATATATAGAGACAGAGAGACCAACATAAACAATCATAGAGATGGAAGTAGAGAAATAGCAAGAGACATACACGGAATCAGATATACCCATACAGTTAGAGACAGAGACATAGATAGATATATAGATAGAGATAAAGATATATGTAGAGAAAGAGATAGAGATAGAGATAGAAATAGAGGTAGAGATAGAGATAAGAATATAGATAGAGATAGAGATGCAGATAGGGATAGAGATAGAGATAGAGATGGAGATAGAGATAGAGGTAGAGATAGAGATAGAGGTAGAGATGCGCATAGGGACAGAGATATAGATATAGATATAGATATAGATAGAGATAGAGATATAGATATAGATAGAGATGCAGATAGGGATAGGGATAGAGATAGAGATAGAGATGGAGATAGAGATAGAGATAAGAATATAGATAGAGATTGTGATGCAGATAGGGATAGAGATAGAGATGGAGATAGAGATAGAGGTAGAGATAGAGAAAGAGATAGAGGTAGAGATGCGCATAGGGATAGAGATAGAGATATAGATAGAGATATAGATATAGATATAGATAGAGATGCAGATAGGGATAGAGATAGAGATAGAGATAGAGATAGAGAAAGAGATAGAGATAGAGATAGAGATCGACATACATATAGACATATAGATGTAGGTGGACATAAAGATAGACATATAGATGTAGATAGACCTAGGCATAGACATCGACATAGACATAGAGATAGCGATGGCAATAGAAAGAGATGACGGTGGAGATCGAGAGAAGGTTATATATAGAGATAGAGAGAGATGAAGATGTAGATGAAGATAAAGATAGACATATTGATAGAGAGAGATGAAAATGGAGATGGAAGGAGATATAGATATAAAGACAGAGAGAGATAGAGATAAGAGGATATGTGATGGAGAGAGAGAGAGAGATGAAGATGGAGAAGAGATAAAGACAGGTATAGAGATAAAGAGAGATAGAGAAATAGATAGAGATAAAGAGCGAAATAAAGATGGAAATAGATATAGAGAAATAGATAGAGATAAAGAGCGAAATGAAGATGGAAATAGATATAGAGAAATAGTTAGAGATAGAGATAGAGATATGGTTAGAGATAGAGATTGAGATAGAGATAGAGATAGAGAAACCTATAGCGATAGAGATAGTGAAACCTATGGAAATATTGATATTGACAGAGACAAAGATAAATATATAAATATAGTTTAGATAGATATAGAGACAGAGACTGAGATAGAGCCATAAATAAAGATATATATAGAGAGAGAAAGATAGAATAGAGGCAAAGTCAGATAAAGATACAGATATAGAGAGCGCCATAGATATAGATACGTATAAAATAGAGACAGATATACAGAAGTATATGGAGAGAGGGAGAGAGCAATTCACCTTGAGAATTTCGGGGTTAATGTTGTTTGGTCCACGAGAAGAAAAGTAACCCATGAAAGGGGCAGGGCGAGTACCCAGCTCTGTAAATGGCGCAGAGATACTGGCTATCGGAAATCTGTGGCCAATAATAAGAGCCGCTAAACATGATCAGCTTTAAACTTAATCATTGATATATTTTAAATCAGAAAGAGTGATTTCAAGGACAAGGATGTTTTCAAGAAATATATATACTATTTTCATAATGTATTTCACCCACTAGAAATGGCAGTGTTCATTGTTTTTGTTTTATTTAAACAATGACGGTGCTGTTATTAGAGTGCTCCAGAGTATAATCGTTATAAAAATGAAAGTTTTTCCATCAGCGAAAAAATGCGGTTCAACAATGTTACTGAAAGTGGAAATTGCTTCATGGTTCGATGAGTTTTAAATGTTACGAGAAAGAGAAATCAACTTGGTCACTTACGCGGTTGAAGTGGTGTAAGTCAGAAGCTTCAGTCCATCTTCGTATGATAGGGTTACGGCAGGAAGGAGAAATGGCGTAGCCTCGACATCATAGCCCCGTCTCCTCGAGTTGATAAGGATCATGCCGATGCCGCCGGCCTGCGAGACAGCTACACCCTTCGCGGCAGCAGTAATTTGTTCGGCAGCACAAATCACAATCTTCCCCTTCACCTTCTCCGGGTTCAAGGATCCCGACTGGCAAAATTCGCTAAGAGAGGAGGAGAACGATTGGATTCTCAGTCAACGAAAAAAATAGAATAAGAAGAGGAGCAGATGTTCTCACGCGTTTGCAGTGGAAGAAATTGATGAGGCAGCGGCCGTGGAAACAATCAGAGGAAAGAACCTGTTTGGGGGAAGACTGGAGGTGGATAAGCTCTGACCCTGACAGTAAGCAAACCCAGACGATGGTTTAAGCAATATAGAAAAAACCCAGCAGAGATAGAGAACTGTTTCAGATTAGTCACCTTGAATCGCACCCCATTCCCGATTGTGGCAAAGGAGGTAAATTCTCTGTCCATTGTGCTCGCTGCGACGGTGAATATCCATGGCGCCACGTTGGTCACCGTTCCATATCCTGGTCCCGCATTTCCTCCGGCAAAAACAACACTGATTCCCCGCTTCGCCGCGTGAAATGACCCGATAGCCATTCCATCGCGCAAATACTCCCGAGCTTCGCCGGCTATGGACACGGAGATAACGTCGACTCCGTCTTGTATTGCTGCTTCGAAAGCCGCTAACAAGTCCGCGTCGTAGCACCCGCCTATGCCGTTGACCCTAGGCCAGCAAACGCGGTACGCTGCCACGCGGGCTCTTGGCGAGCCGCCCTTGGCCGTGCCGCTGCCGAAGCCGATCGCACTGGCTCGGGGAACGAATGCACCTCCGGCCGTCGCGAGGGTGTGAGTGCCGTGGCCATCTGGATCGCGCGGAGTGTTTAGGCTTGGGTCTATTCGCCCCCCCGCGGCTTGATAGCCTTTGTTGAAAAATCTCGCCCCAATGAGTTTCCTGGGTAATCAAACGACGGGACTATTTTTGTTATCCAAGAAAAGTTGTCTCCGATGGATCATCGTCAGAAACAGATGAAATGAGGAAGAATTTGACGAGAATATACAATGACAGTTAGAGACTGAGACAAAAGAACATGCCTGTTGCACGTAACAGGAACACCCGTTCCCCCCGCGCAAGTCCCTTTCCATTTCGATGGCACAGGCCCCAACCCCGCATCACTGAAGCTCGCAGACTCCGGCCAAACTCCTGTTCCCAAAAAAAAAACGCACGATACATAAGTAAAGCGTTGCAGCAGCGATGAAGGATGACGATTACTACCTGTGTCAAGATTTCCGATGATGACATCCTCTCCAAATCTTGCTCGACTCCACAAAGATCCCACCGGGATTCCGTTGGCCGTTTCCAGGCCCATGAACTCCCATGACCGGGTTGTCTGAACTTCCCTTCCCGTGTTAGGAAACACGCCCAACACCCCCGGTGACTCTGCAAGAGACAACAGGTAAATTGTTATTTATCTGGTATTTATACCGAGACGAAGTAAGAAAACAATTCACAATTACCCACTTGATATTTCGTCTGCCTCCTCCTCTTCAAGGAAAGCCGCAAACCCATTTATGACACGCGTATATGAATAGAAAATTGAGTCGCGCGCCTTCTCTCTACCGCAAGGCGTGAAACAACGTCAGTGGAACGGTAAGGATTCAAATTTATAGGCCAAATAGAGGTGAGACCGAACCTGCCGAGAAAAGAACCAAGGAAGTCGTGGTGAGAGGCAGTGATATTTTCCGAATTCATAAAAGAATCTTCCTCCCGCACTTCCGGATGCTCCCCCATGTACACGATGTATGACTGGACGCAGAGTATGAGACATACTGTCAAATTACAGCACATAAACATTAAGGAGATTGATATTCATAAAACCACAGTTAACCTGTCTGCGAGCAGCGACGGACGTTAATATCCAGAGTTGAAGGACTAATCCGAAGCGAAGCATCACTAGAGAAGAACCCATTTTCGATAGCTCTTTCTTCCCCTCTACCCACAGCTCTGCCAGAAAAAAACCTCCTTCTGTTCTTATAAGACGAACGGCGCATTGAAGGCTAGAAGGAAATTGCACCGCTGACTTGGTTCTAAAGATGCGGATCGGATTTAGCCGCCGGCGTGACGGAGAGCTCAAGTTTAAAGAATAGGAATTATAATAAAACGACATTGTTTATTGACGCAGCATTTTATTTATGAACGACCATCCATAAATTAAGGATTTGGCATGGGTTCCCTGACCACAATCCATAAACTACGAACAGAATGGTTGAACCTTATTAGGTCCATAAATTTTATTTTTAAATAATGGAACCGTAGCCGTGGTCCGTGGGCCTTTTTATGTTTTATTAACAATTTTCTGGTTCCTTGAAACAGACGTTAAAAGATAGGAAATCGTTGAACTGATCAACACGGAGGGTTTCCGCGGTTCTCACGCCTTCCTCCAAGTCAATTGGGCCCTTGTCAAAAGTGACAGCCTCAGCCAAATACCCGATAGCGGCCAAGTCAAACTGATTTCTTCAACGCGATAAAATTAATAGTTTGTTCGCAGATTATAATTCACTAACTCCTTGATTTTTCCAAGATGCTTTGGTTATCCCAAGGTTCCGGGAGTTGTGGTATTTGACCCGTAGAACCTCGAATATTTCTTCGGCCCGGTTTTTTGATTCTGCTGTCATATTTAATGTCAGCGGATTTGGAATAACGTTGATCATTGTGGCGAGACGAGCGTTTGGTTGCTCGTCTTATACAGTTTCTATGTTATAGCAAATCCTTGCGAACCATTCCATTAATCTCAGGATTATCCATATGTGATGATATTTAGTCAAAACATCATATTAGTCGTACGAATCCGTGAAGGTCTATGATTGCCAACGTGGCGGTCTTTTGGCCTTCAAAGACGATTCCGGTAGCTCTATCGCCACATCAAACACCACTTGCCGCTCATCTACGAATATCGGTGAATAATCGGACCGTGATCCGGAGAAGCGAGCAATCTCGAACATACTATTACAGCTACGAGGCAAATACTATTGAGGAATCGATACATTGAAAGTACACAAATACTTAATGGGCTGTATTCGTTTTGTTTGGGTCTTCTTCATCTCTATTTCCATAAACGCTAAGTGGAACCCTATGTTAGAGAGGAGTTTTTCTCGGCAAGGATCCCGCCAGCAACCTCGACAGCGACCTCGCCATCGACCTGCTGTTAGGAACGTAAACAAGATTAGTTAGTAAATAAATGAATATTTTTTATACTCCTTAGAGACCTAGAGAATAGAATGAAATATAGGTTCAAATCTAGATTAGGATTAAACGTAGATGGTTAGGATCAAAGATAGATTAGGATTCAACATCAACGGCTAGGATTAAACCATAGGAAATTATAACGGTGGAGATTATATCGTTGGAGATCCATTATATCAGATGGGTCTACAGCACCGATCAACGGCCGTGATCGGTGCACCCAACCCGTTATAATGGTTAGATTTAAACCTCAGATATCCGTTAGAACAGATGGGTCTACGGCACCCAACCTGTTATAATGGCTGGGATTAAACTGCATTTTATATCTGTTGTAGAACTGCTACAACGGATATATGAAACAGAAGTTCTTTACAAACTACTTTATATGTAATATAAATACAACCAATGTAAGATTCATAAGCTTGCGGAATAATAACGATCTTACTGCTTCCTCTTGTGTCTTTCTTCTCTCTTCTTCTTCCTCCTCATTCTTCCTCAATCTTCATCTTCTCTAAGCAAGACACGTGGATTTTCAACATGGTATCAGAGCTGCCAGTCATCAGGGTTGAAAATACGTATGTTGGAGGGTCTACCTCAGCATCGCCCGCTGTCGCAAGAACGACTATCACCGAAGGACAAGTCTCCGTGAATATTCCACCTGGAGCCTCAGTACTAGTCAGGCTCAATGACAAAAATTACCAAGTTTGGAAGAGCTTGGTCGTCCCTATTTTAAATGGGTATGATCTGATTTCTTCTGTTCAAGATGACCCACCTCTCTTGTCCATCATAGATTCACAGGGTAATCTAGTGGAGAATCCGGATTACAAATTCTGGTGGAAGAATGATAAAAAAGTACTTGGATTCCTGCTATCTACCCTGTCAGAAACAGTGGTTCCTTGCATCAGCAGGGCCAAGACCACAAAAGAAGCTTGGAGTTTGCTCGAAATCACCTTTTCTAGCAGGATCAAAGCTAGAATTATGGATCTCCATCTGCAATTCCACACTATGATGAAAGGTACAAAAAAAAATTGACGAATATGTGAAACACTTTAGATTTATTACAGAGTCATTGGACTCAGCTGGAGCTACAATTGATGAAGACACAAAGAATCATACATTCCTGAGAGGGATTGGAATAGAATACAGTCAATTTGTTATGTGTGTCAACGGTAATCTTGGTCATATGAAGTTTGAAGAAATTGTGACGAATCTCAAGTCACATGAAGTATATCATGAATACCAAGATAAGGCACGCTCTAGTGGATTTCCTCCAACGGCAAACAATAGTCAAGTCCAGAAAGATTCAGCACAGGGTCAATGAAAAGACAACAATCAATCAAGGGGATCAAGCTACAACCGTGGAAGGGGAAGAGGCAGGAACAATCGTTTCCAACCCAGGTGTCAGATTTGCTTTCAGTTTGGGCATAGAGCCCCAAAATGTCAACAATTTACAAAGCTGAAGAATGGGAACAAACATAATTATCATCCTTTTCCACAAGCCTATACTGTAAGTAATTCTGAAAACAACATGGGGTTTCCAGACAGTGGAGCCACCCACCACGTTGCAGCAGATTCAAGCCTGATTTCAAATCCAACAAGCTATCAAGGAAGCCAGCATCTACAAATGGGTAATGGAACAGGTTTGAAAATTCTATCCATTGGTACATCTAAAATTCCTATTTTTGATAAAACACTATAGCTTAAAAATATTTTACATGTACCAGGGATTACAAAAAATCTCTTATCTATTCACAGACTTACTGTAGATAATGACGTTTTTGTTGAATTTCATCCCTCTTATTGTCATGTGAAGGACAAGAAAACCAACATTATCCTGCTAAAGGGAACAATTAGAGAAGAAATGTACTGCTTGGAGCTGTAGAAGAGTCAACCTCTGGCATTAGTTCGAGAAAAATCCACCCTAGAAACATGGCACTCTCGACTTGGTCACCCTCAACTTCAAGTTTTAAGTTTCAACCTCAACAGTTGGACTGTAATACTTGTAGAGTTTCAAAGTCACACAAACTACCATTCTACTCCACTCAAAATTGCACCACTCGACCTCTTGAAGTGATCCATTCCGATTTATGAGGTCCATCCCCAGTTTTATCAAATCTCGGTTTTTCTTACTATGTAGTGTTTATTGATGATTATAGTTAGTATACCTGGTTATATCTTTTAAAAAGGAAAAATGAAGTAGTCGATAAATTTCAAGAATTTCAGAAATTAGTGGAAAATCAACTTTCCACTAAAATTAAGAGTTTTCAATCTGATTGGGGAGGAGAGTACCAGTCTCTTCACCCAATCTTTAAAAATCAAGGGATTGTTCACAGGGTGTCCTGTCCACACATCCCTGAACAAAATGGAACAGCAGAGAGGAAACACAGACATATTATTGAAACAGCTTTAGCATTACTCCATAATTCTTCTATACCAAAGAGATTTTGGGATGACGCAGTAGTTAGAACAATATACCTAATTAACAGATTAACTACGGCCATTTTGGAAAATAAATCACCATTTGAAATGTTGTTTAAAAAATTGCCTGATTATTTTTTCTTAAGATCTTTTGGTTGTTAGTATTACCCACACTAAAGATCGTATGCTCAGCACAAACTAGATCCGAGATCCGAGAAGCGCGCCTTACTGGGATATAGTTCACTACATTCCGAATACAGATGCTACTTAATGAGAACATGTAAGATCTATATCTCTAGGCATGTGGTGTTTGATGAACACATTTTTACATTTTTGAATGTATCTGATAATTCAGGAATACTTGGAGCTAGTCCTAATACGACTGTAAATATTCCAAGTATTGTAAAATCAACATCCACACAAAAGGATGTGCTGGATGATAATACTCAACATTCAATCTCAAGTTCAAACTTGAACAATGACATTGATCAACAAACAGTTTGTTCATCAATGAAAATAGTAATACCTAAAAGGAAGAGGATGTTAACATTACAGAAATCTACAGTACGTTAGACCACACACCTGAACCTGGAGTTAGGATAAAAGTAAGGAATCCCAAAGATGTGTATTGTGAAGACAATTCACAAAGTAGTCATTTATCAGTCATGGCTGTAAGACATCCAATTCAAATATGTTTACATACAATGTTGGAAATCTCGGAACCCACTTCATATACTACAGTATCCAAAGATAAAAACTGGATGCAAGCAATGAGAACAGAGTATGAAGCACTGGTTCAAAATAATACTTGGGACCTGGTTCCAAGAAATCAAAATCTCCATGTTATTGGATGTAAATGGGTGTATAAATTAAAGTATAAGTCGAATGGAGAAATAGATAGATATAAAGCTCGATTAGTGGCCAAAGGTTTTAAACAGCAGGAAGGTTTTGACTACACTGAAACTGATGGGGGACCATCGCGACGACACCGCCATGGGACCCGTTCGACCACACCGAGCTGCTCGTGCCGACGCACATGACCCAGCATTCAAGTACTCGTCGTAAGTCTTTACTATTTCTCTGTTTTGTTTGTTGAGATAAACGTTCCGACCCGGCCATGTGTTAGGCCTCGTCCTCTCTCATTTTACGTCCCGTCTCCTTGTTACGTGTAAGAGGAGGGCCACGTCATGCGATGGACCCCTCCTCCCTTTATGGCTCCTTGGCACCCTTCCCCCCCCTATATAAGGGGAAGGCATGCCCCAAGGGCTGGAGAGAGTCTTTTGAGAAGAAACCACCAGCAAGCCTGTTCGACGGACAAGTATATCCCTAAGCTCTACATGACCACTTATTGCTCAAGTGGATAAACCTAAAGCAAGGTCGACGACGGGCTAGCAAGTACATCGAGGAGTTCGAAGAATATCGCATGAGGTGCAAATTCGTAGAGAGCCCTCAGATTCAGATAGCCTTTTTCGTCCACGGATTACGGACAGATCTAGGGGTTAAGGTTCTAGAACAGAACCCTAGTACCATGGACTTGGCATACGGCCTCGTGGAGAGTAACGAGTACTCCCATGATGATTCTACTCCGACGAGCGCCGTCGCACCTCGGGTGAGCAGCACTAGCTCGACCTCAAGCTCCACCCCTAGAGCAGCATCCGGGTGGACACGAGGAACCCCGGCTCCACCTCGACCGGCCACTCCGGCCCCCACTTCGGTACCCGCTCCTGCACCGTCGACCCCATCCGTGGTGTCGACCGCTAGGGCCCCGGCAGCCGGCCGTGAACCCATGCAATGTTTCAAGTGCAAGGGATTCGGAAACCGCCGCACGGAGTGTCCATCGCTCCTGCACATGGACATTCACGGGAACCCCGGTAGACGCCCCACTGGAGGACGACTTGGAGGTGGACGAGTATCCAGGGGAGTGCCCTGAAATAGAGGATTACGAGGAACCCCTAGGGTACATTCAGATTACCCCGGCACCCCCGGCTCCGGCCCAGCCCGTTGCGACCCTACGCAGCCAGCAGGGCACACCTTCTAGGGGCCATACCACCCGGGCAGGTCCCGTCACCGCTCCACCAGCGGGGCCGACTCCCGTGGCCATCGCCGTACCCAGGACGACCCCGCATTCCACCGAGCCCGGCTCAGACGCGCCATCGCGCGCACCCACTTCGGCTCCGAAGCCGACGACTCCCAGAAGTGCAGACACTACTCAGCGCACTTCCATCTTCTACTTGTACGTGAAGATCGCCGGGCGAACGTACAAGCTTATCGTTGATAGCGGGAGTTGTGTCAACGCCGTGTCCGAGGACACCGCCCGCAAGCTAGGGCTCACGTTAGTACCACACCCGACATCGTACAACGTGTCATGGATCGACGCATCCACCCTCCCGGTACGGATGCAGTGCCATGTTCCGTTGAAGATGAGCACGTACGACGAGCAGGTACTCTACGACGTACTACCAATGAAGATTGGTAGTATCATCCTCGGATGTCCATGGTTCTTTGACCATGACGTTCAGTTAGCCGGACGAGCGAACACGTGCTCGTTCATCTATGGGGGTCAGCGCCTCATATGGTACCCATCGACCCGCGCCCATACCCCCCAGCCGGCGCCTACTAGTGGATAGGACGTCCCAACTCCGACACCGGTCATTACGAACGGTTGCATCTTTAGGAGAGGCCTCGAGCCCATGGAGGACGCACTACCGGTCTGTTTTGCGCTCACCGCCTCGCCATCCTCGACACCTGATGAGACGGAGTCCACAGACCCTGAGGTGTCCCAACTAGTGGCCGAATTCACGGACGTATTTCCCGCAGAGCTTCCTTGCGAGCTTCCTCCACTGAGGAACATACAACACGCCATTGACCTAGTTCCGGGAGCATCTCTCCCGAACCTGCCTCATTACCGGATGGACCCGGTGAAGTACGAGGAACTGCACGGGCAAGTGAAGGAGTTGCTCTCCAAGGGATTGATCAGGGAGAGCCTTAGCCCGTGCGCCGTACTGGCCTTACTCGCGCCCAAGAAGGACGGGACTTGGCGCATGTGTTGTGACTCCAGGGCCATCAACAAGATTACGGTTAAGTACCGTTCCCCGATCCCTAGGATTCAGGATTTGTTCGACGAGATGGTCGGAGCCACTATCTATTCTAAGATAGATCTTCGGAGTGGATATCACCAGGTTCGGATCCGACCCGGAGACGAATGGAAGACGGCGTTAAAGATCAAGGATGGACTCTACGAGTGGAACGTCATGCCGTTCGGGCTTTTGAACGCCCCGAGTACTTTCCAGAGACTCATGAACGAGGTACTCCGCCCGTTCATTGGAAAGTTCATCGTCGTGTACTTCGACGACATATTCGTGTATAGTGCTACGAGGGACGAGCACCTCCAGCACCTCCGGCTAGTGTGCGCCACGCTACGCCGCGAGGAGCTATACGCTCACCTGAAGAAGTGTAGCTTCTTCGTATCCGAGGTATCCTTCCTCGGATTCATCTTATCCGCACGAGGAGTCGCTCCCAATCCCGCCAAGGTGGATGCCATCACCACGTGGCCGAAGTTGAAGAATGTGCACGACGTTTGTAGTTTCATAGGGCTTGCCACCTTCTACAGGAGATTCATGCCAGGCTTCAGCGGCGTCACAGCACCCCTCACGGACCTCCTTAAGAAGGAGCACTTCGAGTGGACCTCCGCAGCAGATCGCGCCTTCGAGCTAGTGAAGAGGCTTATGATGGAGGCATCAGTACTCTGGTTACCCGACTTTGCAAAAGTCTTCGAGGTGTCCTGCGACGCCTCCGCAGTCGGGATAGGGGGAGTCCTTAGCCAGGAAGGACATCCCATAGAGTATTTCAGCGAGAAGCTGAACAACACGCGCCGGCGATACGACAACTACGACCGAGAGTTCTACGCCTTAGTGCAGTCACTGCGTCATTAGCGCCACTATCTCCTCCCGAAGGAGTTTGTTCTCTTCTCGGACCACAGTGCGCTACGCCACCTACATGACCAGCACAAGGTCAGCGATCGCCACGTGCGGTGGATCGCCTATCTATAGGATTTCACATCCGTTGTTCGTCACAAGAAAGGCAAAGAAAATGTAGTAGCCGATGCCTTGAGTAGACGACCACTGGTCTTGAACGTGATGAGGACCCAAATCCTTGGGTTTGACGAGCTACGCGAGGAGTACAGCGATTGTCCCGACTTCGGGAAAATCTTCGCGCAGGTCCACAATAGTACCGTCCCGAAATCTCGGGATTACTACCTCGACGACGGGTACCTCTTCCACGGCAAGAGGCTATGCATACCCCGGACATCCCTCCGAGATTTCTTAGTATGGGAGACGCACGCCGGCGGCCTGAGCGGACACTTCAGCATCAACAAGACGATCCAAGAGTTGGAGCATCGATTCTTCTGGCCATCTCTAAAGAGAGATGTGGGGAAAATCATTTCCCAATGTTCCACATGCACGAGGGCCAAGATGACGAAGCAAAACACGGGCCTCTACACACCCCTGCCCGTTCCCGACGAACCATGGGAGGACGTCAGCGTAGACTTTGTCTTAGGTTTTCCTAAGACCCTGAGGAACCATGATTCCATCATGGTTGTCGTCGATCGCTTCTCGAAGATGGCGCAATTCGTGCCGTGTTCGAAAGCATCCGACGCATCTAGAGCCGCTCTGCTCTTCTTCGATCACGTGGTTAGGTTACACGGCGTACCGAAGACCATCGTCTCGGACCGAGACGTGAAGTTTACGAGCTACTTCTGGAAGACTTTATGGGTTCTCATGGGGACCCAATTGAAGTTTTCCACCGCGTATCACCCTCAGACGGATGGACAGACGGAGGTTACCAACCATAGTCTGGGTAACCTCCTTAGGTCACTAGTGAGTCAAATCCTACCCCGCGCTGAATTCGCCTTCAACCACTCGGTGAACCGCACAACGGGAAATGCCCCGTTCGAGATAGTGTACAGTCAACTTCCTAGGAAGCCCATTGACCTTATTCCCCTAGATGCATGTAGTAAAGTCTCTAATGATGCATACGATTTTGTGAACTAACTTAGGAACATGCATGAGCATATCCATTCACGCATATCATCCCTCAATGAGGAATACAAGGCTGCCGCCGACAAGGGACGTAGGTCCAGTACATTCTCAGACGGCGATCTAGTGATGGTTAGATTGAGGCCTGAGAGACACTCTCCAGGGGTCGCTACGAAGCTTCATGCTTGTAGTGCCGGGCCTTTCCGAGTAGCCCTATGGATCAACGACAATGCATATGTCGTGAGCATTCCTCCTAGTTGGGGAATTAGTTCTACCTTCAATGTCTGTGATTTGGTCCGATATCATCCTTTGCCACCCATTGAAGAGCCTCACAGCCACTCGAGACTTGATAGTGAAGTGAGCAAGAGTACACAGATCCTACTTCCACTACCCACCCGTATGCGGTAGGAAAAGATAGAAACAGTACTGCAGGAAGTAATTAACGCTGTAGGGGATCGAGTGGAGCGCACATTCCTGGTGCACTGGCAGGGGCGCCCGACATCGGACGACACGTGGATCACAGAGGATGACCTACGGCGACACCGGCCCAACCTGCTCCAGCCCATCGACGACATCACAGAGGCCAGCTCGACGGAGCCGAGCTCTTCCCGCCCCGGGAGGATGATGGGGGACCATCACGACGACACTGCCACGGGACGCGTTCGACCACACCGAGCCGCTCGTGCCGACGCACGTGAACCAGCATTCAAGTACTCGTCGTAAGTCTTTACTATTTCTCTATTTTTTTTGTTGAGATAAACGTTCGGACCCGGCCATGTGTTAGGCCTCGTCCTCTCTCGTTTTACGTCCCGTCTCCTTGTTACATGTAAGAGGAGGGCCACGTCATGCGACGGACCCCTCCTCCCTTTATGGCTCCTTGGCACCCTTCCCCCCCCTATATAAGGGGAAGGGATGCCCCAAGGGCTGGAGAGAGTCTTTTGAGAAGAAACCACCAGCAACTCCATAGCACGGCCCCGCCCCTGCCACCTCACCGTCGCGGGTTATTTTCATCTGCCGGCTTCCTTGGCATTGGTCGCGTTCACTGCTGTGTGATCTCTTGGAGGCTCCTCCTCCGAGTTTCCCTGACGGCCGCCAGCGAGGATCATCGCCGCAAATTCCTTGCCCTGGGATCGTGGTCAAATCCACTGCCGGGTCCCCTGCGCGCTGTTCACAGTCCTATCCGCATGAAATCGCGGACTGCTCTTCCGCCAGTCCCCTTCTCTTTACTCCGTTGACCGGGTAGGCGACGTTTGTCTACCCTCCCGCTGATCTCTCTTGTGTGTTGGCCATCGTGGACGGGTTATTGACGCTGAGCCGAGGTGTGGTTGTTATCTTCGGGCGCGTTCGTTTCCCCATCAACGCCGCTGCACCGCTGCTGCCTTTCCACCGGCTTGGTGTGCTTCCTCTGATCTGCTGCGAGGGCATTTGCCCCGGGAATCGTACCGTCTTGCCCATCGGAATTCTGATCAGCCCTGCAATCCGGAGCGCTAATCCAGGTCCATCTCATCTTACTCCCCGTCTTACAATATTGTTATTTTCTATAGTGCTGTCGCCCCCTATCGTATTCCTTTGCCGCCCGGTATCGTCCGTATTTGGATAGGATAGCCATCTTACCCGAGAGGTAGGATTCCTTTGAGATAGACGAGCTGATCATAGGTGTCGAAGGTGAACTCCTCCGGGCCGTCACACGCCCCTCTCGTTGTGCTAGAACGTGTAGATCTCGCGGGTCATTCGGAGTCGATCTGGATCTAGTCGTTCCCCTTGGGTATACTGAATCATCGCCCCTCCCCCGGCCCGTCCTCGTCGCTCTAAGAGGACTTTGAACGTGCATTCATCTTCTTAACTCGGCACCGCATCGTGCATTCGCTGTGACGTAACACGAGCCGTCGATCCCGGCGTTACCGTGTTACATTAGAAACGTTAAGTACTGTGATTAAACACACCAGTATTCGGTTGTTACTCTCAATTGCTATTGTTAACCACTGTAAGATACATCAACTTGATGTGTCAAATGCTTTTCTAAGTGGAGAGTTAGAAGAAAAAATTTACATGGAGCAGCCACCAGGTTTCAAAAATCCTCTTCACCCTGGTTTCGTATGCCTACTTAAGGCAAGCACGCACCTTATCAAGTTATATCCTCCGGACAATAAAGCCAAGGAGCATTCCGGCAGATACACCGAAAAATCAATTTATGGTTTAAAACAATCACCTCGTGCATGATTTTTCAAATTGACTTTTTCACTACGAAATCTGGGGTTCTCTAGATCAAAAACTGATATGTCTTTATTTTTAAAAGTAGATGATAAAAATCCTATTTTTATTTTTATCTACGTTGATGATATTCTCATTATGTCCCCAAATTCTGAAGAAATTCCAAATGTTGTTCATCAGTTACATCAACAATTCGCCATTCGAGATCTTGGACCTGCAAAATACTTTTTGGGTATTGAATTATTACCTCATCCAAAAGGATTTATCCTAACACAATCACGGTATTTGTCCACCATAATTCAACGAGCACAAATTGAAAATTCAAAACCATTACCTACTCCAATTGCTGTATCTTGAACATCTAAAACTGAAAACAGGACTCTTGATGATATGTTTTACAGACAAATAGTCGGTGCATTACAATACTTAACGTTCACAAGACCGGATATAGCATTTGCTGTAAATAAAGCCTGTCAAAAAATACATTCTCCTAGTTCAGAAGATTAGATTTCTTTAAAACATTTACTTCTGTATTTGAAAGGAAGTTTTCTACATGGTTTGGTGATTCACAAAAATTCTAATAAATCCATTAGTGCTTTTAGTGATTCAGACTGGGCAGGTGATCATGAGGACAGAAGATCAACAGGTGGCTATCTTATATTTTTGGGAAAATTTTTTTGTGTCTTGGAGCTCAAAGAAACAAGCCACAGTGGCCAGATCTAGCACGGAAGCAGAGTATAAGGCTCTCGCAAATTTAACTGCTGAAATCATGCGGATTCAATCATTACTCAAGGAAATACAGATATTATCCCAATATATACCAACATTATGGTGCGACAACTTATGGGCTACGTTTTTGGCTGGAAATCTGATTTTTCACTCTCGAATGAAGCATATAGAAATTGATTATCATTTTGTGAGGGAACAAGTTGCAGCCAAAGCCTTGAGAATCCGGTTTATTGACAGTGAGAATCAGGTAGCTGACGTACTAACAAAACCACTACCAAAGTTGCATTTTTGTTTTCTCAGGGACAAGCTCAACGTCGTCACTGCCGATGATCTTGCGGCGGGGTGTTAGAGAGGAGTTTTTCTCGGCAAGAATCCCACCAGCAACCTCGCCAGCTCCCTCGCCAGCGACCTCGCCATCGACCTGCTGTTAGGAACGTAAACAAGATTAGTTAGTTAATAAATGAATATTTTTTATACTCGTTAGAGACCTAGAGAATAGAATTAAATATAGATTCAAATCAAGATTAGGATTAAACATAGATGGTTAGGATCAAAGATAGATTAGGATTCAACATCGACGGCTAGGATTAAACCATAGGAAATTATAACGGTGGAGATTATATCGTTAGACATCCGTTATATCAGATGGGTCTACGGCACCGATCAACGGCTTTGATCGGTGCGCCCAACCTGTTATAATGGCTGGGATTTAACTGCATTTTATATCTGTTGTAGAACTGCTACAACGGATATATAAAACAGAAGTTCTTTACAAACTACTTTATATGTAATATAAATACAACCAATGTAAGATTCATAAGCTTGCAGAATAATAACGATTTTACTGCTTCCTCTTGTGTCTTTCTTCTATCTTCTTCTTCCTCCTCATTCTTTCTCAGTCTTCCTCTACTCTAAGCAAGACACGAGGATTTTCAACACCCTATCCTATTTTGTTCTTAGTCTGCTGGCTCAAGGGCCCGAAAGACTGTAATCTGTTGGTTCAACATATTAGATTCGTCAAACATGGCTATAATGTTTCATTTATCCAAATATCGGCTGGAATATTATGAAACATTTGGCTTTGTATTAACACTTTGAAGAAAGGTTTTGATAGTAATGAACCATTATTCTGTAAAAGTATAAAATAGGTTTACCAGCCTAAACAATAAATTTTTCGCTAGTTCCGTAAAAGTATGTAGGAGAGAAATGAATAGATGGAAACTCAAGTGATGTGAATGTTTTAAGAAAGAAAGGAGGACAAGTAAAGATTCATAAAATATAAGAGTGAAACCTTGAGGAAAATGTTTAGAGTGTCTATCAGACATGATTCCAGTCAACTCCAAAGCGAACCGAAAATCAATCCAAGAGTGAGCATATGAGAAATGGATGGGCAAACTATGATGGAATGAATGATTGTATTGATTTATTTACTTCAAATGATATTCAGATGCACGGGATGATCCTAGTAAAATTTCTCTGCGCCTGAGTGAATACTGTAAAAACTATTCTAGCACGTGAATGAAACTTAGGGTAAGGATGGAATCTTACTTAAGGAGGGATATATTCACTTTTTGGGTTGGGCTATCAAAAGCTAAATTTGAAACCCATTCCTACCATTTCTACTTGCTACCAATAGCCCACCGCTACTATTATATCTTTTATACAAACCCATCTCGAAGCATTTCCTATGAACTGAGATATGTCCAACGCCCAAAACTTTATTTTCTCCCTTTTATTATTACCTCCTCTTTGCTTTTCTTCTTATGATTTTCTCTATTTTCTCCTATTCTCAGGTACTGTTCTTGGGAATTAGGATAAACAGTTAACCATTTAATTGTTTTATGGGATATGACATTCATGTTGAAAAAAATCATTGATGTTGTTTCTCAATTATTTAATTAGAGTTCAGTGTTTGTTTTTATACTGTATTAAAAAAAACATAAACATGGAAATCTTCAAAACTAAGAAAAAACTGAGGAACAAAAAAATGGCGTTGGACTATGCATTTCATACACGTACAACCATGATTTCCTATCATCTTCCCATTTCTTCTGTGATGCATGGGTGTTCATTCCCTACATTTAAAATATTTCTACGTCAGTAAAAATGCATAGAAATAGTCACCACTTTCTATACATCTTCTTCAGATTCATTTGTTCCCATCAATCTATTAGCTCTCATCTGTTCCATTCTACTTTTTACTTTCCTCTATATCATATAAACCTTCTATGATCACAACCAGAATTTCATTGATATACTTTTCATATTATATGACCGAATAGAAGGACAAGAATTATTTAAACAAGCAAATTTAAGGGACTTCAAGTTTTCTGCACAATTTTAGTGCATTTATTACACAAAAGGGAACCAGTTGTTTCATTAATCCATAAAAAATGCCTGACATGTCACTTGGTGCCAAAAAAGAGACGCGACATCTTGATTCGATCATGTCACATGTCATCATTACGCGCAAATCAATTTTTTTAAGAAAAGCAAAAAAGTCTTGTCCGGCGAGCCTGCCATTCCTAGATAAATCTTACTGATGATTGAACCAGTATGGGATCTCAAACCCTTATATCACAATGATTAGAATTCCAATGATTAACTACACCAATCATTGGCCAAACATTCACAAAATAAATACGGACAGGTGTGACTGGGGTATCAAACACTGCTAGGTATGACATATATCAGGGGGAGTGATAAATATTATAATCGTGGGAGGGAATAAGATCACATATATTTTGTAGAATATAATGAAACTTTCAGTACATGAAAAATAAAAAAAATAATACCGAATACCAAAAGTATTATGATTAGAATAAAAGCAGTGCTAACAAGAAGTTATCGTTTGTGATATTTTAGGACCCAAAATGACTGCTTTTAGTTCTCCAAGATGCAGAAGTCATGAACTCCAAAGCCTACGAGGCTAGAAAAAAATCTACAAATAAAAAAACCCTAGTAAAACAACTCTAAAAATGTTTTCTAAATAAATAATCTTAAGTAAGTCCAAAAATAAAATACAAAAAAAATAACCAATGCGTTTAATATTTTAATTTGTCACAAGTCAGAAAATATGTAAAATAGAAAGAACTACGAAAAATTATAAAATTGAACTATGGGGTATTTTCATTACTTTAGGTCATCTTAACATCGAAACATGTATATGTCGTGCACATATTTAGAGAAGATGCATGATATATCAATGGCCATTATTGATGTAACACAAAGATCTGGAGTGATTCCTCATGTTACGACACGATGACAAACACAAAATGCGATGCTAATGACATGGAATATTAAGATGATTCAATAAAATAGTAATGAGAAGTACGTTGATCGTCGAATCAATAGAGATGCAGTTCACTTGGGCTACACGTGACTGGTTATGCCACGAGCAGGCTCCCAATAACCCGGGTGGATAGATCGAAAGTCGACGAGGGGAGGACGATCTCGTCAATGAGCGTCCACACCGTCAACGTAGACAATCAGATCCGACACCTTCAATAAAAGCTCTACACAGATAAGATGGCTATTCCGAAACTCACATCAAATTCTCTCTAGGCAGTAGAGTACGCGAGGACGGCACTGAGGAAGATAATAATAGTGTAAAGTGGAAGGGAATTGGAAAGAACCTGAGATCTTGACAAGCTGGACAATCGACCAAGGCTGTGGCAAGTGACGGTGAAGGAAACAACAGGGAGTGTTCGATAGATTCCGAGTTATTCCATAGCAATCGACGGTTCACGTATGGCATCCGAGAACCAATCGGCTAGTGTGAACTGATGGAGTGCAATAGTGGTACTACAAGGCTTAATATCATAGAATGAACCAGTAATCATATTCAATGAGTTACGTTGATGCTTCCATTGTGGGGGGGGGGGGGCTTCCAACGAACGCTGCCCTTGTTTCCCTTTGCTAGATCAGAAGATCTGACGGATTTCAATGAAGACTGGAGGGGAATGATGAGAGGACTAGCCGCGACGCGACTAGTGGGAAGAGACCGTTATGATCCAATTTGGTCGCAGGATTCTCCGCGGGGTTGCAAGGATCGACCAGACGATCACGGCGGACTGGATCACTGATAACACCCTAAATTTGGTATTTATTTCATGCTATTAGCACAATTTTATGCAGTTAAAGAGCATAAAATAGGGTTTTTATCATTGATTTACATGAAAATACTGTTTTCAAGTGATTTCTGATTTTTCTCTAATTTTCTGTTAACTCTATGAATTTTAAGAGATTTATTTGAGCTTGAAATTATCATTTTTGAATGAAAACGACAAGTTTAATATTTAATTTTGTTATTTATTAGTGCAGGGATGAATAAGGAAATTTTCTAGAATTTTCTAGGATTTTTAAGGATTTTTTACATTTTTTGTGAGATTTATCTGAAGAAGAAATACGTTTTTCTAAAAGAAAATAAGATATATCCATAAGAAAAAAAGAGTATTAACATTATTTTCAAACTTTGAAAGGCCTTTTTGTAAAGTTTTGTTGCAATGGTACCCTCAAAACAGCTCTCGGTCGTGATTGCAGGCGTAAAGATATGATTTGAAATGTTATGGGGTTTTATTGCGATTATTTATTATATTTTTCATATTTTTAGGAGAAACCAGAGGAGAGAGAGTGCGCAAGGGGCATATACACAATGAGTTTTGAGCGGCTCCAACAGCAATTCCAGGCTTTTTAAGGATTTTTCTGCAAAAAAGAGGATTCAAAATGCGCCAACCAATGATAGAGCGACACTTCATGGCGCGTTTAAAAACGAAACGAGTAAATAAATAAATTTAAATCCAATGGATTAAATTAGTTAAAATTGATTTATTAATAACTTTTGATCTTGAAGTCCGATTGAGATGATTTTTTTATGGATCTGTTGGTCTTGCTCCCCTCTTTCTATCTGTACAGTTGGATCATTCAGATTCAGCCTACATTGATAGACAAAAATTAATTACTAAATGGGGGTAAAATAGGGATTTTTACCATGTAACCTAGGTACAAAAGCTAAATTTTGAGAGGGGGAGCTCATTCTTGATGGTTCTCTATCACAGCTGTAAGACAGAGAGGAGCCCCAGCCTGGATCAACCTGTTTGGTACATTTTCCTTCTTTATATTTGAATTTTAGTGCATTTTGAATGAAATTAGTTCAATTTCTTGATTGTTCTTCTTGATTCTGGTCTGAAATTCTAAATCGCTTGACTTGAGCGGGATGTACAAGCCCTGATTAGGATTGAGAGGAGAAATTGAGAGATTCAACTTTGAATTCTAGGGTATTAAAACTTTATTTTTTTATTTATTATCGAATACTCTAGTCAGTTCTGAATTATCAAATCTAAAAAAACAAACAAACCAAACCAAAACTTTCTTCTTAAATCCCTCTAAAGTGAATTCCTTGATTCTCTCATTTGGATCAAATAATTCAACTTAGAGTTCCCTAAATTCTTCTACTCTTCTCATCTCTTCTACCTCCCTCTCTAAATTCCCTTTCTAATTAGGTTAAATTGATCTTCATTGAAGATCAAGTTAGTCCTAATTATTAAAAAAATCATCGAATTGAATTCCTTACTACCCTCCCTTGGACGATACCTTCACTCATCATTGTGCATCTTAAGTGAGGTTTTATAAATTTTATTGTATAAGCTGAAATTGATAACGACAAGGGCTAAAATTGCGTACATTTTACCCCTATTTTTGGTTTATGAAGGACGTAGCGTGATACAAAACCAGAAACGGACAGAAGGAGCTTGGAGGCCACAAATCGTCACCAGAGACCCAAGTCACCGTGGACAATTGTAGAGAGGAAGATTCCTTGCAGGATTTCGTTGTCTCTGGCCTTCGGCAATAATCAGGATGGAGAGGATGATTGTGATGGCAACAAGAGGCCCTTTCCTTGGGATAATGATGGTAAACTTGTAGGAACCTGATCACACGATTTTGACCACTGGTAGATCAATGTCTCAGTTTTCCTTTTTTTCTGCCAAAAGAAGAAGAAACCATCGACAGAACTTGAACCCAGCACTGATGAGATTCAATGATAATCAATCTAATACTCAGAAGAAAATGCACCGTAGCCCACCATCCACGCTCTATCGTCTTCTTCTATGATACATTCTTCTTCCTCTTCTTTCAATTGAGAAACTCTTCTTCTAACTTTTTCAGGAAACAATCACAATGGTAAAAAAAATAGCCAATCGACTGAAAACGAGATCTGGAATTCAAAGACAATACAATAACTTCTTGGCCTCCACATCTACTCCTTCCTCATCTTTATATAGGGGGGGTGGAAGTTATGGAGACTCAATTGGGCCTCTCTTTTAAGGAGAAGGCCTATTGGGCCTTCCCCTTAAAAGGGATCTTTAGGAGGAGAAGAAGCCCAGCACAGATTTCCTACCCCCTAAAGATGACACTTAAACATGATTAAAAAATAAAACATGTACGAGGGAGAGGCCAGTACGCACGCAAGAGGGGCCTCCCGAAAATACAAAAACGACGAAAGAAGAAACGAATGTAAAGATACACGACGCAAATAGGTAAGACGACGTCACTTCTCAAGCTTGGTAGTGGAACTGTAGATTCTTCGAGTCCACCCAGGCTTCATGATGTGACCATGATCGGCTGGATGGTCCTCCATCAACAATAATTTTATCAAAATTACAACAAATATAAGTACAATGTGGGACATGTGGCAGCACCAAAACAGCAGAAATGAAAATCATAATAAATGTGTCGAGACATGGCATAGTGTTATCATTCACCAGCCAAAAAATGCAGGGAGTTTTAGTGAATCTGAGAACGTGGTTTCAGCATATGTTAGATGATGGGAATTGAAGCAGGATGATTGGAAAATATGAGGATTTTAGGAACACACTGAAATCAGATATTTGGATTGACAAGGATAGAAGAAATCAAAGCCGTATCATCTCACACTAGCGGGGTGAACTAAGCCCACCTCAAAAGGAGGCTCGCCACGCACCCCATCGTTGCCACTTGTCTAAGGGGAGGACAGCTCCAACACTGCTCCACCATCGTCACTAGGGGGGCTCCGGTGAGACGTCGACGCGAGCACTTCTCTGAGCACCTGCTAGGTATCACTTATGTATCATTTTCTTTTCTGCACATGGGCGTGGACGAGTGGGATTCAAGTGTAATAGGGATATTTATACTCGCTCCACACATATAAACATTGACAAACACTTTACTTTATAAATAAAATCCCCTTGGGTGGCGTCCAGGGCACGGATGGATCGGTCTACGGGTACAACCCCCAGGGTTGGCCGTACCCGACACCATGTTTTTTGCTAAAAAGAAAAGGCTTCAAATGATTCATGTTCAGAACAAGATTTTTGACACTCCGAGATACTTGGGATAAAAATTGAAGACATCTTTGTCTTTCTCTATCTCCATTAGATCCATCCATAGAATTGGAGCTATCAATAATCCTGATACTTATCCTACATGGGTAAGAAAAATGAAACTAATTTATTTCAGGATCCATTAAATTGTAGAAGTAAAATCATTGATCAAAATTTTAAGATAAGACCCAAGTCGACATGTACCCTATATCTGCAAATCACCTTGATCCTAGGATAATATAAGCATCTAGAGTGACTATTACCTTTTGGTTGTCCTTTCAACACCTATCCAAACTGATATGTCCACACTCATCCATTATTTCCTATTCCTCCATATCTATTACACCAGTAAGTATTTCTCATCGCACACCATATTCACTTGTTTTCACATTTATATATCCATGTACCTTAGTTATCAGTTTCTAATTATCATCATTCCCTTTAATACCAAATTTGGATTTTTTAGGCTACATTCACGATCCCAAACTATTTAAAATGAAAAAATAAAATAAATGAAAACACATTAAAAAAAAAATCATGTGCGTAGCTTATTTCATTTTGTAGAACAGATTCCACTATCACCGGAATGATTCTCTCTGGGCAGCTCATGTTTCCAACCCCTATATGTGTCCACGCAACCTTCATAATGTTGGATCTCCATGTTGTTTGTTAAATATCTATTATGTTCCCTCCAGCATGAATACTTCCAAATTTTATATAATGTTTTCTCCGTGAAATCTCAATATGAGGCAGGCTTCTTTGATATTTAAAGAACATAGGGGAGGGCTCTCAGATCTCCGTGGCTCCATGATAAACCAGAGTTTTGGGTACAATACATCGTCTTAATGTCCTGTTTTTTGAAACAACATTTTTTAAACTTTCCTTGCTCAATATCCGTTAAGGGTCAAATCCAAACGCAGCACGAAATGCAAGAGTAAAATGTTTTCACTACGTGCATATATATCTTAATATTTTAATATAATTTTGGTATTTTAATTTATTTTTAATGCAGTTAGCTCCTTGCTCAAAAAATGTTTGCTTTATTTATTGGTTTAAATAAATAAAAGTAAATATTTATTGAGAAAGGAATTATATTAATGTATGTAATTCATATGTACTTCTTGAGATTTTTTAGCATAAAATCAATCTAAAACATTCAAATACAAATTTTTGGTGCGCCAGCGGTAAAATATGGCAATGAGCATAAGAATTGGCACGCGATGAGTAGTGTACTAAGAATTTAATCATGGTATGATGCCTTGGAAAGCTTATCATCTATGGTAGCCACTTGATTTCTACCAAGACCAAAATATAATACAAATAAATTTAAACATAGTATACATCACGTAAACCTTGTTAACTAAATATAGTGATATATAGATTAAGCTATCAATGATCAATTTGTCCCATGATATAGGTTCATTTTCTATCCTCTGAGGTGCTAAGTTGCACCTCATTCATGGAACATTGATCGCCATACATTTTTATGTATGCATAATCTGATATCCATGAGAGGCCTTTGAATAACTTTTGATATTTTTAACAATCAAATACTCATCAATTATTACAATTATACCAATGCTTAGTATAAAACACATGACAATATCTTTTTTCAAAATTTCACCACTGCCTTCGTTAGGGATTAAACTTGACTTTTTTGTTAATCAACCCCTTGTTAAACCATGGGCACATGATTAAACCTTGACCACAAAATCACCTTCATGAACATTTTCTCATGATGGAAGTATATGTTTCCCGTGTGCACACCACGCATTTGATACATCATTCAATGTTCATTAATATAATATGTTCATTACAGTGCATGTGGGATTCTTATAATGAAGTCTATGATTGCATGACCCTACTAAGTAATTTATTATAATATTATCAAGTATAGAATGAGTTCTTAATATTAATATTCATACAATACGTTTGAAAATCATTTAAATACTATGATACAATATCACACTCTAGCCTCACTCATATAATACATATGGTTGATCCCATACCCATTAGTGTGACGGTAATAAGGATAGATGGTATTTGCTCTTAGCGGAAAGATTTCTCAGAGATGATTTGTATGAATCTGTGAATGGTATCATGTCAAACTATCATCCATGGTGATTCATGTCACAGTTGTGTAAGTGGCCTTTAAAATTCATACACCAAAGAAATCTCATTGACAAACGGATATAATTTGACCATACATGTATGTGCTTATTCATGAAATTCGAAGTACTCTCTGATATGGTAAAACAAGAAGTTCATGAAGATGATTAACTGTTAAAATTGGAAGGTCCACACAAATAAAAAAAGAGATAACTAAATGAAAATGATGTGATGAAGTATTTACATATAGCAGTGAAATATGAGAGAACAGTTCTCAAATAAATTCCAAATGCATATGTACTAACTCAGATGACCAATTAGGTTTTGACTGTTAATCATACCTGAGGTCTTCCTTGGAACATCAAGGAATGAGGAAATTTATGTACATCGCATCCAGTCACAAACATTTTCCATGAGATAGTCACATCATTCCTACGTATATTTTATTCAATGAGGTGTAATTTACCAAATCATGGGCCAACACAACCTATCAAAGCAATCATTTAGTGAATTTATCTCCACGGACACTAAAGGTTATTGGTCATTTGGATTTACATGGACCTATCAGGTCACTCACAAATGGCCTTTTGGACATCATAAAATTTCCACCTAGAATAAAATAGAGGAAGGCCTTAAATGAAATTCACCAAAGCCAGAATTATTTACAAGGCTAAAGTTTATTCTCCTCACTCTTCTCTTCTCAATTGCGGAATGGAGCGGGATAGTGTAACAGTGATGATGGAGCAATTCATGGATATTATGTGACCAGCAAGCCGAATCACACCGCTATATTTTTATTTGAGTCCATTTAATAAAATATTAGTTCATTATCATTCTAGTGTCATGTTTATAATGACGTCCATTGATACATGCAATGACTTAGTGAATTATTATAAGATCATAATAAAATGAGTTCTAGTTTTTAAACACGTATTCTATACATTTCTTATTCAATGGATAGTTGAGATGGACATCGTATTATCCAGATAGAATAACACTATCTGATCCAACTAATACAATAAGTAGGGTTGGTCATGTGGTTAATAGTATGGTCACACTAGGAACCCATAGTGGTTGCTATTTGTAGAAATAGTTCTCTAAATTGATCCAGATAATCCATGAATGTTATTTCCTAAAAGTCAATAAAGTTGATTCATGTCACACTTGTGTAAGTGATCCATTGATTTGAGACATTGATGGCATATTGTGGATGGACAACAATAGTTTGACTACAACTTAGGAGTCTCTAACCACGGGACTCAAATAAGTCATTGCTCGAATGTAGCAAGAAGCTCACGGAGATGATTGAGTGGTTAAGACTGTACCATCTGCCCTCAGTATAAGAGACAATTTGCTCAAGGAAGACAATGCCGCAAATCCCTAAAAGGATAATGAGGATATTGGAGAAGGCATTCCCCAATGATCCGCATTATACATCAGAATCGAATGACTGACCAGGGTTTGATGATCAACCATACTTTAAGTTGTTAGAGAGTTTCAAGTGGATGAAGGATTATGCATATATGGTACTGATGATCATAAAGGGTCGATGAGAGAGTTCAAACACTACTCGGTATCCTCTAGATCATGAGGTGTAGCTTGGTACCCCATTGGCTGAATGCTCAACCTATTAACTGGGTTAAATTAGTCCCTAATTAATTAATCTACATGGTGAAACAGTTAATTAATAAGGTTTGCTAATGATTGTCATTGGGCTACTAAAGTTATTAACTAGAATAATACGTGGGCCTAGAGGGTTACGCGCATACGATGGAGGAATCTACATGCAAAACTGTTTTTATTGCATAGAAAAACTTGTTATCCATGACTGAACTAATGAACCAGAACCCAATAGCAATAATCAGGCTTACAATGGTAAATGATATTAGATGTGTCAGGGGTCAAATGAATACGTCTAAAGGCTAGAGCCTGGAACAACTCACTCTGTCTCATTAGAGGAACCTGCAAGACATTGAACTAATCCATTCATTGGTGATTTGATGACAGGTTTATGGATGTTGTTACGATTATGTTACTCATCTTACACTGTCGATCACTATAGTGTCATCCATATCAAGGCCATATAAGCAAAAAATTATGGTCATGTTGAGACTGATTCAAATCGTCATGTTTAAAAGTCATCAGTCCTTAACAAAATATGTATTTTCATCCAAAAGGTGTTTTAGGCCTGTTATGTCTAGCACAACCAACACATGAATCAACATCAGTTATAATGGGGTAATACTTTCAAAATCCCAAACCAACTGCGAAATGTAATTGTAACATCATTCATATTACATGTTTTTGAACAAGAGTTTTAAACACATATTTTCATTTCATTGCTTTCAAAATATTTTGGACATTCGTCATCCGAGCGCTTCAAGCTTGGAATGTTTTGTTGATGACTGCCATATTATGGCTAATTTGATTACATCCATGAAGAGTTGAATTTATGTGTCATTCCAATGGATATTTTAGTACCAAACTATGAGGGATCTAACAATTCCATGCCACATAAGAGATCTAAGAAATGGATTAGGCTGGGCAGATAAACGATCAACATTTTATAACTCTCCAATTTTCATTATGATCTGTGACGATCATGAAAAATTTGTGCACTCAAATATTTATCATTAAAAATTATAATTTGGGTTATTCTTGACTTGAAAGACTAAAGGATTGAAGTAGTGGCACTCTGATCTAGAGTCAAGACGAAAAGGCAAGACTCATCCCATTGGGCATGTGATGAGTAGGTCAGTGGGGTCTTCTCTATTTTCAACCCAATTTCTTTGTCATTTTCCATGGTTACCATCCTGGAGGATATTATAGTTCATTAACTTTCCACATGCCACCACCAGCTCCACTTCTTAGAGGTATGTACATTTCAACCATCAGTGATAGTACTTACCCACATCTCTTCCTCCATTTTATCACTTATCAATGCACATTACCTTTATTTCCATCACAATCAATGCACTCCCCTCAATTCAAGCACATTCCACATATAATCTAGAACTACTGATAACATGATAAATGCATCTATAATTCCATTCATTTCAGTTTTTTTGGTATAATTGGTTTAGAATTTGTCATGTTATAGCTCGAATGAACTAAATATTTATTCACAAGCTATAAATTCTACCTATGCACAAGATGGGCAACAACCTGGCATGTCCATTGGCTCTCAAAAGCCTTAGAAAGAAAGACAATTTTAGCTTGAGAATCACAATTTAAAATTAACATCTTTTGAAAGCAAATCACTTAAGGGTTTGGAGTTTTCAGTAAAATCCTTGATGAATCTCCTATAGAAGCCTACATGGCCAAGGAAACCTCTAAGTTGCTTGGAGTTAGTAGGACGAAGGCCCTTGATCACCTCTATTATGTCCTTGTCCACCTCCAGCCCATGTTTTATGTCTTGATCACTGATCACTATCCCCTCTTGCACCATGAAATGGGACTTCTCCCAACTTAGGACTAGCTTGTTCGTCACGCATATCTGAAACACCTTAGACAAGTTAGACAACAAATATGAAATGAAAAACCAAAAACAAAGAAATCATCCATAAATATCTCTATAAAATCTCCCACTAATTCATAGAACATGACACTCATGCATCATTGAAAAAGTGACTGGTGCATTACACAAACCAAAAGGCATCCTTCTAAAAGCAAAAGTGCCTACAGGACAAATGTGTTATTTTTTGGATCATCTTTACGTATAGAAATTTGATTATAACCTGAATAACCATTAAGCAAACAAAAATATTCTCTTGTGAAAAAGTTTTTCTAAAATTTTATCAATCAATGAAAGTGTTTAGTCGTCTTTCTTGGTAGCTAAATTTAATTTTCTATAATTTACGAAAACTCTCCATCATATGGGAAGTCTAGTTTGGAGTTCTTCACCCTATTCATTCCTCAACACAGTTATTCTAGATTTCTTAGACACAACATGAACAGGGCTCACCCATGGCTGCCCAAAATTGCATAAATAAAACCAACTTTCAGCCATTTAATAATTCATTTGTATCCACTTCTAACATATGAGGATTTAGGCGCCGTTGGCCCTAGCTAGTTGGTATGATGTTATCCTCAATAAAAGGTTTATGCTCACATACCCCTCTATGAATGCCCTGAATATCATCAATGGACCATCATATAGCTGATGTACGTAGAGATAAAACTTTAAACAATGCATCTTCATGAATGGAAGATAAATGAGAAGAAATAATTTCTAGGTAAGTTCTATTAGGTCTTAAAACTCAATAGTTAAGAGCTAGGTAGAGTTTTGATTGCTAATTCAGAAGTACACATTAGATAGAAGATATGTATATAATATTTGTTCCTTCTCATCTTCATGAGGAGAAATTGAATTCAAAGGGAATGCATGCAGCTTAAAATCTTTTGCCTTGTTCAAACTCCAGACTTCCAGACCTCAAGAACTCCAGAAAACCGGAACCCCTCCTGGGATTGCTTTGCAAACTCATGTTTCTTGGGTTTTGTGATCTCAATCGGCAAAGGCCTAACACCCAAACCCGAACTTGCTAGCTTAATTGCTTGCTTTTAGCGCTTCTCAATCAGTGAAGGCCTCACCTCAGATGAGTTGTGTTCACAACTCCTAGCATTTATCTTGCAAATCAAAAGTCTAAATCCGAAATTGGGAAGTTGGAAATCGCATAGTTGATGCAGTGCGCTTGCGGATTCCCTGTGTTGGTGACCGACCTACAGACTCCAAACCAGATTTGAGGAACTCAAAGTTGGATTTCGCATTTTGTTGACCTGGAATGTCGTCCCGGTTTTCAATTTGCAAATTTCGATTTGAGTTTCCCAAACCTAATCCTTGAGGAGGGCTAGAGGGAGGGAGCCTTGCGTACGCGTGTAGAAATAAACTAACTCCCCAAGTTAGTTCATTTATTCATGTGCGCATGTGTGTGTGTAGTATATCTACCTCCTCCCCGAGGAGGTAGAGATATTTCCTGTGCGCATGTGTAGATATCAACTAACTTAAACAAGATCATATATATATGCATCCTCACCAGAATTTTCAGGAAAGTTTTAGAAGCTTTAAAATTTTAATTTCTATCTTCTCTTGGTCAAATTTGAGTTCAACTGTCCCCTGACCCCAATCAGTCATTGCTTGGGCTGTTGCTAAGAAAGGTTAACCAAGTATTATAGGTGCATGGCTCAAATTTTTTGTAACCTTTATATCTGTAACAATAAAATCATCATGAAAACAGAAATTATCTACTCTCAGAATCACATCCTCTAGCTTATCATATGGATGTCTATTTGATCCATCCGCTAGCTACAATTCTATCAAAATTGGCTCTAATTTTCGAAATTTAAATTCATCATAAATAGCTTTGGGCATAGGCTTTGCCCGTCCCAATACCGGTATCGGATGCCGGTATGGGGATGGATGCTGCATCGGATACCGGAAATGGATTTTCCGGTATCCTTTTTTTCCGATATCCGATACAGGTAACGGATATCGGATGTGGATATCAAAAACCGATATCCACATCTGATTTTGACCTATCTTTTGACAGTTCAGCCATGTAATTTTCAATGCAATATTTTGAATCAAAATTACACGGTTAGGGATGGTCAAGTAGGCAATTCAATACATTTTTGATTCAATTCTGGCGCCAAGGCTGAGTTAGACGAAGGAGGCTAGGACGGCAGCGGACGGTGGACTGTAGAGGCGAAGGCCGGCAGTGGACAGCGGCGGCTGAGGGCGCACGGTGGTTGGCGGTGGAGGTTGCGCGGTAACCTCTCCTCTCCCATTCCCCCACCAAGCATGGTCATGTTCTAAATCGGAAAAATGAATTCGACGGGAAGCTTATGCTTGATAATTGATGTAGAGTTTTATGTGCCCTCATTAATTTCATTTCAAGAAAGAAATCTAAATCCTATCCAATTCGAAATATCTAAATCCTGTCATTTGAGTCCGGACGAGAAGAAAATCGATCAGTTCTCATCATTTCAACCTCTCTTCCTTTCTCTTCTTTTATCTCTCGCATATATCTTTATCGGTCTCTCTATCTTCTTTTCCAAAAAACTTTATCATGCTCTCTTTTCTATCACTCTATCTGCGGATTAAAATTTTTTCAGTCTACTTCTCCACCTCTCCCTCTCTATTCTTCTCTCCACTGTTGTATCTTCTGATTCTATAATTCTCTATTCTCTCACTCAAATTCTACATTCTGAATTTCTGATTCTATCTCCCTCTCTGATTCTCTCTCACCCTCTGCTGTTTTTTTTCTACTCTCCTTCGATCTCCCCCCCCCCTTCTCTGCCATGCTGTAAAACACTCTACCTCTCCATCTCCCCTCTCTTCTCTCCCTCTCCTCTCTATTCTCTCCCTCCCACACCTTCTGATTCTATAATTCTCTCTTCTCTCCCTCTCATTCTACACTCTGAATTTCTAATTCTATCTCCGTCTCTAATTCTCTCTCACCCTCTTCTGTTTTTTTTACTCTCATTCTATCTCCCCCCGCTTTCTCTGCCACGCTCTAAAACCCTCTACCTCGCCCTCTCCCCTCTCTTCTCTCCCTCTCATACATTCTCATTCTATAATTCTCTCTTCTCTCCCTCTCATTGTACATTCTGAATGTCTGATTCTATCTCCTTCTCTGATTCTATCTCATCCTCTGCTGTTTTTTTTCTACTCTCCTTCTGATGGCGAGGACGCCAACACATCACCATCGGACGTGTCGATACGGTCAGCCAAAGTCAGCACTGCCGCTACGGACTCAACTGCGAAGTCAACCGAAGTCAACGCCTCCGCCTCGGACATGCCACAAACATCGTCACACACATCTCCATCCGCACACGTCCCTACGCGCGTCATGACACGTCGCCAGAGGCAGATCAACAACTGTCCTTTCGCGTGACATGTAGCACGTCTTTAATTTCTCGTCTCTAATTTCTCATCATTTTCTCTTTCCTCCAAGGCCTGTATATGTAGGCCATTGTTTTCAAGAAACACTTAGGCAGTCATAATTCAAGAATCAAGTTTTTTTTTAACTCTTCTTGGAGGACTGCCCAAGCCTCCCTATCTCTTCCTCAACCTACCTCCGCTGCCTCTGTTGTCTTCGCCGCCGCCGCCGCCACTGCCTCGCGTCATCGGTCGCCGTCTTCCTCCTCCTCTCCGTTCCCCCCCCCCTTTCCCTCCTTTGCCCTTTTCTCTCTCTTTCTCTTCCCCCCTTCTCGTCCTTCACCCTTGGCTACCCTAGGTCGCCACCCACACTGCCCCGTCCACGGCTGCCCAAGGCCGCCCAAGACCGCCCCATCAAGGGCCCCCCAGGGCCGCCCTAGGCAGCCCACGCAGGGCCCCCCCAGGCCGCCCAAGACCGCCCCATCAAGGGCCACCCAAGGCCGCCCCAGGCAGCCCACGCAGGGCCACCCAAGGCTGCCCATCAAGGGCCGCCCAGGGCCGCCCCAGGCAGCCCATCAAGGGCCGCCCAAAGGCCACCCAGGCCGGCCCAACCAGGGCTGCCAAGGTTGCCCCAGGCCATCCCCCAGTACTCATGTCTAGGGTCGCTTAAGGGCCATCCCTGGCTGCCCGCCGAGGGATGCCCTTAGCCTGCCCCGCCGCCTGGCCAGGCCTCCTGCCCCACCTTGCTGCGACGGCACTCGTTCGTCTCACTCTTCACGTGGGCCGTTCAACGCCCGGAACGCCCAGATCCTATCGTCTAGTGGGCCGCTCAACACCCGGATTCGTCCAGCCTCGTCATGATCGGAATTTCCCGCATCCTCTTCACGCACTACGGTGCCGAGGTACGCCTGAACTCTTTGGTTTCGAAAGTGTTCTCCGTCTAGTGTTTTCTTGAGAAGTTTCTACCACCGTCAGAATTAGATTTGGTCTGGATTTTCCACTTCTTCTCTCTCTTTCTCGAGTGTTTCTTCGCGACGCGAATTCGGATATTGATTTCGGTGCTTAGGCATCGTCGCGGTGGGGGAAGACAGTACTCCTGCCCTCGATAAGGGTCGGAGCTGCACCACCAGATTTTCATTGGTTTTAAAGTCCGAAGACGACCGTGTGATTTCTGTGGCTGTTTTATCCCTCTAGTGTCTGATCCCTCCCTAGTCGTCCATCTACCCATAGTCTGTCCCGTCAACCCAGTCGTCCATTCCTCCGTCGTCCATTCCTTAGTCGTCCATTCCGTAGCCGTCCTACGTCACCTTCTATCTCCCCCCCTCTTTCTCTGCCACGCTCTAAAACCCTCTACCTCTCCCTCTCCCCTCTCTTCTCTCCCTCTCATACCTTCTGATTCTATAATTCTCTCTTCTCTCCCTCAAATTCCACATTCTGAATTTTTGTTTCTATCTCCCTCTCTGATTCTCTCTCACCCTCTGCTTTTTTTTCTACTCTCCTTCTATCTCTCCCCTCTTCCTCTTCGTCTCCCCTCTCTTCTCTCCCTCTCCCCTCTCTTCTCTCCCTCTCATACATTCTGATTATATAATTATCCTCTCTTCTCCTTCATTTTCTTCTTCTCTTATCCTCCTTTTTCTTCATCTCTTCTCCTCCTCCATTTTCCTCCTCTTCTCTCCTTTTTCTTCATCTCTTCTCCTCCCTTTTTCCTCTTCTCTTCTCCATCTTCATTTTCTTCTCCTCTTCTCCTCCTTTTTCTTCTTCTCTCCTCCCTTTTTCCTCTTACCTTCTCCTTTCTTCGTCTTCTCTTCTCCTCCTTTTTCCTCTTCTCTTCTTCTCGTTTTTCTTCCTCTCTTCTCCCCTTCCTTATTCTTCTACTCTACTCCTCCTTTTGTTCTTGTCTAATTGTCTTATCCTCTGTTTTTCCTATTCTCTTCTCCTGCCTTTTTCCTCTTCTATTCTCCTCCTCCATTTTCCTATTCTTGTCTCTTTCTCTTCTGTTCTCCTTCATTTTCCGATTCTCGTCTCCTCCCTTTTTTCTCTTATGTTCTCCTCCATTTTCCAATTCTCTTCCTCTCATCCTTTTTCTTCTTCTTTTCTCCTCAATTTTTACTCTTATCTTTGTCTTTTTTCCTCAATTTTCTCCTTCTGTTCTCCTTTTCCTCCTCTTCTCCTCCTTTTTTTCTCTTCTGTTCTGCCTTCATTTTCCTATTCTCTTCTCCTTCTTTTTCTTCACCTATCCTTCTTTTTTTTCTTGTCTTCTCATGCTTTTTCTTCTGCGCTTCTCCTCTTTCATTTTCCTATTCTCTTATCCTTTATCTTCTTCTCTTTGCCTCCTCCTTTTTCCTCCTCTCTTCTTCTCCTTTTTCTTAATCTCTTCTCCGATTTTCTCTTCTTGTCTTCTCCTCCTTTTTCTTCTTCTCTTCTCCCATCTTTTCCCTCATCTCTTCTCCTCTTTTTTTTTTTTGTCTTCTCCTATCTTTTCCCTCATCTCTTCTCCTCTTTTATTTTCTTCTCTTCTCCTCCTTTCTCCTCTTCTCTTCTCCTCTTTTATTTTGTTCTCTTCTCCTCCTTTTTCCTCTTCTATTCTCCTCTTTTATTTTGTTCTCTTCTCCTCCTTTTTCCTCTTCTATTCTCCTCTTTTATTTTGTTCTCTTCTCCTCTTTTATCTTCTTCTCTACTCCTCTTTTATTTTTTTCTCTTGTCCTCCCTTTTTCCTCTACTGTTCTTCTCCTGCATTTTCTTCTTCTCTTAACCTCCTTTTTCTCTTCTCTTCTACTCTTTTTTTTCCTTTTTCTCCTCCCCTCTTTTTTCATCTTCTCTCCTCCTCCTACTGCTTCTTCATCTATTGTCTTCCTTCTGTTTCGTCTTCATCTTCTCCTTCTCATGATTCCCTCATGTCTTTATTATATTATTGATTAGTGGTTTCTTATTTGTCTTGTCTTTCTGTTTAGTTTTTTTATTCTCTCTCCCTTTTTAGTCTCTCCTACTCTCATATAATTCACTATTTACTTATTTGTCTTATTCATTGCATTTGTTACTTAAACCAGAGTTTAAACCGTAGTTTGGCATCATGTTATGCCGTCGTATTGAATTTTAGCTTACCAAACTATGACTTCAGAAACATGAACCCACCCGGAGGCAATGACCCAACCCAAGACAGATCTGGGTCAGGAGCTAAAGGCCCTCAACGTACGGACACGTGAACTTCTGGCATAGTTCTCAGTCACCCTCGTTCGAATCGTTCAGTCATCATCAACTACTTTGAACGCATAGAGGATGGATGCTACGCATGCTTACTGTGCTAGGAGATAAACCCGCACAATAAGAGGAAAGCGATAAAGCGCCAGGCCGAAAAGAGTACGAATGTATTTTGGGGCCATTTCAAAGCCTGTCATCCAGTGCGTCACGCGGAGCTTAAGGGGGAGGTGTCGGAGGACTCCACTCAGGCACGAATATCAGACAAGTTTTAGAGCAGACAGTAGGGTGAGCTAGGACGACGCGAGTCGATTAGGGCCCATACGCCGAAGGAAATGAAGAATTTCATTATATGCTTCATTTGCATGACCGACTCACCATGGAATATCGTCAATAATGTTGATTCCAAGGAGATGTGGTGATATGCGACACTCCTCGACTTGGATCCACCTAGTGCGAAGGTCATCAAGCGCTGGACCATCCAAATGCACGGTCGCATGAAAGACAATGTGAGGAAGCTTTGGGAGAGCGTAGACCGCATCTCTCTCATTGTGGATGTATGGACTACTGAGAACGATACGGGCCTCGTGGGCATCCCCGTCCACTGGGTGGATGACAAATGGGCGTATGGGGAACGGGTACTTGCCATTCGAGAGATCGTTAGGAAACACGATGGGGAGAACATGGTGGCCATTGTTATCCAAGCGCTAGATGAGTTTGGCGTGTGGTCGAAGGTTGGCATTCAATGGCGACTTTTTTCTTTAACTAACCCCTTCAATTCACAAGTGATCGTTACTTACATAGGTCTACAGCGTTACCACTGACAACACCGCGGCAAATAAGAGGATGATGGCGCTGATGGCGAGGAAGATGAAGATCGGTAACTCAAACTTCACCGCCAGAAAGCACGTCCCCTATGTCGAGCACATACTGAACATCGTCGTTCAAGCGGCAATAAAAAACTTTGGCGTTCCTTCTGCTCAAGCCGTGGAGCCTGACCAAGGTGACGTGACGAGGGCGGGAGAACACTATGACAGGGACCAGGACAATGACCTTGGAGACATCTACTCAGAGTCAGACGACTATGACGGAGGACGCTGGCCGCTACGCTTGGCTGACGCAGTTGCGAAGGTGCGCGTATTGGTGCACAATATTTGGAGCTCTAAACAAAGAAAATAAATTTATAGGAAGGCATGTGAAGATGACCCCAAAGTAGAGGACTGCAACATGGTCGTCTTGGACTGCCCAACTCGGTGGAATAGTACCTACGCCATGCTAGCGGCCGCCGTGAAGAAGTGGGATGTTATTGACAAAGTGTCGCAGTCTTTTCGACAGAAGGGGTTGACGTCGAAGATGTCCAAGGACGAGTGGGAGTTGGTGAAGGAGTTCTATCGAATCCTTGGCCGCTTTGCCATATCCACAAACCATGTGCGCAAGACAGTGACGCCAACGATATGTGACGTGTTGTTCCTCATCGACGGCTTCAAAGCGCACATGTAGGAAGTGATCCAGCAAATTGAAGATGACCAGTTCTTCGCAAGCGTATGACAATTGCAGGAGACAGATCGTGCCACCATGGCGGAAGCCTATAAAGCGATGCATCAGAAGCTTGTGCAGTACGCCATGATCTTGCGGGCGAATGAAGCAATCACTGCTACGGCATTGATGGATCCATTCCACAAAGGGACAATGCTCCAGCGAGGCTGATGCCAGACGTCGTCAAGACGTCATCCGGTCGTCATCTAGGGTATGAACTCGGTGGCTAAAACATTCCGTGGGGAGCGAGCACGATGGGCAGAATCGGAGGGCGGCGATAGCGCGGCAGTCTAGGCTGGCACCGAAGAGGAGATGATGAGCACGGTGGGCTGCGGTCGCGACGGCACGGGGTGCAGCAACGAGGGGCTCGGCGGCTCAGTGTGTGGCAATGCAGGGCGCGGTGATGTGGGCGTGGCGGCGCGGGCATGGTGACGCAGGGCGCGGCGACGCACGGCACAGCGACATAGCGCACGGTGATGCAGGGCGCGGCGACGCGAGGTGAGGCAACGCAGGGCGTGGCGACGTGGGGTGCGGCAGCACGGGGCGCGGCAGTGCGGGGGGCAGCGGAACGAAGCGCAGCGGCACGGGGCCTGGGGCGCGGGAGAGCGCGCAGCGACGCCGGGCGCGCGATGACGCGGGCGCAGCGGCGCGGCGTGGCATGGCTGCGCAGGGCACGCGACGCGGGTGCGGTGGCACTGGGCGCAGTGATGCGGAGCGCGACGGTGCGGGATGCGATGACGAGCGGCGTGGGGCACGGAGGCGCGACCATAACGGCGCGGGGCGCAGCAGCCCGGGCGTAGCAGCGCGGGGCGCTGTGGCGCAGTGCGCGTCGGCGCAGTGCGCGGCGGCGTAGTGCGCGGCAGCGCTGGGCACGGCGGTGCAGGGCGCGACGGTGTGGGGCGCGACAGCGTGGGCTGGCGGCGGGCGGCGGTGTCCCCTTCTCCCATGTTCTCTCTTCTTCTTCCTCCTCCTTCCTTCTTCTTTCTCGTTCTTCCTTCTTCCTCAACGAGGGAGTCTTCAAATTCCAACATTTCTTTTTAAGCAAATTCAAAGAGTGGTATTTGGAGGGTGCCCACCCCTTCCTTTATAGAAGAGAGGTGGATGGACCCCCTTTTAAGACTACAAAAATAAAATAAAGAGATGGGTTTGGACCCGATATCGGGAGGGGAAGGTATCCTCATACAGGAACTTCCCCTCACTACAACACTGCTACGATGAAAATAGAATACGAGAGGAAACATAAATGTAGAGAGAAAAATCAGTAAACGGAATTGAAGATGGTGCGTCGTTACCCGGGGATATTTGAATCCGGGTGCGCGCATCGTCGCTTTGGCTTGCCGTGCGGACTGGATGCGAATCGGTGGCGGGGTCGATGACGATGCCGACTCCTTGAGCGATGATCCTACGGCCTCGGACTGTGTCGCGCCATCACAGGCGTTCGAGAGGCAACCATTGCCTACGTTCGGTCCTTGTTATTGTGCGACACGTCACCAAGTGGCCCCGGAGAGGCTGATGTAGAGGGACCCGACAGAGGCAAAGAGTTGGACACGTGGCTCCAAAGCATTATGCGAAAAGCCCAATAGGCACATGCGGCAGCGAGAACGATGTGGGACAAGTTCAACCAATACTTGACAGAGGTCGTGCCCGATGACGGAGTCTTCACGCCACTATCCTGTTGGGCCAACAAGGCGTGAAGCGTTTCCCCTTGCTTGTTGTCGTTACGAAGGAGCTGGTTTCCGTTTGTGCGACAAGATCACCTGCCGAGCGCATGTTCTCTGTGGGCAACGTTATCGTCACGTACAAGAGATCCCGTCTTTCGCCAATCAGCATCGAAACTCTTATCACTGTGAAGTCTTGGCTCCTGGCGGACAACAAACAATGGTACAATGACGTTGATCTGGAGTCGGATGCTGATGAAGATGAAGATGGTGTGCTCGCATGTGCTAGAGGTACAAAATAGACGCATTACGTACATGTTTCCATTTTTTAACGAATTCAATGTTTTCTTATACTTTAGCTTTCACTACGCAGGTGACAACCAGGTGAGTACAAACCTCTGACATCACAACGCTGGCGTGGCAAGTTTTTTGGTCTGGCGTCCTCTGTTCTTGACTTAACATCGATGTATGAAACGATTTTTAAACATTGCTTGAGGCCCACATTTATGTCACATATCACACTCTCCCCTTATAGTTACACCGTCATATTTATTCATCCTCGTCACTATTTCTTTTTTCAAAAAATAAATTAAAAATTGTGGATATTTCCTTCTCTTAAGAATATATTACTTTATATTGCATCCAACATAGCTTAAGGCCAACGTCTATCCCACCAAAAAAAATGCACTCCTCCTTATAACTACACCGTCTTAATTTATTACTCCTCTTCCTCACTATTTCTATTTCGTACTTAAAAAAAAAATTAGGTCACCATTTCCTTCTCCTAATGCTAGATAAAAATAATAAATGAACATATTTCAAATTAAGTAAGACAAAAGGAAATAATTTGAAATAAAACTAAGAGATTGTGCATTATAAATGGAGTTGGAAATCCTCGTATCTCCTTTCTGAAATTTACAGTGTCATAGGTATCTTTGGGGTTATTTTCCAAATAATTGAATTTCTTACTCAAATTTACCATGGGCCCATCTTATCTTTTACATATGAATTACTACCCATTCACGATAATCATCCAGAAACCCAGTAACTTGGAGAAATACTTATTCTGAATCGAAATTTTATTCTGTGATGAACCTAAAATATATGTAATTAATATTAAGATTGTGGCAGTACATTTTTCATTTTAAAATATAAAACAAATAAATATAGACACATAAATAAACATAGGAAAGTGGAAACTGTTTGCCATCTACTTAAGAGAGAGTGAAAATTAAAAAGTTGGTTATCAAATTGAGCAAACTACTTTAATTTAGATCAATCAATAAACTTGGGATAGTTAACATGTACTATTACTTCGTTGGACCTTCATTACATCCAGATCTGGATACGTATTGATGACTTACATTGATCAATATCATTTTCTTGTTTTTTAATAAATGATGATTTGGGTTTCTTATACCCTGATTTGATAAAATGAGTATAATTGAGAAGTAGGATCGGGGAAAAGATATCTGAAATATTTAGGGTACTCGATATCATCAATTTTTGGCTTGGGAAATTAACATGCATTGATAAGCTGAGAGAAACTTCATAATATGATCAATATTTTACTTGTATTATGCCCAAATTTAGTGAACCAACTCTTGATATCTGATATCATCAGTCTCTCCTTATAATTACCCGTCATATTTATTATTCGGGTTCTTCACTATTTCTATTAAAAAAATTAAAATATTTCTAAGTTAACGCCCAAATTTATCCCACAAATTTAGACACGAAATAATAACGGAAATTCTATTATGCCTATCTCAAGTCTCAAAATTGGCTTCATAACATGGCGGGTAAGCACACATACATGTGTACAGGCGGAGACAGTTATAAATTAGACCCAAAAAAAAATTTCCAATATGGGATCGTGGTTGAATGCCTAAACAAATGCCCATATCGGTGTTGATCCGGATATCGGTTTCCGATATCCAGGATCCGGTATCCGCCTCGTCCTCCCCCCCCCTCGATATCCCGTACCGATAACCGTCCAACCGCCTATAGACGGATATCGACCGATATCCGATATCTGATATCCAGAACCATCCCACTTTTACCCAGATACCGTATATCGGTTGTCCGATATCGGATGACGGATGGATATCGGTTTGGCATTTACTATTTGGGCATAACATTAACAATATCCCCTATATCCAATGGCGATCTACTCAATATCATTTTCCCTTAATTTCACATTTAATCAATGGAGATCATGGGTCTCTTTTCTTCATATGAATTTGATTTAATAAAATAGAACTTGTACTCTCAGATAATTGAATCCTGTTCTGCTTCCTAGATCGAGTACAAAGATTTTTCAAAAACTTTGAGTTTAAATGAATATTCTGAATTGCATCTACCAAAGGAATAGTGGTTTTGGCTTCCTTAAGCGACTATCACTCGGAGGAACTTAGGAAGGTTTCAGATATTGGGGGAAAGGAATAGGGGTTACATAGTCTTTTTGGTTAGGTTCTAGTGTGGTCTTTTTCTCTAGACATTCTTTAGGATCTTCTCTCAAATCATGAAAAACTCTGTCTTCCTCTTTCATATCAGGTTCCTTACAATGTTTTTTCTCAAATGGATCAGCTAGTTCCTTCCCATTCCTTAATCTAGAAATTCCACTTAGATGCATAGGTTCATCATAAGATCCCTGTTATTCATATGCTTCCCTTTATGGAGCACATTCTGAATCATCAATATCATAATCAATAAAAGAATTATCTATAGGATTAACACTGGGTTGGATTGGAATTTATCCTGAATATTGGCTAGTGGTGCCAAGTCATACATTTAACCTTTATTCTTGTCACGTCTGAAGTTCCCTTCTTGTCCAGCATAATTCCTCTCTAAATTCTCCATTTTACCATTGAATATTTGGCCCTCCTTGTCCAGCATTTGTCCTCTCCAAATTTTCCATTCTGGCCCATTCTTCTTTTATTCAACAAGAATTTCTCTTGCCTCAACATTATTTGCTTTAACATGTCCATCATGGAATTAGATCATGAATCTTGAGAATTTGAAATTAACTTAGGACGAGGGGCTGGAAGCCAAATTCTGATAATTTTGGTTGTTCTGCTGATGATATGCATGTGGTTGGATGCTGCATTTCCCTTCTCTGCTCCATCCCTGTTTCCATAGTTGGCCATCTGATTCCAAGTTCCTTGCATGAGGTTATTTCCCTCATAATTATTCGCCTGATCAAGAGTGGGACATATGTCATCAGTGTGATCAAAACTCACACAAACGTAACAAAGAGGAGAAGGATGTTTAGGGTTAGTAAAAAGGGAAGTAAAGGTTGGAGAGTAGCTCATCATACTATTCACGTTCTGGAATAGATCTTCCACAGCCTTACCCACTTTGCCTAAGTCCTTATGTATCTTATCTTTCCACAACCCCAGTTCTATTGCACTAAAATCTACCAGCCCTCCATATTTTGGCCCCGAAATTCTCCTGGTGCGATTGAAGACCTGATGCTATGCACAACTATTTGCCAATTTCTCAATAATACTAGTGGCTTCATCAACTATGTTATCTATAAGAGTACCACCATTAGCACTAATACTAGTTTCTAAATAATTGCTTTTGTCATGGTCATTCAACCCATCATAAAAAAATTGAACTATTTGCCGATCAGGAAGACCATGATAATGACATTTTCTAGTAAGGTCTTTCAATTTTTCCCATGCTTCCCTAAAATAATCAGATCATAGGATGAACTCTCTAATTGCTTTTCTGTAGGCATTAGTTTTTCCCACTGAATAATGTTTTTGCAAAAAACATCTCTCCATCTCACTCAAATTCCGAAAATTTTTACCCACACTTCTGAACCAATCTTTTGCCTTATCCTTAAGAGCATGAGGGAACATTCTCATTTGCAATGCAATTGAAGTCACTACTGAAATAATATAAGAATCACATTTCTTTGCAAATTCGTATAAATGCTCAATATCTTTGTTTTTTTTCCATATATTGATGGCAACACTTGATGAAGATGACGGTCTATTTTAAAACTCACATTCACATATTTGGTCCCATGGACCCTAGGATGCATATTCCTCACCACTTGCTCACAAAACTCCCTCATTCTCATCACTCAATTAGCATCATAATGATTGTTAGCTAAATCCTTAATCTCGTCCACAAATGTCTCCTCAATTTCTGCACAAGTTTCTTCCAAATTCTTAGTCTTTCCCATAGATTCTAGAGGTATTGAACGTCTGTTACAATATCGTCTACCTTGTATACAACAACTAATATGAAGAAATAAAAAATTACTACAGAAAATATCTAAAGATAAAAGTTAAGAAATCATCTAGTACCCCTCTCACTTTGCACTAACCAAAATATATCTGTGCACTTCAAACTTGAGTGAAGCATAAAGAAAATAAAATTAGCAGAAATCCTAAGCCCTAAAAAATTCAGAAATCAAATTTGGCTTGCCTCCTCAACAATGGTACCCGTTGATAAGTCGGGATTTTGCATATAAATGTCATTTTTTAATTCAGACTCAATGAACAATCTTTATAAAAATTTATATTGAAAAACCCAATAATTAATTTACAACAAGTAAATGTCAATCCACACAGAGGCAGAAATTTAATTTCAAATTTTCCTTCAAACTTGGAATAAAGGACATAAGCTTAAAAGTAAGAAATATAATTTTTGGGATTCTTCAGCATTTGTAGCTCATTTGTATAATTCTAACAATTTAATTTAAAGAAAATATACAAAGAAAAACACTAAAAATACTTCAAAATAATTTTCGTAATATTATTCAAACATAAAATCAAATATGAATATTTTACGATTTTATGTAATTTAAATTATACCAAAAACCGCTAGAAATAATAAAGGCGAGAGTGATATATTTTTTAGAATTTTTTACATGTCAAGATCACTATAAATGTATTATGTTAATTTTAGGGTTTTCTCTTAATTTTTCATACTTTGCAGATTTTAAAAATAAATGTTCCTATTTTTTCCTGTTTTTCCCTAATTTATTTCTTGTTTTTTTGTAATATTTAAAACCTAAAAAATAGATAAATTACATGCGCTGCCGGCGATCGTCAGCCGCGAAATAGCGGTAGAGTAGCAGTGGGACAGAAGCGTGACAGCAGCCAAGCTGAAACGGCAAGGCAGTAGAGCATGCACCCTAGAGCGGCTGTAGAGTATTAATATGCATTTTTCCTAGCTAAATATGACCATATCTACATGTTTATTTGCAGTTAATTAATCATATATGGATTTTAATAAGCTTAAAATGATTAAATTCATTTTTAGAATTATATTCTGAATTTTCTGTATGTTTATGTATTTTTAGAGATTGTTTTGGCAGCAGATTCTAAAAAAATGTTATTTTGAGTTATAACATGATTTTTTTGGAACTGTTCAACATTAAATTTGGAAAACTATGATTTTTCTAGTCAAATATGTATTTTTTTAATTTTTTTGCTTTATTATATTTTATATGAATTTTAGAATATAGGTTGGGCTTTCTTTGAATTTTCCTAACGTAGGTGGCCACGACCAATCAGACAAAAGGAGATATTTTTTAGCAATAAATGTGTTGTGTGGTCTGAGAAAGAGATCAGTAAAGCATTAATATTTCTCTCCTTTGAATTGAAGCAAACACGAAAATTGCACAAAAGAATCGCATAAGGCCTTGTTCTTTATTCTGCTCTTTTCACACAATTAAAAGAATTCAAAAAACAAATTCAAACAATATTTGCACAATTTGTAAAATTCTCAAAAACTGCTACAAATTTGCACAATTGGAACAAAATTTGCACAATTTGTAAAATTCACGCAAATCGCTACAAATGTGCATAATTCGATCAAAATTTTGCCACAATGCCACTAAGGCCCGAGGGAGAGAGCAGACAGCCATGCCACCAAGGACCTAGGGAGAGGACAAATTGCTGTGCTGCCGTGGCCTGAGGGAGAGAGCAAACCGGTGCATTGCCAAGGCTGGAGGGCAAATCGTCAGGCCGCCAAGGCCAGAGGGAGAAACCAAACGGCCGCGCCAATAAGGCCTGAGGGAGAGGGCAAATGGCTGTGCCGCCGAGGCCTAAGGGAGAGCACAAATTGTCGCGCCACCGAGGCCCAAGGGAGAGAGCAAACCACCGCGCCGTGCAGGATCAAGGGAGAGGGAAAATTGCTGCCCCGCCGAGGCCCGAGGGAGAAAGCAAACCGCCATGCTGCCAAGGCCCGAGGAAGAGAGCGAATTGATGCGCCATCAAGGGTCGAGGGAGAGAGAAAACTTCCGCATGGCAAAGGCCCGAGGACAAATCACCACACCATCAAGGCCAAAGGGAGAGAGCAAATTGATGAGGCCACCACAAGAACACATTTTTTTATATGTTCTGAAATAATAAACATATCTGTAATAATAACCATATGTTTATCTTTTAAAAAAGGATTAAACTAAATTCGCACAAAGTGAACAATTTAAACCTAACATGGGTATTTGCGATGATCTGTGAAAATTTGGTAATGTTATATTCTGTCGGCGACAGGGCAGCACCACATAGTGCCACGTGTACACATGAGCACATATGTACATGTGGTGCATACATATCACATTTCTATTGGTTGAGAAGGGGAAACCGTTGTCATGGCACGCCCTGACAAGGCGTCATATCCGTTACAACAAAAGCTATTGAATAATAAATTTAAAATAATAAACTATCATTATTCCTTTTTGTCATTTTTCAGAAGGTGACATATGGCGCTACGAGAGTTGTCGACTGTGAATGACTAGAAGGAATGTTAACCAATCATCGCATTTAATGCCCAGAGGAGACAAAACCCTAACAGAATGATGTGACGGCGCTGGCAAGGATGAGGAGACAAAAATATATGAATTAAATTGATGGCTAGAAATCATCCAACTTCCAAGCTTGAGTTCCGATAATCTAGAGCTCGGATCAATATGAAATTTTAAGGGTAGCTTTTCCATTTCATCCTCTGTCATCCCTGTGGTTGAATCTACCAATTGAGCCCTCGATCTTTGTTAAAAACATGTTTGATATCACTTCCACCTAGTGAGGTTGATTGAAAGAAAGTGAAGTTTTGAAGGTCCATCAAGTGTTATCTGTAGAGAACTGAAAAGGCTTATCTGCAGCAAGAAGACGCCGTGATCCTGGCGGAATATAGGGATTTAAGGTTAGCCTTCTCCCTTACACTGAACATTTCCAACACAATTAGCTTATCCATCATCACCATCTATCACCCCACCCACTGCCATCCTCAATCCATTCTATCATCGTCCCCTACCCAGCCTCACCTAAACATTTATCTCACATGCTCTCTAGACTGTGACGATCTCATCAGACATTTCTCTCCTTCCTATTTCAACCAACATACATTACTACGTCTCTCATTTCTACCATCGTCTACCTCATTCTCGCTACTTCTATCACTGTATCCGCTGCCACTTACTATGTCGTTGTTATGATCCCATCTCGCTCCCCTTTCTCCTCCATCCTAATCCCAAATTAATCAAAAACTAATAAGCCATTTATCATCATATTATCTACTCTCATCGCACATTCAATACCGTACACATAATTCCTCTCATCTTCGCTTCACCCAATTGAGATCGTATTTTCCCTTATATATGTTCTCCTCTAGAGACAACCCATACTCACCACTAACTAATTCAATTATTTAAGATTATCAGTTATAAGTTTGTTTGATTTAACTCAAGTTCTCAAAGATGTAATTTTTTACTCGAATTTTGAGTTTATCACAGAGCGATAGTGCTGGCGGCAGAGTGGCGGCGGCTGCAGCGAATCTCTCTATGGGCTGGGCTTCGGTCGGTTTATTGGATCTGCCTATTGGACTTAGCCAAATAGAGGCAGCCCAATTAAATTAAAAAGTATTTTTTTCTTTAATTGGCCAGTTCACCCCGTCAAACCAGTTTAACTTGGTTCAAACCCTATTGGACTTAGCTGAAAATTGGCGAAGTCCCTTGAGAGGGTGCACCCCTCTGTCGGCCAGGTGTGTAGCTGCATGTGCATGTAACTGGCAAGAAATGGCAGTGCTGTAATGGGCACCGCCATGCAGCGCATACCTACGCACGAAAGTGGCGTCAATGAGAGAAAAACAAGAATTTTAAGGCAAAACTGATTTTTTAATCTGTTTTTTCTGGCAATTAAAATGGGAACTCACGGGGGAATCTATATAAAAATAGGGCAATATTCAAGTGAGACGAATAAACAGGATTAGAGAAAGAAAATGTTGAAATGAGGAGATAAAGAGAGAAAATGAAGAGATAAAGAGAGAAAGTGAAGAAGAGGATAGAGAGAGTTTAGATGGAATTTGAAGGTGTAAATGAAGATGATATTTTATGAAATGGAGATGATATTGGTGAAAGTATGTATAGATAAGGAACTGGTTCTAGAAAGAGAAAAGCGCAAAATGAGGAGATAGAGAAAGAAAATTTAGACACTAAAGGAGTTTGAGGTAGAATTTGAAGGTACAAATGAAAAATATTTTTCATGAAACTTTTGGGGGACTAACTAGGGATATGATGAAGCTCAAGAGAAAAAATAACAAATTCTAGAGAGATAAAGTAGACAAAATGAGTGTTTATAGTGAGTAAATGATGGATCTTAGCAGTAAATGGATGGATAATGATGGGAAAACCTTAAATCTAGGTTCCTAAAACCTCAATGTATGTTTTCTGAGCTTAAATGCTTTCTCTCAAGTCTCTTTCCATATATTTTGCCATGCAAATAAGTTTTTCAATAGGATTGTAAGAAAACTTCAATAAACTTACATTCAGCAGATTGAACAACCCGGTTCTGAAACATGCCTTGTCATGTAGACCAACCACTTGCTAGAGCACATCCAGAATTAGGGAAAATTATAGAGAAAAAAGTATATTTATATTTTGGAATAATTACTAACATACCCCTTTAGGTTATTCCTATTCTCTTTCCTTGCCATTTTGCCTCTTTTCTCGATTGATTGAGAGCTTCCGCTTCTAATCCTTAGCTTCTTTCTTTGTATGGATTTTTAGAGCCAATGAGGAAGCCAGGTTTTGTCCCATCTCCCTCAGACCTCTCTTTTGAGGGCCCACAACACCTTTTTCTCCTTTCAAGCGCCTTTTGAGAATCACTCAACTCTCAAAAATTCTCCAACACTTTGCGAATTACCATCTTCTCATTCCTGTAAATTTCTGCACATGTGAAACTATAGATTACTCCTCAGCACCACAATTTATTGACTTCAAAGAAGTCAAGGAGTTAGTCAAAAATAACCATAATGTGAAAAAAATAAGAATTTACAGCGTGCGCATAAATATTAGGTTAATTCATGTGTTACTATGACAAATTCTAAATTAATAATGCTACAAACATTTGAAATTAATGGAAATATGCATGCATTTATCATGCGGTCAACTACTAAATGGCCAGCTACGGTGTTTTAATTAAACTAGTTACTATTTTTCTCTTTAAAATTTAGTAGAATCTCAGAATTATTTTATAAAATTTGATAAATTATATGCAATACAATAAATCCATAAACTAAGGTTTAAGAATGAAGGTTTATTCCAAGTATATTTCAATTTTAAATTTATTTCACTAGTTTTCCCACATTCATGTGAAAAACAAAATAAATGGAAATAAACTTGAAATTGAGTTTTTCAATAGTTTCTTTGTATATACTTACTTTTAATTTATGTGCCTGAAAAAATTCATTATTTTTATGGATCCTATGCCTTACAAGAATTTTCCATGTGAATTTAACATTTATCAAATAATATTGAGGGATTCACACTGAGGAATTGAGCAAATTGTTTCCCTCAAGATCACCTACAATCTATCCAAATATTTAACTTCCCATATCATGCATCCTTATCATAAGAATATATTTTTAAGCAATAAAATATGGACACAAAGGAAAATAATAATGAATGAAATTTTATATCAATGATCATCAATTAAACACGGAAGAGTGATTAGCTTGCATGCAACATACTATTCATACATTTTTATATTTATTTTTTAAATTACATTATTGTTTGTAGTTTTATAAAATAGAACCATAAGTAAAAAAATTAATAATAAGGCCTCTATGATCCAACTTTAATCGTAGAATGGTATACTCAATAGATGTGCCATTTGTAGATATTTTAATACCCTACCATCAAAATTATTTTTTTATTGTAATTCATCAATGAAAAGTTTATGAAATAAATTACGCATCATATTTCTCTTTATTCATAGAGTTTTCCTGTGTGAGCATGATCGTAGTGATTGCCTATAAATAAATAATAACCCATATTTCTCTAAATCAACATAAAATTGATGAATGAAATAGTAGGTGCTAAATGACATACTTGAGTCAACTATACAATGGCTATTAATATTTAAATATATCATTTAATTATCATTTGGCCCTTAATTCATGAAGTTGTCCTAAATTAATAATTGAATATTTATAAGTATTTTTTATACTAGGCCTACTTGACTCATAGGGTCAAGTGGAATGATTCTCACTTCTCTTTTTTAGTTTTTGAAATTTTCTCATTTAGGTCTCATTTGAGGGTTATTGCGCTAAGGAAAATAGTTTCAAGAAGGCCCAACCACCGTTAGAGCAACAGGAGTGGCCCAGAGTTACAGCTTGCAATGCTTTGATGAGCATTTAATGATCCCTTAAATCTCATTGATGCCAAAGCTTAAAAAAGGCAAGCCAAGTGAGCGACCATAATGAGGAGCGATCAGATGACTTAAATATGATCGGAGGACACCTCTTCACCAGGATTGAGACTGCAAAAAAATTCTTGATCATTCAAAACCTTGGGAGATCCATGGGTCATCCTTTCTCTCTTTTCCCTACATAAACCCCTCACAATCCAATTTAATAGTCACTCTTGTTTCAATCCAAATCTAAGGTTTAGTGGCATGTTTACAGTTGTTCTTGAATACTCTTACATTTAGTGATAGTTGGGTACAAAAGGGCATTTCAGAGCAAGAGCCGCAGGAGAAGTGGAAGAGTCTTGATCACCTTGGGGCTTGGCGGGCGTGACAAAGATGTTCGATCATTATTTCTTTCCCTAATCTCTATCTGTTCACCTTTGTCTCCAGGTTATTCTAGTACCAGCTATCCAACATCCAAACAGTTTCAACGCCTCCAACATTTTATTTTATTTTAAATTTAGAATAATTCTAAAAAATCCTAAAAACTAGCCAAAAATCATATTTTATCTACTGTTTCCTGTTTGGATTAATTTTAATATAGATAGAAATTCTTTATAAATATTTGATTATGTCTAGTTACTTTGCTTTATAGGTAATAAATTATAACTACAAATCTACCAAAAATTATTTTAAAATGAAAATTTACTCACTATTACTTTGCTCTCTGATGATCGACTCCCTATGCTAGTAAGGTTTATTGATTTTTTATTTTTTTTAATTTCAGATTACCTATAAGTCTATAATTAATTATTATTTTATCAATAATACACCCCAAAGTCTGAATTATCAAAAATTATAACTATTTCTGCTACATTGATAAATTCATATTTAAGTACATCCTTATACACATATGTATATGTGACACTCATGAATTGATATATTAGTGTATTTTAAACTCTATACTTATTTGGAAAATTAACATAAAAACACATATTATAGATAATTTAATGATATTTCATTAGATAAATAAAATAAGAACTTTTCTTGAATTTCATTATTTCATGTATTTATTGATGAGACTTTATCGAGGTAAATAGGAGAAAAAGAGAATCCAAACCCCTGACCTGGAGTAGAAAAAAGAATACAAATGATGATTTGTAAATTATATCAGCTGCCAGTGACCAAGACAAATGGAGCCACTCTTTATGGATTTCATAAATTGGATGTAGAACTGGTTCTCTATCTATCGATTCATCAAAGGACATGGATTTGTGGGGCAGATAAATTCATCCTAGCCCTCCAACATAGGGGCATCAAATGGGAAAAAATCCATAGCATTTATAGAGTCTAATTATGCTATTTTCTCATTCTCTCTAATATTTACCTTTGGACTTTGTCGTATTAGTGGCTAGCCTTGTGAAAGAGTGTTTTGGCGGGTCCATTCTCTTTCAAAGAGTGTTTTTTGAAGGGGATTCTAGAGGTGATCAACGATTCTATTCAACACCACTGTGCCTCAATAGGTATAAAAAATGAGATTTGTATCATCTTTCTCCTTGGATGTGGTGAGGTATCCCTTAAATTTATTGAAACCGACCCACTAGATGCCCAACATCCAAATGAAACCAACAAAAACCATGCTAAAAATTCCAGCTATGTTGTCCTCTTTGGCTGATCCAGGCTACCTTCATTTTTATTGCATTCCAACTTTTTTTGGCCCTCAAAGTAATAATCCGGTCCAACTGCTCGACATTGGCTAAAAGTTTTTAAGAGGCTCCTATGGGACCACTCAAAGATTCATGAACCCTTAACCTGCTCACTCTAACCTGCTCAAACACCTGCTTTGAGATCCAATACGATGGTTTGATTGCGTGATAAAGAGAAACAAATGATTAAGACATATATGATGACTGAAATAAGTCAGTTTCTGGTAAAATAAAAGCCAGAAAACTGTGTAAAATTAACAAAAACCTTGCAAACGCATATTATTGCAAGAAAATTTCCGAAACACTTCAGGCCTTAATTTCATACATTAAGATACAAAACCTTTTAGCCAATGTTGAGAAGTTATGAGGATATTTATACACTTTTTTGCATTTTTGTTCTCTTGACTTTTTTGTGACTTTTACTTGTCAACATGACTGGACCAGGACCAGACTGAGACCGGCCTGGGACCAGACCAGACTAGACCGAAACCCGACTGACCCTTCGGCAAGAATCCCATAACATTATTGATACATTAATGAATTAAATTATGAAACTTGCCCTTGTAAAAATAAGGGTTTTGCTTAACCACAAGTAAACAAGCTCGAGGTGATCTCAATCAGCGAAGCCTCTAAAGCCTGAGGTTATCTCAATCTGTGATTCATGTAGGTGTTCTCAATCGGTGACGCATCTAAGGTGTTCTCAATCGGCGAAGCCTTCATTGCCTTTTGCTGAGGTGTTCTCAATTGGCAAAGCCTCCAAGTACTGAGCTTAGGATTTCTCAATCGGTGAAGCCTCACAGCCAATCCTTGCTCTCTCATTTTATAATTTTAACTTTATAATATATTTTAACTTTTATAATATATTTTAACTTATATAATATAATAGAATGGATATATATATTTAAACTTATTGCCTGGTATTATAACTCCTATACACCATTTTCTTACTGCAAATTGCTGATTTTAGATTGTCATTTAAAGTATGTCTAAATCCTGGTTATAAGGGATGTTTTGTTCTTACAGATATATTCTATCCCTCCTATGATACAAGGGGATACCTGGTGTATTATTACACTTCTCTTTATTTAGACATATTTTGACCCTATTAATTAGTACTAATATGTGTATTTTTTTAGGTCCTTGCTAAAAGTGCAGACAAGACCAGGACCGTTAAACTCTAATCGCAAGCATACTCGTTCTGAATTTGTTCATTAATGACCATAAGCAGCATGTCTAATACTTGTTCTGAATTTGGATATTATGTTTTCAGGTTTAGCTTCCAGAAAATAAAATGATATATATGTGGAGAGATCAATAGACAGACATATGGAGAGGGAGACAAATAGAGCGAGATAGAGATAAAGAGAGGTAGAGATAGAGAGAAAGAGAGGTAGAGATAGAGAGAAAAGAGGAGATAGAGAGAGATAGAGATAAAGAGAGATATAGATCGATAGAGATAAAGAGAGATAAAAGAGGAGATAGAGAGAGGGATAAAGATAGATAGAGAGAGATAGAGATAAAGAGAAATATAGGTAGAGATAAAAGAGGAGATAGAGAAAGGGATAAAGATAGAGAGAGATAGAGATAAAGAGAAATATAGATAGAGATAAAAGAGGAGATAGAGAGAGGGATAAAGATAGATAGAGAGAGATAGAGATAAAGAGAGATATAGATAGAGTGAAAAGAGGGAGATATATAAATAGAGATACAGAAAGATATGAAAGATAGAAATATATATAGTGCGAGAGAGTGATGGAGAGAAAGAGAGATAGAGAGAAATAGAGAGAGAGAGATAGAGAGAAATATAGAGATATGTAGAGAGAGAGAGAGAGAGAAAGATAGAGAGAGAGAGAGAGAAAGAGAGAGAGATAGAGAAAGAGAGAGGTACAGATGAAGAGAGATAAGGAGAGAGAGAGAGAGAGGAAGAGAGATACGGATAAAGAGAGATAGGGAGAGAGAGAGAGACAGAGAGAGAGAGAGAGAGCGAGAAACGGCGGATGGCCGAGAGGGGATGTCGGCAGGGAAATGAGATCTACAGGATTAGCGATCGCTCTACCGCTCCTGGAAGAAGCGACGGTTGTTCATCTCTCTTTCTCTCTTCCCTCCAGCTTGGAGAATTTTCCTCATCCGTCCTCTGTTGCAGGCTGGTGTTCGTAAACGATCATCCCCTGCCATGAATTGGATCAAGCGTCGTCGGGCGTAGACTGCCTCCGGAAACCCTAAACTGCTCCAAAGACTGGCGAACCGCCTTCCCGCTCCAACCAGCGTGAATGGCGAATTCGTTGTTACGGAACATCGCCAATCTAGAGAACTGGAAGAACAGAAGCATTGGAGACTTAACGGACAACGAGCTGTAATCTCCACGCGAAACAACACAAATCCAGGCCCTGAGGAAAGACTAAACCACGTAGAAGGTGCGTTAATATTCAAAATTTTCATCGATATCATATTTCTGGTGTTCATCTGCGTATTTTGTTCCGTTTGCTCCTGTTCTTATGCAGAAAATACCGCTTACAGGATTCTATAGAAGAACAGAGATGCTGTCCGAGGAGCGAGAGCATCATCAGTCTCAATACTTTATTTTTATGAGCTTCTCGCGGGGATAAACATGAGGGATGATCATGATCTTCGTTTATGCTTGTAATGACGATCTGGAGATTTCTGCTTTGGAAATCCTGGCTTTCAGAGTCTCTGTAGCCATTGCAGCTGCAAAAGCCTCCCGGAGAGATGGTTGGCCCGTGGCGTTTTCATTTTCAACGGCGAAAAATCGTTTGGGTGTTCTTCATGATGTGCTTTCGGGTCAATAGATGCATGACACTCAACCTTGAAGGTTTGTACGAAAGTTTGATAATTTTTTTATATAAACTGAACCAATTAGATCTGAAATGAGTACAAATAATGCAATAAAGCATGGTCGTTATGGAATCTAAGTACGAAAATATCAAGATTAGTTTACGCGCAAATGGGGTGAAAAAATATCATTTTCTATCTCGAGCGGGCAAAATCATGTGGGTGTTCTTCATGATGTGCGTGCAAGTCGATAGATATATCAATGTTGATTTAATTTCTTATGTCAGAAATAATATAAATCTATAAATAGTTCTATGAGGTAGATTAATAATAGGAAT
>NC_135837.1:3167500-3510000 GCF_029677425.1 Wolffia australiana | reverse complement strand
TCCTCTCAGAGGCCTCTTGATTTCATACTTCTCGCCACATCTCTGTCTATCTCTAATAGTATGTGTATTCATATTTCTCTTTATTTATCTGTATGTGTACCTGTATCCTATCACTCTCTTTACCCGGTCATGCGAATTAGGTTTGGTATGATGATGATGATGATGACATTGGAAAAATAATGATAGCATGAATTTGAGCTCCTAAAGTGACTATATGGAATAGTCTATTAACATATAAATATATATATATATGTTGTCCAAGTAGGAGATTGTTAGATTAATTTCTTAATCTATGGACAATTATATATGTGTATGTATATAATGGCATATTGTTAAGCTATCATTATAAATCCCAATTTATATATGATTCACTTAATGACAGGATTAAGACATTTATAACAATAAGTATGGTAATTGATTGTTTAAGGCTAAGCCTATCTTAATTAAAATGATGTTTCTAATTAAGATAGACTAAAGAGGATTAGGTATGACCTCTTCCTATAAATATGGTCCAGGTCATTGGTTCATAAGGTAATTGGCTTTTTTCCTGAGAATCCCATTACTCAGAGTAGGGTTCGCCCAACCGATATCCGTCCGTCATCCGGTATCGGACAACCGATATCCGATACCTGGGAAAAATGGGACGGTGCCAGATATCGGAAATCGGATATCGGAAATCGAAAATCGGATATCGGATGATATCCGTCTCTGAGGGATAGACGGATAGACGGATATCGATACCGGATACCGTAGTTAGAGGGACGCGACGGAAACCGGATGCCGGATATCGATTTTCGATATCCAGATATCGAAACCGGTATCCGAACATCGGAGCCGGTATCGACAGTAAAAAAATACATTGTACATATCAATATATGACTTACGTACATTAGCATTGGATGATTTTATTCTATTTTCAATCTCAGTTAATATATAGAGTGTAAAATTTTTATTTTCTTCCATATGAGATAACAGGATTCGAAGTTAATTGTAAACTCAGAATCCCGTTATCCCACATGGAAGAAATTAGAAATCTTACTCTGTATATATTAGATGAATCCGACAATACATTACACGGTAAAATTATCTTTTAATATATACTCGCTATATTTAATGGCCCTTATATTTGTTCATTATTTAACATAATATCACAGCATCCAATAAATAGAAGTGAAAAGTTCTATTTTCCTCCATATGGGATAAAGGGATTCGGAGTTTAACACCAAACCCGAATCCTGTTATCCCATATGGAAAAAAATGATAATATTTGGCTGTATATATTAAACGAGATGTATAATCAATCTGAAAGCTCTCTTATTACTCTCTTCCCACATTAAACCATTCTAATCGCTGACTATTTTATTAGTTAAAAATATTTTTAAGTATCCTTTCATTGTGGATATCGAAAACTGATATCCACACCCGATATTGATGTCGTCATCCTCCCCCCTGAGAGGGAGACGGATGCCAACATCGAGACGGATATCGGTATCTGATATTGACACTATAGCAACCGATATCCGATACTGATATCCGATATCTGGATATCAAAAATAACAGATAACAGAAATTGCCTTTCTGGTATCCGATACAGCATCCGTCCTGATACTGGCATCCGGTACCGATATCGAAATGGGCGAACACTAAAAGAGACTTCAGGAAGTCATCTGGTATTGATCCAAAAGGCCTCCCCTCGAAATTGCTTGATCTGACTAATAGAAGATGTGATGCATCGAGGTATGTTTTACATTGATTTACATTCATGTGCGATCATCATCATCCTCAAGAATTGATGCAAGCCTCCTGCGGATCTAACAAGTGGTATCATAGCCAGGTTGCATATGTTCTTAAGGGATGAACATTTTTTCTTATCATATGTGCTGCATGAACCCACAAAACTAGTTCATAGTACATTCAGATTAGATATTTAATTTTATTGTGGTCATGTAGAATAAATGATGCAAGATGAGATAAATTTTTCTTCAGATAGTAATTCTACCTTTTGGAATGATGACAAATGCATGGTGTAGTGGAATAGCTTCATTTTCTTTCATCTCGTTCCTTAGTGAGGACTGCAAAAGAGAAAAACCAACTTGTAGCCGCCTTGCGGGCAGCTCTGAGGCATCTAGATGCCTGAAGCGGCCTGACGGGCAGCCTAGGCGGTGCCCGTCATGAGGCGGTCACCACTTTGAGCCAGTGACCTGCCCTGAGGCGGTGACCCGTCCTGAGGGGATGACCCCACCTAGGGCATTGATCCGCCCTGAGGCAGTTGACAGCTATCAGGCGGTGACCGCCATGAGGAAGTAACCGCTTTTGAGGCTGTCACCACTTGTCACACAGTCAAATCTCAAGCTAGGTCTCTTGCTCGAATCAGGCATGTTCCTGCCTCAATGTTCAAGGCAAAACACTGAGCAACCTTGATCTCTTGTAGCGGAAACTTTGCAAATGCTTAAGATCACATAGAAGGAGTTAGAGGAGATGGTGGGGACGCAACCTCGTCAGGGAATAGGGTTATGGCATTAATATCATAAAAGAGTACAGTACATCATCGTGGGGACCGATACATGGGGGAAAGGCGAGGGGTGATACAACGAATGAGACAATGTGCCTCGCGCCAGGGTAGTGTCGCCGCACTGCCTCGAGGCCGTCACTCCGTGCACGCATGCGCGCCCGCTCTACCGCTACACAAGTGCCCCGGGCCCGGGCGTGGCGATCACACCCGCCACCCCTGCGTTGACGATCACACACGCCACCAGCAACCCTGTCAACACCCTCGCGCACAGACTACGCGACGCCGCCGCATTCAACGGCCCCAAGCTCTACGCTACGCGGCCATCACTATTTGCGGGAGCGCTACGCGCCCTCTGTGCCATTTTGGTGCACTCAGCGCGCCACATGCCTTAGTCTCCTGGTGGGATGACTCCCAGCCCCGCGCACCGCACACCGAATGCGGGCGCTGCCCGCGCGGCTGCTACGCAGCACCCCGCACAACTCCGCGTGCTGCACCCACGGCTTGCGCGTCCCGCGCCAGCGCGCAGCACTTCCCGCTCTGTTGGCGCCCACGCGTGGCGCTTGTTGCGCGCGCGCACACGCCTATCAGCCCACACGCCTAGCACACACAGATCGTACCTGATCCGTCTAGCCTTGGGCGTGGACGGGCACATGCACCGTCTGTAGTGTATCACCACGTATAGGGACAATGGCTTAAAAGATCAGGTATTTGGGCATCGCTACCCATAATGACTCTGTCCTTTAATGTCGTGAGCCAAAAATGCGGACACGCCCTCCCAATAAGCACGCAGGCCTCTGGGCAGGGAATGCAACCTAGTTAGGGGCCTAACACGCCCCTGCCGCATGAACTTGTCGATGCTCTCGTCAACACTTGTTGCTCTGTTTCATATGCTCACAGTAGATCCTCGAACTGCCATAAGTCCGAGTCGTGCTCCTTGGTGGCCAATTCCGGTGGTCTGTTCTTCCATTTGATTAGGTACTCAATCTTGTGATAGCAACCATAACGTCCTCCCCGGTGAATCTCCCGCTTCGCCAGGACTACTTCTGCTTCCTAATCGAAATGCGCCTGCACATTTGGCAGCACACGTTGGGGCTGGTTCCTTGCCGTGTCTTCAAGATCTAGTATATATTTGTTCAAAACCAACACATGGAAGACCGGATGGACCACCAGCCGACGGGGAATGTTAAGCCGGTAGGCAACCCATCTGATTTTCGCTACCACTATGAAAGGTCCATCATAGCAGGGTACCAGACCCTTGTGGGGTTACTTTGCTCGCTCCGTCTCCAACATCTGCGTGTTGGTCTTCAACAAAACCAGGTCACCGACTTGGAACTCTACGTCCCTTCTGTGTTGATCGGATTACTTCTTCATTCTCTGAGCAGCATGTTCTAGTGCCTCACGGGCTTCCTCAATGTGAGCATGATAATCACGCGCAAAGTGGAAGGCCGCGGGGAAATGTCCGTTCCCCTTTCTCTTCACCACTTCTGGAGGAGTCAATGGCTGTCTTCCCATTGCAATCTCAAACGGCGAATGGCCTATAGTCGAACACTGGTTGATGTTATGTGCAAATTGCGCTGAATCCAACAGCTCCACCCAATTATCCTGATTGACTGACACGTAATGATGGAGGTATTCTTCGAGCATGGAGTTAACACCTTTTGTCTGGCCATCGGTCTGGGGGTGGAAGCTCGTAGAAAATTTTAGCTTGGAGCCCATGTACTTGAACAGTGACTCCCAAAAATGACCCGTGAATCTTGTATCTTGGTCGCTAATGATGTCCAGTGGAAGACCCCAGTACTTCGCCACATAGGACATGAACAGAAGAGCCACGCCATTTGCGTGCACCTCCGATGTGGTGGGAATGAACGTCTCATATTTGGAGAAATGACAACCAGGATGGTGTCGTGCCCACCCACGCGTGGAGGGCAAGTGATGAATTATATTGAAATAGATTCCCACGGTCTGCTCGCCCTCTGTAGAGGTTCCAGCATTCCAGCTGCCTTTGCCTTCTCCATCTTATCTTGTTGATACACCAGGCACAAACGAACATAGGCTTTTACATCTCGTTCCATTCCAAGCCACTGATAGCTGCTGGACAAGAGGGCACGCATCCAGGCTTGCCGTAGGTGTCAAACATGGGGTGCGTCGTGTGCTTCGTTAAGGAGCTTCCAGTGCAGCGGACCCGCACGCGGCACATACGGCCTATTCCCCGTTGCGTAGATAACGCCATCCTCGGTCTAGAATCTCCTCGTCTCACCCGCTGCAATGCGCTTCATCAGGCAAACGGCTTCTGGATCATCTTTGCAGTGCCAACTTTATTTCATGGAGAATGCTTCCTTGGACAGCTGAAAGTGCGGCCACAAAAACTTCTGGTTCTTTGTGGCTTAAGGCATCAACCACTTGATTGGCGTGCCCCGGCTTGTTGAACTTGGGCAATCTGAGCGACGGTTCGCTAGAGACTGCATTCTTCAACTTGTCAAATGCTCTTTGACACCGGTCTGTCCATTGCCACTTCACATCTTTCTTCCACAAGTCCGTTAGAGGGGCAGCTAGTCGGGAGAAGCCTTTGATGAACTTTCGGTAGTAACTAGCCAACCCATGGAAAGATCTCAACTATGGCACTCCCTTCGGCTCCGTCCAATTCCTTACGGCCTTCACCTTCGAGGGATCCATGCGCACACTTCCCTCCCTGACTAGGTGTGCGAGGAACTCAATCTCCTACAAGGCAAACTCACACTTTTTTGGGTTGAGGTAGAGCTCGTGCTCCTTCATCTTGGCCATCACCTTCCTCAAGTGCCTCACATGCTCATCTAAGCTTTGGCTGTATACGAGAATATCATCCAAGTACACAACAACAAAATCATCGATATAATCCTGAAAAATAGTGTTCATGAGGCAGCAAAAAGTAGTAGGGGCGTTCGTGAGCCTGAAGGGCATCACGCAAAATTCAAAGGATCCATAGCGCTTCACGCACGTCGTCTTCAGTTCATCCCCCTCCTTGATCTGCACCTGGTGGTACCCGCTCTTCAAGTCCATCCGTGAGAAGTAGCGAGCCTCGCTGAGACCGTCAAATAATTCTTCAGCATTGGGTATAGGATATTTATTTTTTACTAATACCTTATTCAGCGCTCGGTAGTCCACACAAAGGCGAAGCGACCCATCCTTCTTCTTCTGGAAGAGAACTGGGGCCCCGATGGGAGCCTTGGACTACCGGATGAGCTTTCTCTTCACCAATTCTTGAAGTTGTTTCCTCAGCTCCTCCAGGTAAGCGGGGGGCATCTTATATCGGGCCCGTGCAACGGGACGTGTACCAGGGACCCTTTTCGATCTCGTGGTCCACATCCCGCCTAGGCGACAGCTTCGCGAGGAGTTGCGCAGGCATCACCTCGGTAAACTCCCGCAGTACATCTGCAATTGGCCCCGGTAGTCCACCTGCGACTGCACAGGGGTTGTTGTCGTCGTCGTCACCCCAACTAAGTGCCGCCAAACGGATCGTTGCACACCACTGCCTTTGACCCTTTCTACAAAAGGAGAAAGAGCAGAGGCTCAACTCTCGGATGCTGCAGAAGAACATGTTGGGTTTGAAGACCCAAGTTGACAAGAACTATGATGAAATAAAGTCGGACATGAGATAATATCAGGTGGTGACCTCGAAGAAACGACTCCATCTCCTCAACCAAGGTCAAAAGCACAGGGGAAGGCGATCCAACCTGGCTTTGATACCAGTTGTCACACGGTCAAATCTCAAGCTAGGTCTCTTGCTCAAATCTAGCATGTTCTGGCCTCAATGTTTAGGGCAAAATACTAAGCAGCCTTAATCTCTTGCAACAGAAGTTTTGCAAATGCTTAAGATCGCATAGAAGGGGTTAGAGGAGATGGCGGGGACGCAGCCCTGTTAGGGAATAGGGTCATTGCATTAATATCATAAAAGAGTACATCATCGTGGGGACAGATACATGGGGGAAAGACAAGGGGTGATACAATGAACGAGACGAGGTGCCTCGCGCGAGGGTAGTGTCGCCGCATCGCCTCAAAGCCGTCACTCCTTGTGTGCACGCGACCTCGCTCTACCACTACACAATCGCCCGTGGGTGTGGCGATCACACACTCCACCGTGACGATCACACACACCACCACCCGTATCAACACCCACGCGCAGACTACACGACGCCGTCGCATTCGACGCCCCCAAGTTGGGTATGCACCCAGCACTACCCATGGGAGCGCTATGCGCCCTCTGTGCCATCTCAGCACTCTCAGCACGTCACATGCCTTCTCCAAGCTGGATGTCTCCCAGCCACCGCCCCGCACACCCAATGCGCGCGCGGGAGGCACCCCACACAACTCCGCATGCTGCACCCGCGACACGCCGCCTGGCTTGCGCGCCCTGTGCCCGCACGCAGCACTTCTCACTCCCACGCGGTGCTTGACGCCCACGCGTGGCGCTTGGCACGCGCGCACACGCCTATCAGCCCACGCGCCCAGCACACGCGATCTGTCCCGCCTTGGGCATGGACGGGCAGGTGCACCGTTTGTAGTGCATCACCACGCATAGAGGTAATGGCCTGAAAGATCAGGTATTTGGGCATTGCTACTCATAATGACTCAGTCCTTTAATGTCGTGAGCCAAAAAGGCAGACACGCCCTCCCAATAAGCACGCAGATCTCTAGGCAAGGAATGTCGGCTAGTTAGGGGCCTAACACCACCTCAAAGGATCTTAAGCCCTATTTGGGCCGCCAAGTGGCCCTGCGGGACCCATAATGTGCAGCCTATTGCAGGCCGCTCAAGGGCCCCGCGGTATCCCTAATGGGCGACCCATTTCGGGGCCGCCCAGGAGCCCCGCGGGAACCTTATGGGCGGCCCATTTCGAGCTGCGCAGGGGTCACGCGGGACCCCTAATGGGTGGCCTGTTTTGAGAAGCCCAAAGGGCACCGCAAAACCCATTAGGGGCGGCCCATTTCGGGCCGCCTAGGGCCAACGCGAGACCCCTTAATGGGTAGACTGAAATCCCATTAAGTGCGGCCCATTTCGGGCTGCCCAAGGGCCTTGTGTGACTAATTATAGACGGCCCATTTTGGGCCACCCTGGGATTCCCGAACGACCCAATATGGGTGGCGCAGATTATGACACTCTTAGGGCCCTAAAAATATATATATATATATATATATAATATATAAATTCGGCCACATCTTGGGGCCCTTTAGGTATATTACGGGTGGCCCATTTTGGGCTGCCCAAGGCCCTTGTAAGACATTTATGGGCTACTACAGCACCAATTCTAAAGTTTAAGTAACGAATCATCCATTGAAGGGCCAATAAATCAAGTTTAATGGATTTTCAATACTGGCTGGATCAAGAAGGTCCTAAATGTATTGGTTTGTGTTTATTAAATGAGCAGATTATGCTTGGTATTTTGAATTGAAAATAACCACACCTATGGATGACCAAGGGTATACATAAAATCAGTCTAGTACACGCAAATTCAGTGCATTGTCTACTGTCATGATTTTTTGATGGAAACAATATCCCGCCAAGGTGCGCTCTTTTGTGGAAATCATTAACTCTATACATTGGGCGTAGTGTACACATGTCAAATGTCGGTACTAGCTGGCCCAAAGCGACCAACTACTGGACGAGACTTTGTACACTCATGATAAATGACATGAGACAAGTATTCAGTTAATTTTCTTGTGATTGGTTAGTTAGTCTATAGACAGACTTGCTAGTTAACAGGCATTTTTTGTCTATGTTATTATTCACAACAAGACGTCACTTGTAGTTAATGTTATTGTCCAAAGATGATACATTAATGGTGCGCCCGATGTCTTGCAATGGGTTTGTACTTCATTTGCAATTCAGTTCCTCATGTGAGCCTTTTGTCCTATTATATAGCGACTGCACACGAGTACATCATGGCACAAGGGCATTGAATTCCTATCTTGAATCCCAATAACTTTCACACATGGAAGAAAGATGTATTGCTTGCCCTCGCATACTCAAATTTTGATTATGCCATGAGATCTCAAAAACCAGATGAAGCAAATGAAGAAAACCTAGAGGCATGGGAAAGATCAAATCGGATAACTTTGATAACGATGCAACGTGTTGTGCCAGAATCTTATCAGGCTAATCTTATTCAAGAAGACATCACAGCAATAGAATTTATGGCAGAAATTGAAAATAATTTTTCAACTCATGAAGAATCTGAAATTCATGAACTACTATACAAGTTGATTTCCATAAAATTTCCCGAAAAGGGTCACATTAGAGAACATGTTTTGGAAATGTCAGCTATAGCCACTAAAATCGGACAATTGGGCATGGATGTGTCTGAAAAGATGCTTATGCACCTTGTGATATATTCACTTCATGCACCATATAAGCAGTTTAAATTGGCATACAAGATTCAGCAAGAAAAGATGAGTCTCAATGATTTCATTTCACTCTGTGCTCAAGAACAGCAACAACTAATTACAAAGCGTCATAAAAGTGCCAATTTGATAACAAATGCAAAGAGGAAAATCAAGAAGCGACCAAAACCAAAGCAAGCTGAAAATGGGCCACATCATAAGAAGCAACAGAAGCAAGACAAAGTTGTGACTTGTTTCCAGTTCAGAAAAAGTGGGCATCTTAAAAGGAATTGCCCTAAGTTTTATGCTTGGCGAGCAAAGAAAGGTAATCTGATATCTGTAGTTTATTCAGAATTTAATCTTGCCTCTGTTCCCTTAGCCACGCGGTGGCTCGACTCTGGGGTTATTTTTCATGTTAGCGTGTCTATGCAAGGCTGCCTCCATTGTCACAAACCGAGTGCCGCTAAAAACTTCATCTACACCGAGAATGGCAATTCAGCAGAAATGGTGGGAATAGGGACATTTAGGTTGCCCTTAAAGTCTGAATGTTTTTTAGATTTGATAGTGATGCAGGACAGCTAACGAAGAGGGCGACTGAGGGGATGTATACGACAACGATGGGTAGAGGGTTCTAGACGGATGTGTATGGACGGATAAAATAGACCACAGAAATCCACACGGACGATTTCGTAGTTTATAACCGATGAGATACTGGTGGTGCAGCTCTGATCCTCGTCGAGGGCGGAAGTGTTGTCTTCACCCACCGCGACGAAGCCAAAGCACCAAAATCAATACCCAAATTTATGTCACAAAAGAGACTTTGGAAGAGAATTGTAGGAAACTCCAAATCAAAACAAATCTGATGGCGGTGGAGACTTCTCGTGGAATACTGGACGGAGAACACTTCAACACCAAAGAGTTTAGGCGTACCTCGGCACCATAGTGCGTGAAGAGGCTGCGGGGAATTCTGACCGTGTCAAGTCTGGGCAAATTCGGGCGTTGAGCGGCCCACTGGACGAAAGATTCTGGGCGTTCCGGGCGTTGTACAGCCCTGGCAGAGAGTAAGGCCGACGAGTACGAACACGGGCAAGACGGGCGCGCACGGACTGGCTGGGGACGGCTGACCAGGGCAGCTTTTGGGCAGCCCTGGGCGGACAGCTTAGGCGGTCTCTGGGCAGCCCTGGGCAAGCACCTTGGGCTGCCTGGGGACGACCTTGGGCAGCCCTTGACGGGGCGGCCTGGGCGGCCTTTGGGTGGCCCTAGGCGGGCAGCCTAGGGCTGCCTGGGGGCGGCCTTGGGCAGCCCTGGATGGGGTGGCCTGGGTGGCCTTTGGGCGGCCCTAGGCAGGCGGCCTGGGCATCCTTTGGGCGGCCCTTGGCGGCAGCCTGGGCGGCCTTTGGGCGGCCCTAGGCGAGCAGCCTAGGGTGGCCTGGGGCGGCCTTAGGGCAACCCTGGGAGGTCGAGAGAGAGAGAGAGAGAAAGAGAGAGAGGGAGAGAGAGAGAGAGGGAGAGAACGGGAAGGGAAGAAGGGGACCGACGATGCGAGACGGCTGCGGCGGCGGAGGCGGCGGTGGTAGGGTTGCGAAGAGGATAAGGGAGGCTGGGCAGTCCTCCAAGAAGAGTTAAACAAAAACTCGATTCTTGAATAATGACTGCCTAACTGTTTCTTGAGAGAATTTCCTATACATATAGGCCTTGGAGGAAAGAGAAAATACAGCTTAACAACGAAAAATTAAAGACGAGAAATTAAAGATGAAAGACGTGCTTCGTGTCACGTCAAGGGGCAGTTGTTGATCTGTCGTTGGAAACGTGTCATGATGCGTGAAGGGGCTGCGTGTGTGTAGACATGCGTTATGCCGAAGTGTTGACTTCGTCCGATGCGTGTGGTGGCATGTCTGTAGCGGTGGCGTTGACTTCGGTTGACGGTGTTGGAGTGTCCGTAGAGGCGGCGTTGACTCCGGTTAACGGTGGAGATGCATCCAATGTCGATGTGTTGGCATCCGCGCCATCAGATAAAGACTTTTGTTGTATCAACCTTTAGACGTAATCTAGTTTCTGTCTCTATTTTGGACAAATTCAGTTATACTTGTCTATTCGGAAATATTAAAGGTAGTCTCTTTTATGAATCAAGTCTCATTGCACCGGCTCTTTATTGAATAATAGCAACCTTTATATACTTGATGTGGACATCTCATCCAATGAAATTTTCCACACTAGTAAAAAAGGGCAAAGAGGAAGTTAATGAATAAGAATTCTGTTTCATTATGGCACAAAAGACTTGGTTGGGCGCAGCTCTCATCAGAGAATTGATCGCCTTGTGTCATATTGTATTCTGGATCCCTTTGATGACAAGAATATCCACACTTGCATCAAGTGTATCAAGGGAAAACAAACAAAACATAAGGGAAAAGGGGCCATTCGAGCTTCAGATGTCTTGGAATTAATTCATACATATATGTGGCCCATTCCCTCCAGCAACTTGAAAAGGTCAACACTACTTTATTACTTTCAGAGATGATTATTCTTGATGTAGCCACCTATATCTCATTCATGAGAAATCAGAATCTCTATAAATGTTTCAGAAATATAAAGCTGAAGTTGAAAATCAGCTAAACAAGCGGATTAAGACCATAAAATCCGATCATTGAGGAGAATTCTATGGCCGATATGATGGATCAGGTGAACAATGTCGAGGCCCTTTTCCTAAATATCTATCAAAGTGTGGTATTGTTCCTCAATACACCATGTCAGGTTCACCCCACATGAATGGTATTGCCAAGAGGCGAAATAGAACACTCCAAGATATAGTTAGAAGTATGCTTTCAGAATCGCCTCTTCCAATGAACCTCTTGGGTGAAGCACTCAAGATGGTTGCCTATTTACTTAATCGAATTCCAACAAAGCCAACTAAGAAAACTCCATATGAGCTTTGGATGACTCGCAAACCAAGTTTGAAACATTTACATATTTGGGGTTGTCAAGCAGAAACACAACGCCTGTTGCCTAATGACGGAAGCTTGACTCCAAAAACTGTCACTTGCTATTTTGTTGGATATTCTGAAATGTCTATAGGTTTTAAATTTTATGACCCCACTACTAAAGCCATTTTTGAGACGGGAAATGCTCACTTCTTTGAGGATGTTGAGTTTGCAGGGGGAGATAAAGTTCAGGATATTGTCTTTACAAAAGAATTAGAGGATGCCCCTTTAGTTATTGTTGATGACCATGAAGATGAATAAATCACACTTGGTACACCAACAAAGGCACCACTAATTCAATATAATGCTTCATGCTCCTCTATTCTAGTTAAACAAACATCACACCCTCAAATACAAGTGCCCTTAAGAAGATCCACTATAGAAAGAAAATCTCCAATTCTGGATGACTATATTATTTTTCTCAAGGAACATGAGGCTGATTTTGAAATCATGAAAGATGATCCTCTTAATATAAAACAAGCCATGCAGAATTTCAACTCTCAAAAATGGATAGATAAAATCTATGGTTGACAATGATGTGTGGGATCTTGTCCCATTACCTGGAAGTAAAAAGCCCATTGGCTGCAAATGGATATTTGAAACGAAAAGGGATTCAAAGGGCAATATGGAAAGATATGAATCTCATCTTGTTGCGACACGTTTTACTCAACTAGAAGGCATAGATTATGATGAAACTTTCTCTCCAGTTTCATCGAAAGACTCATTTAGAATTATAATGTCACTTGTAGCGCATTTTATTCTTGAGCTACACCAGATGGATGTCAAGACTACGTTTCTAAATGGAGGCATTAATGAGACCATATATATGGTTCTACCAGAAAACTTTGTGATAGGAGATCCAAAGTCAATAGTCTACAAATTAAAGAAGTCCATCTAAGGTCTAAAGCAAGCTTCTCGTCAATGGTACCTAAAGTTTCATCAAATTATTGTCTCTTTCAATTTTGAGGCAAAATTTAGCAGATGAATGTGTGTACCATAAATAGGATTATGAAAAAATTGTATTCGTTTGCGAACATGAATGATCCAAATCAGACACAAAGACGTTCGTGAACGGTTCGCAGACAGATGAACCGTTTGCGAGCAGGTGGCATTCCCGAGGTAATGTAATATAATATATTGTTTTTACAATAAAGTAGATAGAAAGAGAGAGGGAGAAAAGGGATCTCCCTCTCTCTCTCCCCGCCCTCCTCTCCCTCCCTCACTCACTCACTCTCCCCGCTCCCTCTCCCGCGCCCCCTCTCTCTCTCCCCCAACCCCTTTCTCCCGGGTGGCCTCCCCCTCTCTCTCCCCACCCCCCTCTCTAGTGCGGCCGTGTCCCCCTCTCTCTCTTCTTCTTCTTCTTCTTCTTATTCTCTCTCTCTCTCTCTCTCGCTCTCTCTCTCTCTCTCTCTCTCTCTCCCTCTCTCTCTCTCTCTCTCTCTCTATCTCTCTCTCTCTCTCTCTCTCTCTCTCTCTCTCTCTCTCTCTCTCTCTCTCTATCTCTCTCTCTCTCTCTCTCTCTCTCTCTCTCTCTCTCTCTCTCTCTCTCTCTCTCTCTCTCTCTCTCGCTCTCTCTCTCTCTCTCTCTCTCTCTCTCTCTCTCTCTCTCTCTCTCTCTCTCTCTCTCTCCCTCTCTCTCTCTCTCTCTCTCTCTCTCTCTCTCTCTCTCTCTCTCTCTCTCTCTCTCTCTCTCTCTCTCTCTCTCTCTCTCTCTTGCATCCTCTCTCCACCTCTCTCTCTTTCTCTCTCTCTCTCTCTCTCTCTCTCTCTCTCTCTCTCTCTCTCTCTCTCTCTCCTCATCTCTCCCCCTTTTCTTTGTTAAATTTTTGTTCTGTTCATGTTCATTTGTTCGCAAACAAACACGAACAAACCAAACACGAACATGATTTTCTGGCTGTTTGTTTGTCAACGAACAGTGTTCGTTCGTTGACAAAACACGAACTTGCCTACCCTAACCATAATTTTAGTGGGAGTAAATACATATTTTTTGTCTTATATGTTGATGACATATTACTTGCCACAAACGATACAAACCTACTTCATGACACGAAGAAATTTTTGTCGAGTCATTTCGAGATGAAGAATCTCTGTGTACCCTCATATGTATTGGGCATTCAGATATATCGTGATTTCTCTCAACATATCTTAGGTTTGTCTCAAATGGGATTTTTTGGAAAAATCCTTAAACAATATGGCATGGAAGATTGTAAACCTCTAGACACCCCTATAGCTAAATGAGACAAGTTTAGTCTCGATCAGTGTCCACACAACATTTGTGAAAGCCAGGAAATGCAAAAGATTCCTTACCCTAAGTTGTGGGAAGTCTTGTGTATGCACAAGTTTGTACACGTCCAGATATTGCTCCTATTGTTGGTGTACTTGGCCAATATTTAAGTAATCCATGTATGGGTCATTTGAAAGCAACCAAGAGAGTCATGCGATACCTTTAGAGAACAAAAGGACATATGCTCACATACAAGAAATCAGATCACTTGGAGATCATTGGGTATTCTGATTCTGATTTTTCTGGATGCGTTGATAGCATAAAATCTACTTCAAGCTATATTTTTCTATTAGTAGGAGGAGCTGTATCTTGGAGAATTTCAAAGCAAGCATTGATAACATCTTCTACTATGGTAGCAGAATATATAGCATGCTATGAAGCATCAAATAAAGGCAATTGGCTGAAGAATTTTGTCACGAGCTTGAGAATCGTTGATAGCATTGAAAGGCCGCTGAAGCTCTATTGTGATAATCAGTCAGCCGTTGTGTTTGCAAATAACAACATGAGCATTGATATCAAGTTCCTAGTTGTGAAATAAAAAGTTCAGACAGGGCAATTTTCTATTGAGCATATTGGGACAAACTCCATGGTAGTGGATCCACTCATGAAAGGACTGCCGCCAAAAGTCTTTTACGGGAACACTACTTATATGGGTTTAATACCTCACGAGAATATGTAATTCAGTGGGAGTTTGTATTTTGATGCTCATCTAGTAATAGACACATCATGGAGTTCTTTTCATGCATGAGCACTCCTAAATTTAAGCACGTCTGAACAAAGTTTAGTTGATCTCCATTCAGAATCCGGAGGACTAAGTCAGTAATGTACACGTATGGATCACGTATTGTGTAATTTCCATACTACACATCCATACTTGATCTATTTCATTCATTGAATTGTTTTATGTGATCATAGTTTGGGTTTAGTCATAATTATTCTTACAAACGTCCCATGGTTCTATGCCAGTTTGTGATGGACGAGATTGGTTGAAATGTCTTAATAATGATAGCATGAATTTGAGCTCCTAAAGTGACTATATGCAATATTTTATTAACATATATATATTGTCCAAGTGGGAGATTGTTAGATTAATTTCTTAATATATGGAAAATTATATATGTGCATGTATATAATTGCATATTGTTAAGCTATCAGTTATAAATCCCAATTTATATATGATTCACTTAATGACCGGATTCAGACATTTCTAACAATATGGTAATTAATTGTGTAGAGGCTAAGCCTATTTTAATTATAATGATGGGATTAATTAATATAGACTAAAGAGGATTAGGTATCACATCTTCCTATCTAAATAGGGGCCATGTCCTTGGGTCATAAGGTAATTGACTTTTCTCCTGAGCATCCCATTACTCAGAGAAACTTCAGGAAGTCATCCAGTATTGATCCAAAAGGCCTCCCTCGAGATTGCTTGATCTGACTAATAGAAGACGTGATGGATCAGGGTATGTTTTACATTGATTTACATTCATGTGCGATCTTCATCATCCTTGAGAATAGATGCAAGCCTCCTGCGGTTCTAACAGGGAAAATCCTAATATGGTATGCTTCATCTCTTCCTATAATTTTTTGTATAAGAAAATATATGTATCTATAAATATGTGGGTTAGTATCCCTGCCTTTATTTCCATGTGTTGTTGTATCTCAATCACTATCTTTATCTAGCTCTCTCTTTACCCAGCCCTTTGAATTAGGTTTGTCATCATGATGAGGATGAGAATGATGAAAAGGATGAGGATGAGAACGATGAAATATGGAAACCAGCACAGCCAATATATGGATATGGTGTATCTCTTCCCAATTGTATGTTGATAAGCAAAAAATATGGGCTAATTTTACATTTTTACAATCCCTTATTGTTGTTGATATTATCTTACACAATAAAATTTACAGAACCTTAACTTAAGATGTATAATGATAAGTATAAGTATCCCTTATTGTTGCATCAGTACTTACTCCGATGACCGATTAGGGTTTGATAGTTGACCTTACATTAAGTCGTTCAAGGAGCGTCAAGTGGAGGAGAGATTATATGTACACGGTAACCGATGACGAACAGGTTCCATGACTGGGTTGATATGCACTCCTTTGTATCTTCTAGAGTACGAAGTGTTGCTTGGCACCCCACGTGTTGGAGACTCGACCTACTGATTTGGTCAAATCGATCCGACATTAATTAATCTATATGTTGATATAGTTAATTAATTTAGAAGGCCAATAAAGGTTGTTGGGTCGCTTGATTCGTTATGTACACTGATACTTAGGCCTAGAGGGTCACACGCAAATGGAATTTTGGATGTTGGAAGATATACTTAAGTTTTGGGGGTTTTTATGAAAAATATCCGCTTAGTATAAATAGGGGTAAGCCCTGAACGAAATTCACTTAGGCCAGAATTGTTTAGGGGTCGTTTCCCTTCTTCTCCCATCTCTCAAAGCACCCTTTCTATCCTCGATGTGATCGGGAAGACGTAACGACAACGGAAAAAGAACGGGGCTCATCAACGAGGAGGAGATCCGATGTGCCAAGGATTGCTTGGATACATCTAGAGACTGCACATTTGAGTATCTCGACTCGGCTCACTCCAGAATCCAAGAAATCACATATGCGATCTAAAGGTACTATGTTACATAGTTTTAATGATGTTGTTCAATTTTGCAAAAGTCTTTCGGTGCGGACCATTTCCTCTTGTTCATCCAGATCTAGGCCTCTATAACCCAACAATAGTAATGAATCCAGGTTCTGCCTTGATTTGGATGAAGAACGGCATCAAAATCGTTCAAAATGGAGTGCAAAAAGGTGTTTTGTACATTGTTTTGGTTAAATCTCGTTCGGAGTAACACCCCGTTCCATTCTGATCTCTCTAGAGCTTGAACAGACCTCGTTCTATTGCTGAATGGAGTTTGTCCAGGATGGAACAGATCCCCATTCAGCTTGAAAGGGACCTCTGGCCTCCCCACGGCGGAACAAGACCTGTTCCACTTGAACAGGGCCTCCCCCTTGACGGAACGGGGCCCTGTTCAGCCTATAAAGTGGCTCCTCAGGGGGGAACAGGGCTCCGTGCGGACTGAACAGGGGCTGTTCCACCACTGTAGGTCCCGGCGGTTCACCAGCGGTCCAACGGCGGCAACATTCGGCCTAGCGTCGTTGTTTGTTTTTAATGAAAATGCTAAAGCATCCTTCTTGCATATTAAAGAGGTTTTAATTCAAGCACCAATCTTACAAGCTCGACTGGAGTAAACCTTTTGAAATCATGGAAGCTATTCTAGGACAAAGAATTGACAAGAAGCTAGTGGCCTTATACTATGTAAGCAAAACTTTAGGAGGATCATAGGTAAACTACTCAACAACCGAAAAAGAATTGCTTGCCATTATTTTTGCCTTAGAAAATTTTTATTCTTATCTTTTAGGTAGTAAAATAACTATTTTTTCAGACCATGATTCTTTAAAGTTTTTATTATATAAAAAAGAAACAAAGCCTAGATTAATACGATGGATGCAACTGTTACAAGAATTTGATTTAGAAATCCAGGATAAACGTTGAATAGACAATACATTAGCAGATCATCTTTATAGATTATAAAGATTTATCCATACCTATCCGTGATGATTTTCCTCATGAATACATATTAGAAATTCAAGGTAAAAAGCTTCCATGGTTTGCTCATATTGTAAACTTTCTTGTCACAGGGTTATTGCCTAATGATTGGGATGTTAATGATAGAAAAAAGTTATACAAAGATATTAATTACTATTACTATGATGAACCTGAACTTATAAAACTAGGTGCTGACCATGTGTTTAGAAGATGTGTACCCGAGGAAGAACAATGGAGTATATTAGATGCTTGTCATTCTTCTTTATGTGGTGGACATTATGCCCCAAAATTAACTGCATTTAAAGTTTTAAATTCTGGATTTTTTGGCCAATCTTATTCTCTGATGCTTTTAAGTTATGCTCTAGTTGTTTAAAGTGTCAAGCTGTGGTAAATATAAAAAATAAAGATAGAATGCCACTACAGCCCATAATTGAAGTGGAAATATGTAACCTATGGGGGATTGACTTTATGGGACCATTCCCAAATTGAGATGGACATGAGTACATCTTGATGGGAGTAGATTATCTATCCAGATGGGTTAAGGCATTACCCACAAGGTCAAATGATCGTAAAGTTGTTCTTAAATTCATTCAACAACACATATTTTTCAGGTTTGGTTGTCCTAGAGCAATTATTAGCGATGGGGGAAGTCATAGAATCACAACCCCATATCATCCACACACCAATGGTCAAATTGAGAATTCAAGTAGAAAGATTAAGAAAATTATTAAAAACATTATTTGGCCTGATGGTAAGGATTGGTCAAGTAAGCTATATGATGCTCTATGGGCATATATAAATGGTTAGAAAACACCCTAATGGATGTCTCCTTATAGGGTTACTTTCGGTATGGCATGTCACCTTTCGGTAGAAATAGAACATAGAGCTTATTAGGCTATTAAAAAAAAATCTTCCTTTAGATGCAGAAGGAAAATAATGTTTATTGCAGAGCAATGATGCTTATGAAAACTCACGAATTTATAAAGCCAGGATGAAGCATTTTCATGACAAGAACACTAGCCGCAAACATTTTCAGAAGCATCAACAGATATGACTTTATAATTCTAAGTTGAAGCTTTTTCCAGGAAAGTTAAAATCAAGATGGGATGGATAATTTATAATTACTGACATATATGATAATGGAGCAGTCTAGATTTGTGACCCTAAGACAGGGAAGGATTTCACAGTAAATGGCATGCGGCTAATGCCGTATGTGGAAGCAGAAAATATACCATCACCTATAAGAATAATGTTGGAAAATCCGATTGCACCTACTGAACAAGAATCACCAACTTAGAACTTGGATTCTACATTTTTTTATTTGTTTGGATTTTAATTTTTTCAATTAATGGGAATTAACCTAATTCCCTAGTTTTTCATTTTGTTTGTTTTGTTTTCAGTCGTTAGTATTTTTAGGAATAAAACAAAAATAAGAAGAAGCACAATTGTCACAAATGACAATGAGATTTCCGCTCAACATTAGAAAGTTATTCAAAAATCAACGATCACGCCTATGCAGGTTTGCAATTCTGAACTTCTAAATTACATATTTATCTATTTCTTGAGGACATTGCATATTTTAGTAGGGAGAAAGAACATTTCATGTGTTTCGAATTGCAAATCTTTGTTTGGATCATTATGTCATAATCTAATCATTGGGGGGTCTTTGTCATATAAATTCCATTTACTATTGAAAACCCACCTTTAGGAGACCTTCATCCACTAATTCGAATTACATGTGTAGGGAAGTTTGGCTTTATCGCGCATCATGATCATGCAAAGATGAAACAAACTTTGATTTTGGATAATGTGGGAGTCAATTTCCAAATGGCTAGGGTATCTAGTGGGTGTGTAGGGGATAGGAAAATCGAAGGATTCAAGCACTATGAATCAAAAAGGTAGAGAGTTGAGTGAATTGAGGACCCCCACCGCGCCACCATTCATTGAGCCGATCCTACTTGAAATTTTATTATTTCATTGAGACAATCCTACTTTAGGTGGAAGATAATCATTTCTCCAAGTCTTAAAGCACAGAATTTCCCTTTACTTGATTCTCCATCCACTTTGCCATTCCATTTATCATTTCATATGTCATATACATTTCCATTTCCTTGAACCTTTCTCTAACCAACAGCCTTTCATGGATGGTAGCCATCTCCCAAGCCATTGTATCTCCCTTTCTATGGGATCATCTACATCCCATCTCTATCACCATTTCTGTCTAATTTTGCTCTTTAATTTCTTAATACATATTCTTCTCTTCAATGATTTTACGTCATGTCGTCACTAGAGTCAATGATCATTCTCTTCTCTCTACTTTTACACAATGTTTTAGTATGTTCTTTACCACTTAAAAAAAGAAAAATAAAAAAAGTCCTCAACTTCAAGAAAAATCTGAGGAATACAAAAGAAAAATAAAATAAAAAACTTTGGGGATTGTTTTCTCGTAGGCTTTTTTTTTAGTACATCAATCTTGATACAAGATATTGCTTATTGGATTTAGTGAGGGCATCATAGATGATTTCTTTCTTTCTATATCCATCTCATTCGTCTGTCTTGGGAGAAGGCACCTTGAAATGATATATCCATTATGAAACCATACATTCCAAATCCATCTCTTCCCCTTGAGCATTCCATCTTTTGTTGTTCTTATTCTCCTACCCATGCCATCGTTTCTGAAATAAACCTCATCGCATATATCTCCCTAATACAACATTTGATATTATGTGCTAAAGTGGAGGCGGAGAATGTCTAGCTTTTATCTTAAAGTAGTAGGAAACTTAGTGGAGAATTTTAACATAAAGTAGCCGCTACCCAGAAGAGAGTGACCTTGATATGAGAGGTGATAGGTCCACCACTTTAAGAGTGCAGTGAGGAACCTTTAGATCATAGTCTCAAATCAAGAGAGAATTACATCTTTCTATCTCATTTCATTAGCTCTACCCGAACCAAGAGGGATAGCACCCATATTCCTGACAAGGTGGAATCCAAGGTGGAATTCCTTTTGAGCATGGTATTGATATCTATAACACTTCATGCAAATGAATGAGGATTGATGGATAAAGAAGTCAACTAAAGTAACAAAGGTACATTGCTAAGGGACTAGCAATGATTTAAGTGGGGGGGTATGATAACTTTCAAATTATAATGTTATATTGATGTATATTACATTACATTTATCCGTTTAAAATGCCATGTTTGCATGTTATCATATATAAATCGAGATAAATGATTTACACCTTGATTTTGTTATTATTTCTAATTTTTTTAGTATTTTTACATGGTATTAAACCTCAGTGCAATGAAGAAATATTTTTCACTAGGCAAATAATACTTGGCTAGAGGTTGGTAAAGGCTTCACTAATTTTTTGGACTTTTTTATATTTTTTTTATAATATTCTGACCATTCTATAGCCAAGAAATGAATTTTTGAATTAAAAGAATATTTTTTAATGATTTGATAGTAATTTAAATAATTTTTCTTTTCAATTTTTGTAACATCCAAGTCCTTCGCCCGAAATTCCAGCAAATAAGTGGATGTAATTTAAAAAATACTATTAATAATAGAGAAAGAGATAGAGAGAGAGAGAGAGCATTATTGCCTCATTACGGCATCACAATGTGCGATGCCATAATGAGCGAATGATTGCTTCAAAAGGGGCAATGTGGCACGGACGATGAAGAAAAGGTATGATTTTTTAAACTTTTTCTGTGCAATAGATGCACACGAAGACCGACCTCCGCATGCATTTATGATGATTTCTCGTATTAAACATACGCAGAATCGATTCCCCGCGTGAATTTAATGCACATGGCAATCGACTCTCCGTATATTTAAAAAATACCTCATACGCACATTTGGCTAGCCGCGTGCATTTATTGCACAGGGAAATTGGCACTGCGTGCGTTTAATACGAAGTAAGCTTACCTTTTCTATTCTTTTCTTTCTTTAAAAAGGTGTTGACGAGGCGATGTGGTGTTTTCTTAACCATTTAAATACATCATTATGGAGCAATGATTGCGGTCTGTGGAGGTGTGCAAATACGTGTCAGAAGGCGATCCCAAGGCAGCGAAAACAAGAAAAAAAGGCGTCAGCCAATCAAAAAAATCTATTTTCCAGAAATAATCAAATTATCCAACTATTGAGATTAAACACTAGTAAAATGGCGATATCTTGAGATCTATCCATCCGATTGAGCTGAAATTTTGAGGGCATATTTGTCATTTTCCTTCTACGATCCATACAGTTGGATTTTTAAATAGAAGTCAAGAAGAAGGCGAAATTCACTTTTTGAAGCTCTCCCCAAGGATTTGGCCAGCAAGGATACAAGAGTTGCTTTGGAAGTCGATAGATCTTGATTCATCATTGAAAGGTGTAAGTTTCTATTTTGGTTTTTGAACTTCTTCTTAAACAATTCTAAAATGCCAAGGCATAGGCAAAATGTACATGCCCTTGAAGTTGATTTGAAATGACATTAGCATTGCATTTTTATTTCCATTGAAGGTCTGACTTTTAATCCTTAGTTTTACATTGTTTTTCATCCAATTTGGCATCTTAGATCTTTAGATTAGGGTCAAATTTCACTTTTTCCCCAAATTCTTCTACTTTCTCTCTCTAGGTTAGAACACCTATTTTCTCTCACTAGATTTGAAAATTGATTATTTTAAAACTCAATAAAGGTTATTGGGATACTGGATTTGTTAGCTAGACTGATACATTGGCCTAGAGGGTCACACGCAAATGGTCTTTTTGACGTTGGAAGATATACTTAAGTTTTGGGGGGCTTTATGAAAAATACCGCTTAGTATAAATAAAGGAAGGCCCTGAATGAAATTCACCCAGGCCAGAATTGTCTAGGGGCGATTTCCCTTCTCCTCCCATCTCCCAACACCCCCTCTCCATCCTCGATGCAATCAGGACGATGTAACGAGGATGATGGAGAAAGAATGGGGCTCGTCAATGAGAAGGAGGAGATCCGATGTGCCGAGGAACACATGGATACATGTAGAGGCTGCACATTTGAGTAGCTTGACTCGGCTCTCTCCAAGATCCAAGAAATCATAAATGCGAACTGTGTAAAGGTACTCCGTTACATAGTTTTAATGATGGCGTTTGATTTCGCAAATGTTCTCTACTACGGATCGTTTCCATTTGTTCATCCAGATCTAGGCATCTAGAACCAAACAATAATAACGAGTGGGTCTTCTTGAAAGAGTATACCAAACTTTATCTCCTCCCACAAAGTATATTTCATTGAAGAAGTATGCATTCCTTGTCTGAAAAAATAATTTATTGATGTGATCATAAATTTTGAAAACCCAATATATTTTAGAGTATCTAAACAAAAGTTACTAGCTGTTGATGAGAACAATTTATTTTCATAAGGCACATAGGACCTAGCCTTAGCTATACGACCCAAAATAGGAAAATGTCTTCAACAACCTTTCCACAAATGTATAAAAGGTTTGAAGTGTTTGTCTATCTGGTTATCTTTTAAATGTATCAGATGTATTATTTACTGCCTCAACCCATAGAGTAATGGGAAGAGTTAGCTCAACTATCATACTCCTCACCATGTCTTGAATTATTCTCTTATAAAATTTGGCGAAGCCATCACACGTTGGGACAACACATCATATTTGTTAATGAAAAATACAAAAATCCTTGCAGAATATTATCTTGTACTAATGATCCTGGTTCACCTAAATTTGATTCATCAAAGAGATAAAACTTGATACTTCTTAAATGAAAACTCTTACTAACTTTTCTAAAGGGTAATCAGAAACCAAGTTTAGTTTAAAAGACAGTACAAGAAAAGTGTATTTCAAAACATTGATATTGTCATTCTTTAAAAAGAGCCAAAACATTTTGATTGTCTCTACTTGGGTCTTTATGAACGGGAAATTAGTATCATAAACATCATATAATGAAGACAAATGTCCACATACAAAATTATGAGTATTACTATTATCTAGAGCTACATAGGTAAATATACTTCTGCCCAAACTTGATATATCAGACTACCTTTACTTCCATGTCAAACAAGATATTTGGGGCAGTCTTTCTTTAAGTAGCCAGCAGTACGATAGTAGGACTTAATGAAGAGTCAAATGGTCATTATCATCATGTTCTCCACACTTGACTCTTTTCATCTTCATTCCACAGTGATATAGCTTGACTTGTTCCCTTGAACATTGAATGTTAGCTTGAAATGATCATACCTCATTTGAAGTGAATTCATTATCAAGTATATAAGACTTTGTCTATACCAATAAAAGAAATTCTGTCAATGTAATATTTGATTTTATTTTATTTCATTCAGATTAGTTTCATGTTTGTGCCTAATAACACAATAATCAGAACATTAAAATAATTATATATGTGTGTTTTCAAGATTTAAATAATTGAATTGTTTTCTGGAATGATATTCTGCCTTTATGCATTTTTAGGTATTTTTCAAAATTTTGTTACATCATAGCTATAAAGCAATCAATATTATAATTCACTGTAGATATTTTACAGTATAATGGAATTAAAATACTACATAAAATCATTTACTTACTCAACTTATACTTTTTAAATTTCTTACATCATTTTTTTCTGAGTCATAACATATACTTAAAATCTTTGGAGATTTTATTTGTACATATATTATTTTTAAACCAAAATATATATCTCTAATCCTTTTAAGTATTAAAATATTTTTTTCAAATATTTAACGAGTTTTATGATTATTTCTGGGGTTTTAAAAATTTTATGCCTCATTGGCAATTGAAGAATCCAGGAGGAGAGGGATAATTCCCAATTATTCAACTTCAAATTGTGATATCTGGCAATCCAGAAGAGGTATGGGCTGACTGTTTTAGGTCAGTTTTCATAAATCTCTCTCTCCTCTCTCCATGCATATAAGGGATACATAAATATACCCCTGAACTTATGTAAAAATGATATCAGAATCACTCCTACTTCTTTGAGATGGATGTCAAATAATTGACTTTGATATCCATGAAATTTTTATCCCCATGATTGATTTAAATTAGAAGATGACAGAGTTGTGGAAGGGCTCTCCCGTTCTCAGAAATTGCCTTTCCCTGGCAGAATATATGGCTCAATGGTGAGTCTTCTTGCACATACATCATTGTCATATTTTAAACAGTCATGCCTGATCCCGTTATGTTCATCAATAAAACTCCATCCATCTTCATCCAACAATCAATCTATATCCAGTGAATATCATCGTCCACATATCACCCTTATTCCAGGTATCTACCCTCATCATCTTTCTCATATCATTGTACTCATAATTTATAGCTATCTCATGTCATCCTTCCGTCGCCATTTACAACGCTTTTTAAAGCCTAATTTCTGTTCAATGAGGAGAAGGCCCTTTTGTGTTAGTAACTAGTGAAATTACATGATATAAATAAACTTCAATGATAGCTCAATTTACTCCCATGTGTCACTTATTTCAAACGTTTTCTTATCTCCATCCGTAAACTCCAGCGATGTATTGTCTTCTTTTGGAAGGTCAGCTTGATAAAAATCTGGCACTTGTTGTAATTCTGTAAGGCATAAAAAGTCTGAATGATCACATTATATGGGTCAATTATGCATCATCACATTGTGTGTATCAGACTACCCAAGATAAAGCAGAATCTCCTTTTTGAGTTATAAAAAATATAGGAATTCATATGCAAATTCCATTCCCTCCAATAGTGATGTATTCTAATCCATGTGCTGATGGGTTAATTATAGCTCATAATTAACAATATAGTATACTTTAAAATAAGACATCTGACGTGACATAAATGATTTTTCCTTTAATTTTGAACTGATATCTCAATATAATCCCTATACAAGTCCTCTCCATGGCTAAATTGCATTATGGCACTAAATTACACTTGTAGTAGACATTCAAATGTCACATAGCAACTTAAATAGAATCCCTCTATGATATAACATTAGCTAACTAATATCTCATCTTTTGATGATCAAGTTGACTGCAAGTGATACCTTGGTGTGATAGAGGACAAGGAAAATAGAATCTTTCTGGATAGTCAGTTAGGTTTTTTACCTTAACTCACCATCCACAAGAATGACATAATAAACCTCACATGTATACATCCATGTACAGTATTAGATTTTCCTTTGACATTAAAGATAAGTGATATTTGAAAAATACACCTCGGGAGGATTGATGGTGCATGCCATCAAGGATCATCGACGTCATCGTCGACGCTGCCCACAACCGGCATTGAGGATCGGGTGAAGAGATGCTCAATTATCCCATTTTAATTTTTGTCATTTTCCTAGTCGTGTCTCGTGTTTTCTTTGAATTCATCTTGTTTTCGTCGCATGGCGACGAACCCATGTCCGTGTTTTGTCATCTTTGGGAAGGGATCCTTAGTCATTTTGGACCCCCTCCACTTGTGCACCCTTGTTTTCCTTCTTCTTTTCTTTTCATTTTAATTTCCCCTTTTATTTTGTAATCAAGAGGCCCATTTATATAAGGGCCCCCTAATGGATCCTTCCCCCCCCTTGTTGACCCAGCTAAGGGGGCCCAATTGACCTCTTCCCCTTTATAAGGGAAGAGGGGGCGCCCTAGTTCGTCAGACCAAGAAGAACAAAGAAAGAAGGAAGTCGTATCATTTTTTTTGGTCTTGACAGAGGGAGGAGGAAGAGAGAGCAGGTCCCTCTGGTCTGAAGAACAAACAGAGAGCAGGGGAGAACTAGGACGAACTTGGTCTGAAGAACAAAGAGAGAGCTGGGGAGAATAACGGGTGGGCAATTGTTCAGACAAAGGGAATCCTCCCGTCTCCTCTTCCCCCAGGCAGAAATCGAAGCTCGCTGGCCCTTCGTATCTTGGCGGTCAGCCCTTACGATTGAAGCTGATCCCGTCCCGGCCGGCAGTCCTTGCAGACTCATCTCCCAGAAAACCAAGTTGTCGTGGGAGAGATTGGTTCTCCACTCACCAGGCAAGGAGAATTCTCTCCCGCCATCTTGCACGATTGAATTGGCTTTTCTGTCATCCCTGGGAATCTCCCGTGCGAACCGCTTTCCTGACAACGACGGCAGGACGATCACCTCGCTGGCAGCATATTTCACTAACGGAGGGTACGACATACCTCTTCCCCCCCCCCCTCCCGTCCAATGTGAAGTTTTCCAGTCTCCACGTCCCATGGGGAATGACTCCTCTCCTCCCCTGCCTCGTTTGACTGTACACTTGATGCAGTGGGGAGAGGACTAATTCAGGGAAGCCAGAACCGAGAATTTCCGCTCATCCTCAACTTGTTGATTGCTGCACCATTTCGAGGGCATTGAGGACCCTCGCCCGTCACGCACAGCACGCGTTAGACCTGGTGGTCGGCGGTGCCACGCTCTTCGAAGCCACTTGGACCCGCCATCGCCTTGACCGACCATCCGTGGAGCCCTCTGCACAGTGCTGGTATAACATATCGCCGCTGCTCACGTTCCCCATTGCCCGACCCTGTTTGCGCTGCTCCACCAACAGAGATCCCCAGAACGGCTGACGCTTGAGCTGGCTTCACTACGGATTTCCCACTCTCTTCCTCCAACCTTTACGTACATCTTCAGCATCATCATACGCTTGTCGAGCCGCCGTTAACTCTCTGGCGACTCTCTGCGACACCCGCTCCAACCGCCGCCAACCGTCGATGACCCTGCACGACGAGCCACACGTCGGCGTGGTACGCCGACCTCTCCCGCTGCTCGTTTAATTACCGCTTGCAGTACACTTTCATCTTGACTCCACTGCACTCAAGCTAGGTAGGTGAGAGAGGAATAATTGAGGGAATTAACACAACTTTGAGTGTCTTACCGGTACGGGCAAGTCCGCACGTTACGTGCGAGCCCAACAGATCGATTTCGTTTGGCCCTAGACGTCCTCGTCGCTCTGACGAGGTTCACAACGCCACCGTTGCCATCACTCGACGGCCCCGTCCAATCTTGGAGCTCAGTGCCTCCCTCGAGTAGGAGTCATCACGTACAACAAGTAGGACCCATTTCATCACGTCGTAGTTACATAACCCGTTAGGGTTTCATCCGTCGGACGACGACACCATCGATGTTCGATACCACCATCTCGTATCGCTAATGAGTCATCATACTTGGTGCCGACAGGACGACATCCTCGACCACGTCCGACATCAGACATATTACTTATTCAATGAATTGATTTTCACCAGAGAGCCTACTTTTTTTGGTTCATGCTTGGGTCAATGACTCAGTATATTGGACATGTAATTTAAATTGATAGGATACAATATGGATACTAGTTTTGTCTTCTTAGAGGAAGTGAGATTGGATAAATTTATTCTCATGGCCTAACATATAAGTGTAATCAAGGCTTTCCGTAGTTAATTCACTTTTATGACATCATAATTCAATGGGGAACCCAATTCATGGTTAGATTTTACTAAGTCCACATATGTTGTTTGATATCCCATATGAACAGGCTAGTTTTCATATGCATAGATTTCTTTGTTATCCATATGTATAAGGAAGTTCTCGCCCTTCCTTTTTTATATTTTTGATCATTACATTTTATTGGGATGATTACTGTTAATGAGAGCTATTCCTTTTGGGTGTCCGCAGAATTTAGGGCTAGTGATGGCCAACTTTGTAATCCCTTTATCCCGTTGGGAAGGCCGGACGTGGGCTGGGGAAGTGGACACAGAAATGGTACCTTCTTGGTCCATGGACCATATTGTCCCTTTTTAGTGTCTCTAGAGCCCTGGACCATATTGGGCCTAAGATTGGTCAATTTGGAAAGCCTGTTGTGGGTTAGGATATTAAGCCTAAGTATGGCCTGATATGGAACACCTAAAATGGGCAATCACAATTTCCTTCATTGGGCTGAAATCTTTAAGGCAGTCCATATTGATCCCCAATTTTCATTCATAAACAATCCGGCATAAGTGGGGCCACCATATGGCATTTTTGGGTGAGCATTTAAGGGGAGATTTTAATTTAAGGCCTACACTTGGCAAGTTGCTTCTGTATGGCCCAAATGGAACCAGTTTTGTGACATCCATTTAACCATTGGCCCATTTTACAGTTTTTTTATTGGGAAAAAATGTGCCCATTTTGTCTTCATCCAAAGCTTAGGACCCTGTTTTTCAGTATATAAGTAGCCTGGCCCACATTAAATAACCTGTAAGTTTCTTTAGACCCAACTTGTTGTAGTTTTCTATCCTTAAATTTTATAATCCTGTAATGGCGATGTTGATTTCAGATACATAATGTGTGTAATGTGATCACCCATAAATAGCATAGATGCAATATTTAGAGAAATTTTTTAGAGCCCTACTTAAAAACGTTAAATCTATAACCAGGTGAACCTGAAGGATTACAACAACTAATCACTAAAACCAAGTGACGTAAATCCATTGAATCTCTTATATTATTCACTTCATGATGAATCAATTATGTGATAGAATACAAGGGAAAAAAACTCATACATTTGATCTCCTTATAACCTCTAATCTCTACAAAGTAATAACCATAATGGTAACATAAAAGCTATCTAATATATTTCTCCCTTTCCTAGTCAAAAATTAGGTCAATTTATTTCTATCTTAATATATTGGGTAACAAAATTTAATTAATGTATGAGGTTACCAAGTTAGCATTCGAGTGAAACTATTCATCTATGTGATGATTTTTGTATAAATAAGTGCATTACATAGATGGGGCTTAAGATATTAATGACTTTGATAGCACCAGTCTCAGGGTACTGTGTGGAGAATCTAAAAGCAACTCGCCATATTGGGCAAAAATATGTATCTTACAATAAAATTTGTGAAATATGAAGCAAAAATCCAACTTTTATACAGTTACATATGAAGAAATAACTTACTAGACCAATGTTTTGTGATTTTTTTATTTTGAACAAAGTATTTAATGATTGAGAAGAAAATTTGATCATCACATAAGAGAACAACATGATAAAAAAGAACCATCAATATTTTATATCAATAGTTAATTTATATTAAAGATATAGTATTTAAAAAGCACAATGGAAAAGCAGCTTAACTGATGCGCATAAATGGAGTTTTGAAAAAGCCACATAAATTCTAGTTGAGTGCAGAAATTAAGGAAGCTGGTCCACTTTTATGCCCACTAATAATCATCATGCGAAAAAAGAATTTGTAATTCATCATAAATATAGAGGACACAATGAATAGACAAAAAGAACTATCATTTTGACCTGAAATAGCCTTTGACACAACAGAGTTCTCCAGATACCATTGACCTTATCTTCTTAATCTCACACAAGGAAAAATGCATGCTCTTTAGACTATCTGCCATCACATTAAAGCAAAATATCGTGGGTACACACCATGTTAGATTTATAATGATTATATATACATATATTTATATTACTTTGTTTTAGAAAATTTTAACTCAATTAACTTGATTCCAGCACTTCAATAAACATACATTAATAATTCTAAGAATTCTTTTACACTAAAATTTCTATTTTCAAATAATTTATGTCCATAAAATTGAATACATCTTCTCTTGAATTTTTATCAAATCATTTATGTCAATAATTTTACTTTTAAATGAACTAGAGATTTCTATTATTTGTGTTTGACGCAAATTTAATTTACATAAAAAACATTAGTGTCATTTAAAGCATCAAAAATTGTAGATAAATAGTTTTGCTTTCTGCTCCTAGGCCCCAACTATTTACACATTTTTTTCCCGCACCATTGGCCAATTGGGTCAAATGTGATACATGTAATGTAGGCAGCCCAAGTGGGTGTATGTTGTGCAAAAATGTCTGACAAAACGGATGGCTGTAGTTAATGGTGTACATGAATCCGCACTGTCTAAATATGGTTTCATGATCATAATGGTGCTATATCATGTATGCTGGACTGTAACCATACTTTAACAGGAATTAAATCTTAATACCCTTAACAGTATGAAAAAAAACTTCTTTGTACATCCTACAAAGACAAAGGGATGATTTTTTTATGCTGAGCATGCCTAAAACCTAGCTCTGGCACCACTCTCTAGCATAATTGTTGTCATCACTGATTCAAATATATATGTGGGATCATAAACGCTACAGGAATCATAATAGTGCGTAAAATAATAATGATCATGGTTCTGTGCATTTCTGGGAAAATGTCTACGCATTTTTATGAAACTTTAAAAGTGGATTATGAATATTAAACCTGTAAATAGAGTTCACATCAATCGTACGTGACTAATCATACGAGAAAGCATGTATATCAACATCACATACTTCAGATGTTTATAGGTATTATTCTGATATATGGATAAGTTGAATAACTTCATGGATTTTTAGATATGTGTGCTTAACATACTGGTTAACAGGTCAAATAATTGAGTGAAAACTCAAGATTTATGTAACATGTTACTATTTACATGTTTATGAAGATTTGATGAATTTTTATCAAGAAAAGTGATGGAAAATGTGAAAATGTGAAAATGTGAATTTTTATATCATTAAATTCAGATTTGATGAATTTAATGCTAAGGTTTTTAGAATTAGGAATAAAATGTAGGAAATGAAAATATAATTATTAAAAAATATATTTTCCATTTTAATTTCATCATATTTTCATCCTTAGCATACCATGCCATTAAGAAGTAATCTGTTAAGACGAGATTTACTAACATCGTATGTTTTTTTACCTTTCTCAAGGTCAAACCATTTAAAAGTAAACAAACTTATTCAGTATATTTATTTCATGACTTAAATAAAAAAAAGAGAAGAAGATGAAGAAGAAGAAGAATAGATGGATCAAAGTTAGCTTTCAAACTTGTCTTAGTTTGACTTTCTAATTGAAAATACTGATTCCCTTACACCAACCTTTTTTATCTAATTATTTACTTTAGGTGGCATCGGTTTAGAGAATATCAAATTTAGAAACCAGTGGTGAAAATTTTATTTTAAATAGCCTCTCAAATTTTATTATATTATTGTTTAAGTTTTATTATTTATTTCAGAATTTTAGTGAATGTTTATGGCCTAAAAGTGAAAATTTTATAGTAGTAAACATATATATCCCTATGTGGAGGCGCTCCAACCAGTCAGCACAGCAACATGGCCCCATTGCATTGTCTACACGGCACAGGGTGGCCCATAGGTGACCCAAAGGGTTTGTTTCATAACAATATCCACCATAAAAATATTCAATATCACCAATTGAAATATTTCCATATAGAATTTTTATTAATGACTTGAATATTACATGAGGCTGAAAGTGAGATATTGGATATAGATCTAATGGCCAACATTTTTTGGAAGAGGCAACTAGTGTAGCCTCCACGACATGAATGACATGACCTCTCCTGTGATGCCACGTGGCATCATAGCCACCATCTGATTTCATTAAAAGAAATGAGTGGCTAAGATGTCTCACATTCATAAGAAACTAGTAAACATTATGAAATCTATTATCGATCAAGCATGTGGTCATATTTCTTGGGTAAAAATAGGGTGATTTGGAAAAATAGACTATTTGTTTTTTTTTTTTGTAACAAGATAAATTCACATTTTTATTTTAGAACTTGTAAAGATTTTGATCAAATCATCACAGTTTTTCCTCAAATTTGTCATTTATTTGTTTGCAGTAAATTTGGCAATGGATATATGACTCATTTCTCAACCAATTTTTGTGGCAGTTGTTACGTTGATGGGGGACCATCAATCTTTAAGGAGTTATCTTCCTTGTTTTTTTTCTGTTTATTTGTTTCTTATTTTGTGCTGTTGTTTCACCTTGCAAAACTGTTATGGCCCCTCCTTCCCTATAAAAGGAAGGGTACCCCATGTATGAAAGGACGAAGAAGAATTAAAAAATCGAGTTGAAAATGTAGCCCCTTTTGCTCTTTTGAGTTTTTAGCATTTTAGAAGTATTTTTGAGGGTTTTTTTTAGTGAGTTTATTGGAAGTTCGGCGAATTTACGGAAATGCCCTCCGTCGTTTAGGGCATCGTTCTGTCCACCTTCGCCGGCGCCGCCGCCCCAGCGGCTGGGAACCGCCTCGGCCCTCTATTCGACATCTCTGGCTCCTTAGCCTTCCTCGGCTCTCTACGGCTTCCTCGGCCGCCTATGTGCGGACGCCGCCCTCCTCGCCATCGTCGAGTCCTCGCGGTGCCTCTGCCGTTTCCCGCAGCTCCGGCCATCTCTGGCCCTCCCAACTGCCCTTACCGGGTCTCCCGTGGTTATGCCTCTCTCTAGCCACTTACCCGTTAGTCCGGTCTCCTAGATGAGCCTCAGAGGAGATGGACGTTGGATGACACGCCGCCGCCTGTTCACCGCTGCAAGTAGATGATCGCAGTAGGATATACAGCCGCCGACCCGCACCGACGACGCCTTACTTTGCAGCTTGATAGCAGCCGGGCCCCCTCCGCAACCACCGTCGAAGCGTCTGCCCCCGGCTGCCGCTCGATCCCGGCAGGTCGTGTTACATCATACGTGTATGAGTCACCTTTCAATTTGTTTATAATAATTTCCAACGTCATCCTTATGTGAGTTGTGATTTTTGGACATTTGAGAGCCATAAATCGATACACTAAGCTCCCAGAAATGCATGTTTTTTGAATCTTTGAAGTCTTTTTCTCCCAAGATTTTCTAAATCATTCAACCAATTCTGACACAAACTTGTTGCTCAGTTCATTACTGTTGACTTGAAATCGTAAATCAAATCATAAATCAAAAGATTGAGTTTGAAAATCAATATTTATGTGGTACCATCAATTTCCTTCAATAAAATATATTAAATATCCTTTATATCTCAAGTTTCTTCAAATGTGATTTTTCTTACTGTTATATTACCATTTTGACCTTAGATCACCTTAAGTACATCAGTCAGTTAAAGTCAACATTTTGACCTGTCTAATGAAATTTTATCTTATGTAAAAATTTTAAAATTAAACAATAATTATCCTAGTAATCCTTACATTATCCTCTTTCTGAAATACAAAAAAGTAAAATATATTCCATACATAATGAATCATTTTTGTCAATACAATCATAACAGTTAACTTGATCATGGATTTTAGCCTGATTTGGATTGTCCTTTTTGAGAAAATTAGGTTGGGTTTTCTTTGAATTTAATAATATAAGTATTACTTTAATTCCTACCTGTCTTTGCAACCAATTTGATCTAGTCTGACCATGTTAACCCTAACTCCCATTGATTCAACCCGCACTCTTTATTATACTTCAGATACCTTTGATTGAGTTCAGAATTTACTTGTGATTCGTGAATCATGTTTTCAAATCGCCGCACGATTTTATCCCATCAAAATGCCAAAAATGTTGGGAGATAGGATCATTGATTTTTAATTCATTTTCTGGTTCATTTTGATTCTTTCTTCTTTTTCTTCTTTTTCTTCTACTAATATTGCACAAGAACTCTCTGATTAGTAAAGGATCTCAGGAGTGTAAAAATTTAAAATTGAGGCACTTAACTAATTGACCCCTAATTTTATGGTGCATGTAGTGGAATTACTGTATTTTGATCCCACATGTATTCTATTAAAAGTGGTAATCAGGTACGCTCTTCTTGTCTTATGTCTTCAAGTAATGTTTTTAATATGTTTGTTTTCTCGGTGGTATCGAAGGAGCAACAGACTCTAAGGAAGCTTAAGATCTATTTATGTAGAACAAGTTGGTATACAAGTGATAATCTTTTTTTCGCCCTTGTATCCATTTGTACGCATCCCATAACTGACTAACATGTTAGGAGATGCTTTTGGGACTATGATAGTCCAATTCAGCAAAGGCAAACAGCTAGAGTCAATGCCACTATTCATAGTGGCACACAATTCAAAGCTAAGTCTCACATGCATAGCCTCTTGCCTACCTTCCATGGACTTTCCTTCAGAAGACCCATTGGTGGTAACGTTAATTTGGCTAAATCAAATATTTTTATTATATAAACATACTCAAATTTGTGTACTGGGAGGGAGGTCATCTCCTAAGGTGGCCTTTAGAGATATATTATGTTTGAATTAGGGTTAGGTATTAAGTATATAATAAGATAAATAAGGGATGTATTAGTAATAATGCGATGGTATAAGATATAAGAGAGGTAATAAGCCAAAACAAGTTATTTGACTAAGGTAGAAATCAGGATGATATATAATAATAAGTTATACTAGGCTGTGTTAGATAGAACTGGATAAGGGTTAGGTACGATATAATATAATGCATTTTAAGATAATATATTACTTACATTATTATTATTAAAATATGCATCTTATAACACTTCAGGTTGGGTCGGCTCGAATCTGAGTCATGTTTTCCATCTTCATTTCTTAAGATCACAACTGGTTGGGCTGCAATTCTTCCCTTCTCTTCATGGCTCGGCTCAGTATGAAGCTGAAAGAAAATAAAGAAGCCTAAATCCCTTATCAGAAAGAAAGATGGATGAAATATAAATGTTGAGCCCTATTTTATATTGAATAGAAAACTCTGTTTTAGTGCATGCACATGCCTGCACTATCACTGTTACTTGTGATGTGTGCCCTTGGACTCTCTTTTCTGAGCTCACTTCACTTGCGCTGCTGATACTATGATGTCGGGCGTCATCTAGGACATCGTCCGATCGGCACCGAGTATGATGGCTCAGTACCGACAAGAGATGATGGTATCAAACGTCCGACGGCCGCGTCGACGTCCAACAGGTAACCCCTAATGGATGGATAAAACTACGATGCAACGAATGAGTCTCCTAAGTGTCGTACATGTAGGCTCCGACTCAAGGGAAGCGTCGAAATCCAAGCTTGAACGGGGTCGCCGGGTGACGTGACGGAGCCTCTCGAACCTCGTCGGAGCAACGGGACATCTACGGCTGAACAAAATTTATCCGTAGGGCTCGCACGTAACGGACGTACTCGTCCGCGCCGGTAAGACACTCAAGTTTCTTAGTTTCTCTCAATACCTCTCTCTCCTACCTAGCCTGAGCACAGGGGAGTCAGAACAAAATTATACTGCAAGAGGTAATTAAACGAGCGACCGGGTGGATGGGGTACCTCGTCATCACGTGGCTCGTAGTGCAGAATTTGTCGACGATCGACAATGGTTGAAGCGGGTGGGGTGGAGTGGCGGTCGAGAGCGGGCGACAGCTCGACGAGTGATGACGGTGCTACCCACGAAGGCGACACGGCTCAAGCAACTCAGCTGGACCCGTCCAGGCGAACATAGATTAGCGGACCCGGGCGGATTGCTAACGGGTGCGAGCGCCACGATCTTCACCGATGGATCAGATGGAGTCCTGGTAGCGTCCGATAGCCGATGGCGGGCCAAGCCGTCTTGTACCTGCAGCAGGCGGCTTTGACACCAAGGATTCGTGGCCAAATCCATGCAGCTTCCGCTCAACTTACGGCCGGAGCGGACTCTCGGTCAGCTCAAGTCATGACAAACTCAAATTCCCCAATCGGCCAAACTCTCGACCGGGAGAGGTTCCCGGTCAACAAACCCAAGGTCCAGTCAGCCAGGCTCTCAACCGGAAGAGCTTCTCGATCGACTGGGTAATGGCTGAACGAGACCTCGATGTCGGTCGGATTTTACGTTCAGAAAGGCGTTTGGTCAACAGGGTCCCTTCAAAATCCCAAGTCAGTAGAGTCCCGATCAAGTAGGAATTCCCGACCAAGCTAAGCGGCGACCGGTCTAATTCCTGGTCGGAGAGAGCGCTCGGCCAGGATGATCGTGGATCTGTTCCTCTACCCCCTTCAGGTAATTTTCCTTCCCCGGCTGCTTCCGTAGTGATCCTCTCCTCCCCCTCTTTGGTATCTCTTCTTTGAAGACGGGTGAGACCAGAAAAAAATGACGATCCTTTTCTTTTTTTCTTCCTGGTCTACGGGGGCTAGGGCCACCCCTCTTTGTTGGAACCTGGCTCTCTCACTTCAGCAACTCACATAGAGAAGGGAAGGACAAGCACTCACTCTCTTGATCTCACACAGAGAAAAAAATTTTAAGCCCTCACTCTCTTGATCTCACACAAAGAAACAAGATGCAAGAACACTTTGAGAGAGAAAGGAACCTTGATGCACACAGCATACTACAACAATGAAGACACCTACATATTTATAGGCACTCCCCCATAACTGCCTATGGATTTAAACTCAGCATGGCCACACACCTGTCCATGTACTTGGTCTTCCAAGAAACCCAGTCTTCTGCTCTCCTTGAACTCATATCCTGCCTCCACATCACCCTATACCATGCTGACTTGTTCTTTGTTGACATATTCAAAACACCAACTCCTAAATTAACTAAGTCAAGATTAACTTCCCAACACTCATCCCCTATGAAGGGGGAAGAGGTCAATGCGCCACCCCCTTAGTGGGTCAACAAAAGAGAAATAGGGTCCATTAGGGGCCCTCATAGAATGGCCCCCATTACACATAGAAGGGGGGAATTTAAAACATAAAAGAAAGGACAAAGGGGGAATGTGGGAGGGGAAGTCCAAATTGCTAAGGACCCCCTCCCACATGTCGACAAAAATGCACGGTGTAGACGGGACGTGTCGCTGTGCGACGAAAACAGAACGACGGGAAAAACACAAAACAAGACAAAGAAATGATGAGAATGAAGATACGATATTCGAGCATCATCACCCGGATGTCGATGACGGTGGCGGACAGGGCGGACGACGTCGTCGACGAACCTTGATGGCGTGTGCCATCATACTGTATTGTGTTACTACTGTGTGTTGGCTAGTGCTCGCTGTGCAGCTGGCTCAGTTGAGATGCTATGCCTAGCTGGCTTAGCTGCTAGGGGCTACACTCAAAACCCAATATTTTTTCTCCACGCTTCTCTTTTTTTCTGTAATTTAAATCCAACCCTTTAAAATAAGAAATAACACACTTGAGAAAAGAACTAACCCCATAAAAATTAATAATGTGAAAATATATTTTGAATGAGAATTATTGAGACTGTACAATATGTTATAATTATAATAGGAAATGTTTTCTTAAAAAATGGTGCGATTGATTCATGATAAATGAATTCATATTAAAATGAGGAGAATATTAACAAAATGGTGCTAACGTAGCCTTAACATATGTATAGCATGCATCAAAATGGATTTGTCACCCATATAGGCATGTGGATGAATTCGACTGTGTGAAAGGATTTAATATCATAATGTGTCCATTGAAATGGCCATATTATCCTTCACATTGAAGGAAATATCACAGATTTTTTCATTTATTTTGGTCATGTGTTTAACTCATCAGAGGAAAGGGAATAGCCATTTCTTCGAGAATAATACTCAGTGGGCAAGACCAGTGCATTAAGATGAGAAATTGGTGACTTGCAACAAGGGTTGACATGAGGTACTCTATGAGGCTTGGAAGTGACTTTGAGAACTCTTGAGACCCTCTCATCATCATGGCATACCCAAATATGAAATAAACACAAATATTTTACAGTGGATTGGGATCGCCTGATAGATATTTGCTCGATGCAGCTAGTGGCGGAAAATTAGGAGAAAATATGAGGCTGAAGTAATACATTTGATTGAGTTCGTGGCTGAGAGTAGCCATGATTTATAATATTCTTTTTCTTCATAATAGTGGGAATCATATAATTTATTGAGGTTCAATGAGACAGTGATTACATAAACTTGATAACTATTTAAAATACCAATGGGTTTAGAGTTGGATCTACAAGTATACATGTAAATGAGGAAATTTATTGGTATAGGGGTACACCAAGAGTAAATGTATACTTCATCGTGATCTCCATAAGTAAATATCTCAATATTGACATTTTACTTATATTCTCATCCTTCGAGTAGAAAAATGGTACTGGATAATCAGACCTTGTACTGACTGGCCAGCGTCAGGCGTTTCGGCTATTTCATTTCTTATTCCTTTAAGAATAGTAAGTACAGTTGCTACACGGTCGGAATGATATCATGTTTCATATTCCGCTGTTTCTTACTAGTTCTCTCTACTACCTATCTTGTTTATTTTCTTGGTTATCTTTCATCCTACATTCACTTATTAACGCATCAGTCCTTATATTCCTTCATTTTCCAATCATTTTACATATTCTGATTTTCTCACGCTAATGGTCTACAGCATTTGATTTCACCTTTCGTCTGTTAGCAACCGAAATCCACTCTGACAACTCAATAACGAAGGTCCAAGAAGTGCTCCAAGAGTTTTTAAATGGAGGTTTATCATACTAAGATATGACTCTCTCTTATTATGGAATTTATTCTATGAAAATCTAGATGTTATTATTATAAAAGAATTTTCAACCTTGCTGTCAGAGGGAACCTCTATTTGCAGTTTTTCTTTCTTAATTTTTTTACTACGTTAGTCGAACACCCCAGCGAGTAGTGGCTTTTGTTGTGATAATAATGATATCCCTTTTGTCATACGAATTTGATCAACACTATGATGGCTCTTACGTTGTACTGTAATGTAGATGGGAAAAGGACAATCTTTCACCAATCAAACATTGCATTCATGATCATCTAAGTTTCTTTGATAATCCATTTGCTTGGTTATATCAACAAAGATGAACTCCAGGCTTTGGGTAACTTAACCTACCATACAGACACAGATAACTTAACCTTGCTGTCAATGGTCGCCAGTAACACCAGTGACGTTTAAAGGATGGTTGTAAGTTATGTTAAGGGTCGTTTATCCGATGGTTCAAACGAGATTTCACCTAGAGGAATCCTCATTCTTTGAATTTAAAGAATCTTCTGCCAATTGCGGAGCACACCTAAAGCAAGCTTGTTTACTATTTGTATCGTACGGCTACCTTTCATCTCTCTCCCTCTCGTCTTATATAAACATGGTGAACCTTCAACTCTTTTCTCTCTTTCGACTTCCATAATCCTTACTACTGCCCTCAGGATGATAATAAATAAACTTCTGTCTGTGCCTTGGAAAGGAACAGAGAAGGGAATAAGAGAGAGAAAGAGGGGGAAACGGGCCGTGGGAAGAGAGACGGAGGTGACACTCATGTGGGTTGTCCAGTCAGCTATCGTAAAAGAGCTCACATTGCGACTCCTTGAAGAATCTAAACAATCTTCAGTCGCCTGCTGCGCATCCATCAAAGTAAGTCTGATCGCCATTTGGAGCGTACGATTACTTTCTCTCTCTTTTCATCTCACCTCATTTCACCCTCTTACCACTGTTCCTCGTCAGTTATTTCTATCGGCCGCTAGTATACCCTACTCGGGATGCTCACAAATGAACATGAACCTCTTCAAAATTCAGACAGTCCTTGGTGGCACGAAGTGACAGAGAGGGGAAGAAGAGAGAGAAATGGGGATATAGACAGCTTTGGAGGCGCAAGAGAAGTGACAGTGTTTTGGCTTGTCCAGTCGGAAAAGAACCAACATTACAATTTCTCGAAGATTGAAGAATCTAACGTATCTTCGACGGCCTGCTGCGGATCCATCAAAGCAAGTTTGATTGCCATTTGGAGAGTACGACTACTTTCTCTCTCTACCCTTCTCGCATCACTTCACTACTACTTCTCCTCAGTTTTCTTTCTCACGAGTCTCCAGTCTCGACTGCTAGTCTACCGCCCTCGGGATGCTCAGAAATGAACAGGAACGACTACAGAATTCAGACTGTCCTTGGCGGCGCGTAGGGACAAAGAAGGAACCAAGAGAGAGAAAACAGGGAATAGGGAACTTCGAAAGATTTAGAAACATGACAACTAACATGAAATCCTTGGAAATATTGCGTTATCCAGACAGCTAAGATGAAATCCTAGGAATATTGAACGAATCTTCACCCTCTTTGCAATGCATCCGTGAAGCAAGCCTGGTTGCCATTTGGAGAGTACGGCTACCTTCTCTCTCTCTACTGCCATCGGGATACCAACATAAGTCAAGTTCAGACTGTACCCAAACACGCAACGTGATTGAGATGGAAAGGAGAGAGAGAAAGACGGGGATATGAGACTTGGGAACAGTGAGATTCATGTCGACTTTTCACTATTTCCCGACAGGCAAGATTGAAAGGAATACGAAGTAGAAGCAGAGTACGCGCAGACTGAGGGGAAAGAAAACAGACCTTGGCCGTCTACTACATGACCCATCTATCTATCCATCTAACACCTGATTCTATCCATCTATCAGCTAATCCGCCTTTCTGTCCACGCCCGCCAGCTTGTCGATCCGTCCATCAGTACATTCTGTGTAGATAGGAATTTACATGTACTTTTGTTCTTTCTCTGTTCTTCGAAGAATCGTTGATCTAGTCCATTAAAATATTCTCTACCCATGGATCTAAATGGAATTTTCTGCAACAATCTGTGCAAATAGCCTGAGTGTTTCAAAATTCACTAGATGTCATGATATGTGAAGAAAACTTACGGCCGATTTTAAAACTCTTAAAACGAAGCCAGGTCACAACGATGTGTACATTTTTTGTGTTAACGATACTTTTTTCTTATGATCGGTAAAAATTAATCCCATTTATATATATTTTACATGTGGATCTTTAAAGAATTTTCTGCATCTGTCCATGCAGAAAAATAAGTGTTCAAGAAGTTAATATAAGTAACAGTACATAACGTGGATTTTGAAACTTGAAAAAGGAGCGCGTTAGAGCGCTGTACAAATTTATGTGTAGTTACCTAGACCATTTATTTTCTCTTTATTTCCCAAAGATTATTTCCAGTCAAATATTACCCACCCAAGGCTTGTTACAGAATCTTGTCCATCATTCCTTGCAGATGTCACGAGAGCTTTAGAAGCGACTTCAAGTGCCAGTTTGAGAACAAACCATTAAGAGGATTTTGAAAGTTCGAAGAACTCATCTGAGCGACCTACATATGCATCCCCTTTTTTTTTCTCTCTCTTTGAATGGATTACTCCCATTTTAATATCAATTGACCCATCGAAGATAATCGAATTTTCTGCATCAATATCTGCGGATAGTAGAAGTGAATAGAAGTAACAATAGGATAAAAAAACATAAGGTGATACGGAAGATTCTAAAAAGAGACTACACGATCTGTGGATATAGTTACATTCTTCGACCGCCACAGCCTGCCTCTCTCTGGCAGTTGAAATAGACGGCAGCGACAGGCAGCCCCAGGTTGTAAATCTCTGCGAAGTCTTTCGTGATGAAGTTCTGCCTCCAACCGGGTGCGTAAACTGTTTGCCGGCCGAGCTGTTCAAATAGTACAAGGACGAAGCGGTGGATTCCCATAGTTGGTCTTGGGCTTTCATAGCAGACGATCTCGTGGCCTGGTGATTTTACCATTGAAAAACTAACGTTAGATTTAGCGTTACATCAACCGTCATGATATTATATTATAAGTGGACTTTGTTTAAGCCTGTGATCACTATTATGAAGACATTTTGACATCAACCGTCAACTTCGTTAACGTCAAAGGATGGTTTACGTAAAAGGTGATGTTATTGGGTGGTGGGCTCAGATATATGGCAACAGATAACCATTGAAAATAGAAAGACGTAAATGTATATGTGCGTACTTGTTTAATTAGGCTATGCATAAATTTAAGGAGATTAGTGTTGTGATCTAACCGAAAGTTGCATCAGTTGTTGCCGGTATATCCGTGACCAACCTAAAACAGCATGAAACGACACGTAAGAACATGAGTATCTTCGAAAGTGAGAAATCAAACAAGAACTCATAAGATGGCTTTATGTCAGACTACATGAAAATAGGATATATTTAACACTCATCAGAAAAACGTGAGGATTAACTCGGTTGAACAAATCAAGAGACTCACCAGTGCAAATACTCTCTCAAACTTGGATTGCTCGGACTTGGGGCGTCAGGATCCACCATCACCTTAACGAAGCAGAGAATTAATTAAGTTCTTCAAACCGCTTGGTGCGATGATTCAGTAACTGTAAATAAGAGAAGGAGATTGATAGAGAGAGAGAGAGAGAGATAAATAATGACCGATATATAGATAGATAGATAGGGAGAGAGATGAGATGGATAGACGGAGATGATAGAGATAGAGACGAGAAATAGGGGTTTGAGAGAGAGAGAGAGAAAGAGAGAGGAGCTCACGAGAGTGTAGAATGTTCTGAGATCATAGCCGCCAACGAAAACTCTAGGCTTGTTGGCAACAGCTGAAGGCTTCAATTCTTTGCCATTGCTGACCTGTGTCGAGCCATACGTCACCCTTAGAGAGATATTCCTCATGAAGGGATCCAGTACATCCCCGACAACCCTTCCGATGATAAGCGGATCTCTTTCTCCAGGCATGGCTATTCAACACAATCCGTGCAAAGAACTCCACACGAACAATGAACTCAATCCTGACGTATTTATAGGAGATGAGCACACTGCGGACTGTCGTACTATTTAATGACGCTCGTAGCGGAGTTCATGCAGGAGATTATCCCCAGGGTGATTTTTGACTGAGAATGGTCTTGTATTATAAATCTCTATAAACGCATGTTAATTACCTTTCTAGAGAGAGAGAGAGAGAGAGGAGAGAGAGAGGAGAGAGAGAGAAGACAAAGAGAAGAGAGAAAAGGAAAGAGAGAGAGAGAGGGGAAATACAAGAGGGAAAAAGGAAAGAGAGCGTGTGTGTGTGGAAAGAGAAGAGGGAAAAAGGAAAGAGTGTGTGTGTGTGTGGAAAGACAGAGAGGGAAAAAGGAAAGAGTGTGTGTGGAAAGAGAGGGAAAAAGGAAAGAGAGATCGGGAGTGAAGAGATAAGAGGGAAAATGAACGAGAGAGAAGGGGGGAAAAGATTAAAAAAGTGTGAGAACAAGAGAAACGAGGAGATAGGGGAGAGACAATAGAGAGAAAGAGCAGAGAAAGGGAAGAGAAAAAAGGAAATATAGAGAAGAAAGAGAAAAAAGAGAAGCGAGGAGAGAGGAGAGAGAGAGAAGATAGAGAGAGAGAGAAGAGAAAAAGGAAAGAGAGAGAGGAAAGAGAGGAGAGAAAAAGGAAAAAGAGAGGGGCGAAAGAGAAGAGAGAAAAAAAAAGAGTGAAAAGATAGAGAGAGGGCAAAGAGAAGAGCGAAAAAGGAAAGATAGAGAAAAGAGAGACATGAAAAAGAAGAGAGAAGAAGCAAAGATAGAGAGAAGAGAGACACGAAAGAGAAGATAGAAAAAAGTTAAGATAAAGAAAATAGTGAGAGCAGGAAGAGAAGGGAGAAAAAGGAAAGAGAGAAGTAGCGCTCTGTAGTAGAACAAATCTGAGAAGGTGGAGGTGAACATTATCTTTCGGGTTATACTAACGAATTGGCATTTTCCGCTACTCATTTGGAGATCAAGAATTGCCTAGCACTATGAAAATGAAGCTACGCAGGCCACTATTGAGAAATCTCTCTGGCCTACCCTCACCACCACCAAATAATTTTGTTTAATTCTAAAAACTTGTGTTTGCAAATCTGAAACTTCTATAAATGATGCACTGCCACATGCAATGTGTTGATGAATTTTCTCATGCAGAATATGTTTTGGAAATGAATCGCCATCATTTGAGACTCTAGCATTTGGGAGAGGTGACCATGCGCTATTTCAAAATGACTCATGCCAGTAGTACTCTTCACAAATGTATCGAAGGTAAAATCAGCACCTAGAATTAAACTATCCCCAGATGTGAGTTCATATCCGACCAAATACGGTTGAAGACTTCCTATCGTCCTCTTGACAACCTCAGTTTGATCATCAATTCGCGGATGGAAAAAAGAAAATTTAAGTCCACTCCCCATAAGATGTCACAGACTTCTCTAAACATCAATCGTAAAACTTACGTCTCTATTAGAAACTATACTCTTTGGTACACCATGGAGACGAACTGGTTCGTTAAGATAGAGAAGAGAAATAAGAGATGCATCTAACATTTTAAACACATAATCGAAGTAGCCATTTTTGAAAAATAACCTAGGACAACCATATTCAAACCATGAAGCCTAGGAGTGCGGAAACGCTCCAAAATAAAGTCGATGTTGACATCATCCCAATGTCTGAGAAGAAGAGGAAGATGACCATAGGGTGTGATATTCTACTTTCCCTACTTGGCCAATGTAATACAGTGTTGGCTACATAATGCTTCAAATTAGACCCAAAAATTGATAATCAACCAACGGAATAGTCTTATCGAAACCAGAATGAGCACTCATGCCTCCAACATCTCCCAAATAGTATAATATCTAAAGGAGTATGTGGAATTCATAGGCATCGATCATACACGAGGAAATTGCCTTCAAGAATACAATTTTGATCTTCGATTTAGGACCCTTCTCCAAGGATTAGATGATTGGATAGAAGTCAGGAAAATTCAAACATGACTTGTTCAACTGTTCATTATCAATTACCTCAACCTTTATCACATTCGGCAAGAGGGATCTCTGGCTCAATGCATTAGGGCTCCAATTTCTACTTTACTCGTACGCTTCTGGAAAATAGTATCGGACCATATATTCAACCCAGAAATCATGTCTCAGATTTCACTCTTTCTGGGAATGAAAATATTTCAATACCTCGTGATCAAAATATAGGAAGAAGTCCTTGGAGAGCAAATTTCCAATGATCGAGAGATTTGAATGATGGCATAGAACTCTGTAACACAACTAGAATATTTCAGGTTCATATCACTCAACTTATAAATTCTCATTAGCAATGGGATGATTTACCTGGCTTAGGAATCCACCAACACCCAATCAGCATGCATTAGATGTGGCCTAAAAATTTTAGTGCAATTTGGAAACGGAAGAATGAGTGCTTGAGCCATTTTAAGATTGATCTCTTCTAGTAACTTATCAGCCAAGGTAGTCAATCAAAATATCCAACCTTAGCACTTGGCAGTAGTTTGCAAAATGGTATGAATTTTTTACTGGACAGATAAAAGTTACCCAAATTTGTAGGAAATTTGATGATGGTGATTATTTTAATCGAATCCACATATATGTTGCATGCCAACACAATGTACCCTAGGAAAGAAATGTGGTCGACTAGTAATGTGAACTTATTAGGATGAGTTAAATTTTTTTTTTCTTTTAAAAGTTTGGATACCCATAAAAGATTGAGGATATCATGAGTATAGTCCTGTTATAAATCATAATTTCATCGATGCGTACTTCATTAAAACCTCTGGTAAACAGCCTATGAAGATGGTTTATCGATCTCTTAAAATTTCGAGGAGCATTAGATGGTCCAAAAGGCATGGCCATACATTCATATAATCTATCATTAATTTTGAAATATTTTTCCATCCACATACAAGCCAGATCCTGACCTGATGATAGCCACTCTTAAAATCATTTTGGAGAAATCACTGATCCGGCGACGAACCCAAAAAGAGACAAAAAATTAGACATATTTTAAGGCCATTTGGTGTCATTCTATTCATGTTACCTTCATCTTTATATGAATTTTTATATCATGCATTAAATGGAGCATTTCATTAAAACATTACATTTTAATTTAATTTTTGCATAATTTATAAGTCCAATTATTTTCATATTAATTTTAATGGGTTAAACTCTCCCTAGTTGTTATTCGACATTTTCTAGGGCAGTCACTACAAATCCATACTTTTGGCTATCCATCCATACCTTAGGATCCATAATTGGACCCCCCATTTTTATGAAAAAGTTGTCATATTTTTTACTTAACTACAATTAATCAAGATTTACTCATTCAAAATATTTTTTGGTTCCTGAAGATAAAAGCTTTAAGGCCATTTTGGTAAAATGCTTAAATATGTGTTTTGATGAATGTTCAACGTAAAGCAGCCTTAAGAGGGGTTGTGATAAATCACAATATATCCTCAGTCAACTATTTGACAAGTTGTAACCGAAGACCAAATGACGTCCCTACTAATATTTATTTAGGACTTGTTTGACCATATAGTGAACAAGTAAAATCACTTATTTAGGACTCTAATTTTGTATGACATGAACATAAACATATGCCCTGACACTGTTAGTATTTGTGTGAATTTGACCTCATTTGTTTGGTTTAATGACTTCATCAAATTCCTGATTAACACCTTCAGATATTTAAGGTTGAATTTATTGATGATTTAATGAATATTAAAAGTGGGAACATATCATTGCGCAATGGAGATATCTTGAGTAAAATGATTTAGTAAACCTAAATTAAATTTAAAATATTTTTTAAAACTCAGGTTGTTGGCGTCAGGGCTAGTTTTTACTCTTAAGACTTGAGATGTTGTTTGAACTTATGGCAAAATAATAAATATAAAAAATTCGAAATTAAGAGGACTAATCTTTCATATTATTTAATCATAATCAATACATATGACCACTGGACTCTTGATAATTTACTAGTATGCTATTTTGGATTTCTAAGTCCATATATACAATTGAGTCCTAATTTCAATCTCTGCTTCCCCGTGCCCTCTAGAAATTTATATAAAAAAGAAAGAGAGATCTTCCACTCCCTTGAGCAATTGTCAAGCCATTTTTTCAGCATTTCTTCAATAATATGTTTTTTGCTAACATCAACTCGAGTCCAAAGGGTTTGGAATCATGTTTTTTGGTTTAGGGTGGTTTAAGATTCAAAGGAAGAAACCCAGCCTCCAAATTTCGCACATCCGTGACCCTAATCCGATATCTTTAGTACATGTTTTAGGTTGATTTTGATACTCATACAAATCAATATAACTTAGAATCTCATCTTTGAATTGAATTTTGAAAGATTTACAAGGATTTCAACTTTGACATTGAGGAATTGGACAGTTGACTAAGAATGTGGAAAGATTGACCTTTGGAGTTCAATTCAATTTGATTTCGAACATCTTGTCTGAGATAACAATCGTTGATAACCATACAATGAATATCTGGGAGTTCAAATAAAACTATCTGGTGCAGAAATTAAAGCATATTTTTGTTTTAAACACCAAACGTTAAACGCAAATCAACAAATTTTTGTCCAAGAGAAATGTGGAGGAGAAGAGAACTAGAGGAAAGAGAGACCAAAAAGAGGGATGTATTTTTAAAGGGAAGCATAATTAGACTTACCAATTTTTATCTCTGAATTAATAAATTATTAAACTGAAAGAATATTCGTATTAAAATACATGTGATTATGATGTGTCTTGAATATTACTTCACGAGACTATTTATATAAGAATTGTTTTTTAGGATAAATCCATACTATTGAAAATATATTTTTCTTGTTAGATATTTTTAGTCAATCAGGTTGAGACTTTGGGAGTCATAAGATGAAGGCTTTGGGAGACAGAGTAGAGAAGGCTTCAAGGGAAAAGTTGAAGTAGGTCAGGCATCGCTGCCCCGTGGAAAACTATAGGGGTCAACGATGATAGAGCTTCACCAACTTTTTCCTTTTTAGTCATATTTCCAAGTGATTTTCTTGGGGGGTATTCACACACATTGTTAGGGCATATCATCGGCTCGAGATAGATACCACCCAAACACCATAAAGGATTCGCCTAACCTGTCTGAAAAAAGCACATGTGTCTCCCCTCTCTTCTACCTTATTTATTAGTTAAAAAATTCCTAGGTTACTTAACTAAGTTAATGATAAAATTTATAGAGAACCTAATTGAACCCCCCCTCCCCCCTTAGGTTTTCCTTAGCCACTTAAAAAAACAGAATTGATCTTGATTTTCAAGAGCGAAGGATTGAGGAGTGATATTTTGATTAAGACTCATGAGAAAGCACCACTCCGGGTGTTGGGCACATGACGACGAGGTTAACATGACATTCATCTCTCCCAAACTCATGTAGTCATCCTTTTTACAAGGTTTTCATCATGGAGGACAATCAAGGTTTCACCGTGATGCTTACACCATCAACTCTGCCGCTCATCACTATGGCGACAAACCACTATTGATCCCCATCCTCCCCTAATCTACTACTCATACGTGTGTACCCCCGCCATCTCCACTGGAATTTGAAATAAAATTACATTCTGATCAATCCACTTGCTATGATTTACATCACTTGACCTTAATCATGTACCATTCAAGGTAGCTTAATGAGATTTTAAATATTATTTCTCTTTATACAATTCCATAAAATTATTAAAGTTATTGTCAATGAATTAGAAAAAATATTTTTTCATCACCTTAGATTAATTTTTTTAATGTCCAACTAGTTTGGATTCATTAAATTAGAATCAATTGTGCAAAATATATTTAAAATTTTAAAAATATACATTAATCTTAAAACTCATTTATTCTATACTTTCTCCCAATGGAATTGATTATTACTTGATTTATGCTTGTAAATAAAATTATAATTATTGTTGCATAAATAATAGGCTTTAAAAGATGTATGGAAACCCATTTTGTGGTTAATCAGAATTTATTTAAGAAATCAAATGCATATAATGTTTGATTCCATTCAAAGTGATTAAATCGTCAATGTGCTTATCAAATTTTAAAGGTATGTTATGTTTCATTTGTTCTTCCATTGTGGACCATATAGATAGTTAATCATCCCAAGAAAATCAACACTGGTTTTAGGAACACAGTTCATGTTGTGGTAAAGATCAAAATAAAAATTTAGTTTATCCAAAATAGTATAGAAAAAATAAGCTTTGCTCTTTTTATGGGCCAGCACTAGGGACGGATGGATAGTATGTAGACATCAAGCCAATCACACTGCCATGTTTATTTAATTTCATTGAATAAAATATTTGTGTTCATTATTATTCCGTGTAATTTTTATAATGAAGTCCATGAATATGTCCAATGACGTAGTGAATTATGATGAGATCATAATATAGTGATCACTAGTCTTTAAGCGTGTATTCTAAATATTCCTATTCGATGGATAGTCGAGACGGACATCGAATTATCCGGATAGAATAGCACTAGCTGATCATACTTATATGATAAGTATAGTTGATCTTGTGGCTATTAGTGTGGAGACACTAAGGACAGATAGTGGGTGCACTTTGGAGAAAGAGTTCACCGAATTGATCCGTATGAATCCCTAAATGGTGTTATACCTAAACATCAATCAGACTGACTCAATTCACAGTTGTGTAAGTGATCCACTGACCTGAGACACCAAGGACATCTCGTGAGTGGACAACTACGTTTTGACTATGACTTACGAGCCTCTAATCATGGGATTCAAATAACTTATAGATCGTATGTAGTATGAAGGTTACGGTGATGATTGAGTGGTCAAGATGGGATCATCTGCCCTCAATATAAGAGGAGATTGACTCGAGGAAGACGATACAGAAAAATCCCAGGCCAGGGTAAAGAGGATATTGGAGAAGGCATTCTCCAATGATCCTCGTTACGCATCAGTACTAATCGAATGACGGATTAGGGTTTGACGATAAACCATACCCTAAGTCATTCGAGAGTCTCGTCCAGATGATGGATTATACATATAAGGTAACCGATGACGGTAAAGGTTCCATGAGAGAGTTCGAGACTACTCGATATCTTCTAGAGCACGAGGTGTAGCATGGCACCCCACGGGCTGGAAACTTAACCTATCGATTAGATTAAACCGATCCTTATTTAATTAATTTATATGTTGATATAGTTTATTAATAAGATTGGTCAATAAGTGTTATTGGGCCACTAATGTTATTAAGAAGAATGATACATGGACCTAGAGGTTCATAAGGGCATTGGTGGATATATTTTATTTTGTAGGATTTTTGAGAAAAACCTTGAGTGAAATATAAAAAGGGAAAGGGGTCTCATTTTAAGCACCCATGCAAGCCTGATTTGAGGGCCTCTCCACTCTCTTCTCCGCTCATCCAAGGAAGAGTGTCTTCATGGTGAGGAGATCATCAAGATGCCCAAGAACAGTTGAAGAACAAGACGTGGAGATCCAAGCGCCGATTGATCGTGTGGATACTTCTAGAGGCCGATACACGTAAACGGTTTCAGAATGATCTTAGAGCAGCAAAGTCAAGGGTGGAATGAGTACCTCAAAATGTACTTTCAATGTTTTATTTTAAAGACCGATTGTGAATCAATCAACACACTTCTGCATCCATGGAATGTGTTTTCCATGGCCGAACCAAGGCACCGAACCCAGCAGGGACATCACTAGCAGCATCATATGACAATTCTGATCAAACACAATAACAGTCGTAGGTGGTCGTGGGCATGATAAACAGATATTGTCCAATATGCTTATCCCCTACTAGTACACCTCTAACGGATCAGGTTTGACCTGAGGGCAAGGCCAGTCCCAACTAGCATTGATCCAACCAGTTCTAATACATGAATGTTGAGGTCCACCAAAGCTAAATGACCTCCATATGGTATGGATTAGGTCAGATTATATGTAAAAAGTAAGGCTCACTTAATGGGAAAGCTTAGCTGTCATAGATCAGGTCCGATTAAATCCATGATTGGGGGTCCCACCCTTTAAAAGAATCCAACGATGCCAAGTGGTCATCCTGCATCATGTGCTGGTGCTTCTAATTTGAATACACCATATCATCAGAGAACAACAATGGTGGATGTGTTTCCCTAGGTAGGGTATTATTGTGTTGTTATGTGACACAATCATGGCCATGTGGTTTGGTAGCATCCCTATTATTATATTAATAATAACTATTCATATGTTTATTTGCAAGCATAGGATAATATATACATGTCATCAAGATTTGAATCATTAGAGCTATTTTACAATGGAATTCTAGTTTTTGGAATTTTTCTATTTTTATTTAACATAATGAATGAAATCTATTTTTGTCGAAATATATTTTACAGATTTTTCAACATCATGTTCCTAAACAAAGCAATGTTTTGAGTTGGAATATATTTTACTTAATCAATTTTATTACATGAGAAAACTTTTAGAAGGCATTTATGACATTCTTAAGTTTATTTCAAGTTTGTCAGTTGATGCAATTTGATTAATTTGGATTTCAAGGAATCATTGACCTTGGCCAGTTAATGGCTCTGACCAATGATTACAAAAGTGCTATTACAGTATCATGATACACGCAGGTTAACCTTTTTGGGGCCAGGGGATGTGAAAAGAATTGATTAAGTATCAATAAATTGTATACCTTCAACTTATTTTGAGTCTATGTTTTTGCAATTGTGATATGTGTGCTATGATTTTAATGCAGAAGCCAAATCTATAGCCCAAGTAAGTGAACATTTATTTTATGTTGTTTAGATTTCTCTTTCGTACTTCTAACTTAAAAGCATTATCAAGATTTGCAGTTGAAAGAACTTAGGTCAGTAAATTCTTCAGCACTAATTTCTATTCTATAACCTTCTTGTTTGTTTAGATATTATGTTGACTAAGGTTATGAGTAGCATCTTGGATGAAAGGTGAAATTTGACAGCATAGGCACTTCTATGTACAGAACTATGATAGATCTTCATAAAAACCTTCTACAAAAGTTTAGGAATATCACCAATGTATTGAAAAGTTCTGTATCTTAAAAGGATAACCATATTAAGTAAATATCACTTACTTGATCATGTGGTCCATGGAGAACTACTACCTACCTGTGGTTGATGTCCAAGGAATGATCGAAAATAAATACAGTCATCAATTTTTTTCCACATGGTGCATCTTTGGAGGAACACAATATTTTATCAAATGACACAGATTCAACTGCATTGGATATATTGATCATGTATGAACGAGATTAGAAAAATGAGAGGATGAGGCTGAGTGATCAATCAACCTCTTTATGGTATAGGCCCATCACCACGGTGCATGCACGCATGGTGAAGGAATAAAATTTATAATTTAATCTCGTACTATTAGCCTACCACCTGTGTCCTTAGGGAAGACTTCAAAGAATCCTTACAAGTTGATAGAACATCTCTCTAGAGTATGTTAGATGAACAATTATCAACAAGTTCCACTAGAAGTTAAAAAGAGGATATTATTTTCCCTCACTCTGAGTGTCGTGTCCAATGTGAAGCTAAGAAAAATACTCATACTGAATGCACGTCGGCCTCAATGCATGGGCAGAAACGTTGAGCAGCATTTCTTTTGTAGCAAAAGACTCTTTGGAATGCATGGGATAGCTCAGAGTTAAGGAATGAGGTAGGGCTAGATCCTCAACAAAACATCTAGACATTTTATTAGCACATGAGTAAAGATACATTGGTTGTTGTAGACATTCCATAAGCCACACAGAAAATACAGGAATGTAGAGGCGAGGTGCGGTCCACGCCGTTGGTAGTGGCGCTTCAACGTCTTGAGTCCCACAGCCTTGTCTGCATGCCTATAGGCACCGCCACTAGAAGCGTGCCCCGGTGCCGGGCGTTCCACGCTCGTGGGCCATGGCTCTTGTTGTGTCCATTAGTCATTCGTACCACAAACCCCAATGTCCAACTGCAATACCACCATGCTCGGGACCCATGCTGACATCGCTACTACTTTGGTCCACAGTGATGCCACCATCCTCGATGTCTCAAGCCTTTGCACCTGAACACCACAGCACTACCCGCTGGGACAAACAAAGTGCCATGCAACCATCTTGGCACTCTATGTGTCATGGCTAATCGCTGTGGCATCCACACACATTAAGCCCCTTGGTAAGATACGGCCCCACCCCCATGTGGGGAGTATCAACAAACCGATGAGAAAGCATCAATGGCCCCCACCAAGCCTAGATGACCGACACACGTTGCCTACCTTGATCCAATATGCCTACTAGCTAGCAACCATGAGTACCATGTGGTGTCCACGCGACGAACTCGACTTCTTATCCTGAGTTCATGTATACAAGCTTTTCTCATGGGCAGGTGCGCTCATGCACTCCGCGTGGTTAATGGGTCGGCTTCTACACATGAGTGCCACCTACTTTGGGGGCTTACTCTAAGGGTTAGAGTGAAGGAATGGTTTAAAACTACAGCTTTGGAGTTGAACTCATGTGATGAAATAGAAGAAGTCTTTATGAAGAAATTCCACCCTATTGGTAAGATAAAGATGATTCAGACGGCCACAAGATAATTCTACCATGAATTAGAGGATCAATTCTACCGTGAATTAGAGGAAATGGCCGTCAAGACAGTCACACATTCCATATCTAGTTCCATGTTCATTAATATGATATATTCATTATAGTGCACGTGTGATGCTTATAATGAAGTCCATGAATACATTATGTGACTTAGTGAATTATAATGAGATCGTAATATGGAGATCACTAGTATTTAAACATGTGTTCTAATATTCCTATTCGTAGGAAACTCGAGAAGGACATCAAAGTATCTAAATAGAATAACACTATCTAGCCTCACTCATTTGATGAGTATGGATGTTCACGTCGCCATTAGTGTGGAGATATTAAGGTAAATGGTGGGTGCTCTTGAGTGGAAAGAGTTCACTGAAGTGATCCGTACAAATCCCTAAATGGTATTATACTAAACTTTCCATAAAATTGATTCACATCACGATTGTGTAAGCGGTCCTTAGACTTGAGACACCAAAAAGACATCTTGTGGATGAACAGTTGTGCTTTGACTATAACCTGTGATTATTTAATCATAAGATTTGTAAATAGTCTTAGATCAGGTGCATTAAAAAAGTTCACGAAGCCGATTGAGTGGTCAAGATGGGATTGTCCTCCCTTTAGCGTAAGAGTAGACAAGTAAAGGAAGATGATGCGATGAAGTCCTTGGTCAAGGTAGTAAAATATCATAGAATAGTTCTCCGATGATTTTCGAAAGCATCAGTACTAACTTAGATGACCGATTAGGGTTTGATAGTTGACCATGCCCTAAGTAATCATTGGAGTGTCAAGTGGATGAGGGACTATACCTTTAATACATGGTAATCAATGATAAAAAGGTTCCATGAGTGAGTCGATACACATTGTTGTATCTTCTAGAGCACAAGGTGTAGCTTGGCACCCCACGGTTGGAGAGTCAACCTATCAATTAAGTTAAAAAAATTGTATGGCATGAATCAATATATATGATTATATAGTTAATTAATTGAAATGCCAATAAAGGTCACTCGGGCGCTAGAGTCCTTAACTAGACTAATAAATGGGCCTAAAGAGTCACTGGATGTCGAAAGATATGCCTAATGTTTGAGAATTTTTATGAAAAATACTCGCTTAGTATAAATAGGGGAAGACCCTAAACAGAATTCACAGAGGCTAGAATTTTTCAGGGATCTTCTACTTCTTCTCCCTTCGCCCCATAGCTGCTCTCAATTCCCAATGCAATCGGGATGGCGAAATGACGAGGACTGAGTGTTACAAACCTTGTCAAGGAGAAGGAGGAGATTTGACATGCCGAGGATCGCATGGATACATCTAGTAGTTGCACACAAGTGCAGTCAGATTCATCTCACAAGAGGATCCAAGAAACTAGGGAAACAATCCATTTTGAGGTTATTCATTCCAATATTTTATTGATGTTGTTGCAATTCTGTTTATCGTCTTCTGTGGCATGGAATCACCAGGCTCATCTAGATCATGGCCTCTAGAACCTAACTCGTCGGGGCGTGTTGTACGACCGACCAGCCCACGTGCACACAACGCTTGGCCCAAAAGCATGCTTGTAGTTGCAGTCTTCAATGGGCTAGAGTGCCACTACCCAATGGCGGGAGTTGCACACCGTCTTTGTACCTTTGGATTAGCCTTGTTCTCCCTTTTGTAATGGGGATAGCATCTGATGTAATCATGATCCCAATAATAAAACATCATGACATTCTGTTAAGGGCCTAGCCATGCCTCTCTCATTAACCCCAAGCAATCTTAAGTGTTCCAAAGAGACTTCTGCAGCACAAGTGAAGGCTGCTCAACATTGCTGCCCACGCATTGAGGCCGGCACGCACTAGATACGAGCATTGTTCTTAGCTACGGAATTTAACCACGTGACAATAGGATATAGGATCAGATAACAGCTAGAGACGATAAGGAATAATAAAAATAATTTAAATAGTCAATTGTTGACTTGTAGAGATGGATAGATTAGGATAACAATAGAGTAATATGAAAGGTAATAAGGTGTAAAATAAAACATGGGTTTAATGAGTACATAAATATAAATAATATCAGCATCAACTAAATAACACTTATTAAAGAAAATAGTGTGAAGAAGCTTTAGCATGCGACTATACAAGTCAAGAGGATAGTTTTCAGTCCACCAAACTTCACTTAGATTTATATATATAATATATATATATAAGTTTGATAAAATGAAAAAGTTTCAATAGGATGTTGTATTGGAACATCAATTTGAGGAGGCACACAAGCTAAACAATATTCCGAAATATATCTAAATAAAAACTTTTAAGTCCTATTTTTAGTGGCTTACTCATAGTTTGGCCGCATAATTTAGGTATATTTTAATGTGATTGGCTGGGGCTATCTATTGACTGTATCATTTTCCTGTAATAGTATACTTATTATGTGCTTACTTTAATTTATTTTGCAGAAGGAATAATTCATGTGCTTATGATGTTATGCAGGACAAATACCAGAAGACAATCTTGATCAAATAAGGTTAATTTTTTTATCAAATAAGGTTAATAAATAATAGGAAAGAACCAGAAACTAAATGCACCCAGTCTAACACAAGAAAACCATTTGTCTGATACATTAGTGAAGAACTGACCAATCAAAATATGAAGAAAATATAATGAAAAATTTCATACGACAAAAGTTTCCCTTGAATATTTCCGCTGACCATAAGGTTAAAACCAAAATAGAACAAATAATTGACTAAGATTATTACATAATAAGCACATTCATCATACATTAAAATGACCCAAAAAGGCAAAAACACAATTATCAGTTTGGAATTACTTACGTTACCATTTCTGAAACTCTTAGCACACTCCAAATCATCATCTTATGAGCATTACGCCGGGGGGCGAGTAATGAGCTCGCTGCATATGTACAATCCTGTACTTATACTCATAGCAAATCCAACAGTGGGAGCTGCCCTGAAGGAGCACTAGACTGACCGGGGCGTCGGACTTGGGCCGGACTCCACCCTCGTCCTCGCCCAACTGCGGTCAAAGGAGGCGGAGCAAGTCTCGGAGCCGCCTGTTCATTTCCAGAAGAGGAAAATATTGAACCCATGCTTTTTCTCTCACTAGATGCTCCACTTGGATGTTGGTGGATTCCTTTCAAGCCGGCCGCTCCGAAACTCGGGCTGGTTGTACTTGAAACAGAGAAATGCTGACTTAGCCGCAGACTTGGGAAATTGGCGTTGCCGGTTGAGTTTGAAGCAGAGCCAGCGCTGACTTGTGCGGGCTTCGTTGCCAGGCCGGCACCGCCACCCGACATCCCAGGGCGGGGAGGCCAATCGGCAAAAGGGTCGATGTCATCAAAACCGACTTCTTTACTCTGGTTCTGAACGTTGTTTTTCCCTAATTGCGTGTCAACAGCCAGAGACGAGCTCCGCGGTGGCCATTCAATGCCAGTTGGGAGGGATGGTTGTGGCAGTGTCGGCGGTGGCGCACTCGAAGTGGCGGCACTCGTCAACGGGTCCGCCCGCGATGAAGAGATCGGAGTTGACTTTGGTTTCGGGCCCCAATCTTCATCCCATGACGAGGATGGCGGCTTGGCAGGAGGAACAGTTACAGTTGCCACGTGAGATGCATGAGGTGCTTCTGTGGAGATACCGTTGGTCAACGATGACGTCACTCTGACTTCTGAAGCTCCAGACTCGGAGACTGTGACGCCTCGTTTTTGCTCAATCATTCTGCCAAGGGGGAAGTTTAAAGAGTATGAAAACATATCCATGCAGGAAATATTGGGTTAGTTCACTAATCAGAAAAGGCCGTCTAATTAAACAAGAGTTGGGCATCACTTAATATCTGAGAATGCCCTTCATAAATAGCATTTATTTTTCATGTTGTTAAGGTAGTATAAGAGTAGATTCACTCTTGAATAAAAATTTGGACTATTTCATTAATGAGAAAAAAAAATGTTAATAAGAGTCGGAATAACATAGATACCTAAAAATGTTATTCACAAGGAGAAAGTATTTTCCAACCTTTTTAGAAAATAAGAAAATGGATTTATTCTATCAAGAAAGTATGGATTAATTCATAAATAATAACCGTCTAATTTATAAGAGTCACATGTAACTTAGGTATCTGAGAATGTTCTTTACAAGAAACGTGTGTTGCCCAAATTTTTCAGAAAAATGTGAAAGAAAATTCATTGCTTATAAAATGAAATGATGGATTTTTTCATCCATAAAAACCGTCTAATTAATAGGAGTGAGTTAACTTAGATACAGGAGATTGTTCATCATAAATTATTAGAATAGATCTATTATTGAATCAAAAATTGGATTATTTCATGAATAAGAGGAAAACTGTACATTTAATAGGATTAGAGTTAGATTTGATACCTCAGGATGTCCTTCACAAAAAGCATGTATTTCCCAAATTGTTGGACGTTCAGCTGCTGAGCAATAAGCAGTGGAGAGAGAAGAGGAAGCAGGTTCTCGGCGGCAAAGTCCACGCCAAACTACACATATTAAAAAGGGTTTCGATAATTAATTTCTGATTAGCAGTATGGTATGCAGCTCAAGTAGTCGCTTAGGAAGTCTCTTTAGGCCACCGTAGGATTAACATAAAATAAACCTGTTTTAAGATTGAGTTGGCAACGCCAAGGGTGCACATTAAGGTTGGAGCCGAGTGGTCAACGGCTGTACAACGTTGAAGGGTTTGGAGAATTTCCAACGTGGCTTGTTTATCCAGAGAGGAGACCAGCTCTCCCAGGCATCGGAGAGAGTTGACTCGCACCTGCACATAGAGAAACATATAATCATCAGAAAACCATCGTAGTATTAAAATATTCTAATAATAGCGATTGAGAAATGCCTTCTGAAAAAAAGAAGTCAAACAAAAGCCCGGTTGAGATTAGCAAATAGAATGATGAAACATGACTGATAATCTAACCCAAATTTTATTAAAACAAAGAAAGGAGACAACTCTTACGTACCGCCGCAACCGTAGTTCTGAGGGCTAAGCCATGTACACGAGGCAAAATAGATTGCTTCACTAGCTGCGAAAATTGAAGGATAAACAGACCGTCAGCTGTAAGCTATCACAGGAAGTCAACACAAGGGTATGAGTAAATATGTAGAGTTGGTCAATGAGAAAAAAAACAACAGCAGGAGATGGAATAAGAGACATAAGAAAGAGAAACAAGGGAAAAAAAGGGTGATCAACACAAGCTGGGAAAATTACAAACAGAAAAGAATGAAGGAAAATAAAGTGATTTAACCTTCATGTCAAGTTGCTTTGCCAGAGGCACAGTTCTCCGTAAAACCTCCTCTTGCAGACGAGGATCGTTATCATCATAAGCACGGACAAGCAAAGGAAGAACATGCGTAACCAGCTGATCCGGTCCAGTCTGTATAGAAATTAAAATATGAAGTCAAATTTGCATAATCCAGGAAACATACCAAGAATACCAATCATAATAATCGAGCTAAACACATCAATACAACGTTTAATAATATCTTCTCACCTTGTTGATGATCAACTCTGCGTGCTTTAGGAGCAATAAAAGTGTTTCTCCAGACGCCGTACTTAGAACAGGCATAAGTGCCGGCAAAGTTGATAGTTCAAACTCATTTTTGTCCTGTAAAAGTAAAACAATAACATAAATGTAGGTTTGCATGTTCCAACAGATAAATATAAATTTCCTCTCAATTGCAGAAACTATAAGGAAAGTATACTAAACTCACTTGGGATTCCGCAATTGTAAGGACCATAGGAAGTATCATTGGTTGCATAACCATGTTACGGAGCTCCGCACAGAGAGGAGGGAGAACCTGCACCACAAAATGGTGCGAGGAAATTTAATTCATGAAGAAAAATACACACAAGACCAAATGACGAAAATCAAAAAACTATGTTTAAAGGGTATGCAGGCAGTAGCTTTCAACATGAAATAGATACTAAACGAAAGAAGTCATCGCTTGTCTGCTTATAATAATTTTCCCGATGGAAGAAACATCAATAACATGCAACTGACTAAAATTATTTTTAGCGGATAAATCATGCAAAAAAACAAATCAAAATACATTTATTTAGAAGACCTTATAGCGTAGGACCCGCGAGTCAAAGTCCTTCCACATTTCCGACAGTGCTTTTAGAAACTCAGTTTTCTGCATGTTGTCTCGCTCCTGCAAAGTAAGATGAAGTAATTTCACTGAGTTATATTCAATAACTTAAATATCTAATCATCACGAGACAGTAGATTTGATATATTATTGGGAGGAAATAACCGTACAAGCATGTGATCAAGGAACCGAAGTGCACGCAACCTAGTATCATCGCGGAAAAATGGTGAACCTGGAAAAAAACAAAGATTTCAATTCAAAGAATAAACCAAAAACTCTAACATCCAAGAAATAATGGATATTATGTTTAAAAGGATGTGAAGACCACAGGCATAAACGAAAAAACCAAAATTACATTCACATGAATTTTCCAAAAAAAAACACTATCATAAAGCAGATGTCTTCCTGAACAGTATCCACAACAGCAGTTCTCCTTTGAGCAGTCTGTGGACTCAGATAACTATTTATCTGTTGTAGTTTAAGGGCACTTTAAGGAACATGGAGAAAAGGGCAACTAATGAGAGAGATGGACGTCGCCTCAAAAACACACAATATAAAGTTGGTTTGAATCTTTGCAGATATCAACTATGTTATTTATAAGGTTAGGACTTATCATACATCAAAAATATGACATCCATGTCTCACACGTGAGAACTGATTCGCACAAGTGGATTCAAATAATGCTGACGGGAGACATTCTCTATAAATAAGGAGAGAAGGCATCACTTAGGGGATTATTTTTCTCTAAAAAACTGGCAGTTTTTATTTCGGGAGCATCGAGATTCTAAGCTCGCAGGTGAGGGCATGCAATCCAGCGTGCTGATTTTCGAGGAAAGGAACATGGGAAACTGATTCGCACAAGTGGATTCAAATATTGCTGACGGGAGACATTCTCTATAAATAAGGAGAGAAGGCATCACTTAGAGGCATTATTTTTCTCTAAAAAACTGGCAGTTGTTATTTTGGGAGCATCGTGATTCTGTAGTAGCAACTCTAAATTTGGAAATCTCTTGGGGTATGTGTGTTGGAATTCTCTGTAGTTGAATCAAATTAGATCCTCCTTTATGTCGAGATTGTAACAGTTTTTCTTCCATTAAAACTCTGTATATACCTGTAGTGCCCCAAATGAGGAGCAGGCAAGAAGATACTGTCATAGGGCCAATTCTGCACGAAGCGAAAGAGGAAGGAAGGAGGAGACGTACTGGTGAGGGCCGAGTGGAGATGGGAGATTCTCCTGAAGAGAGTGTCATTCGGTTAGGGAGACGATCCCGAAAAGTATTCAGGCACGGATCTGGGCACCTTTATCAACTTTGTTCTTCATATTGATCTCAGTCTATCAATCTGCAGTTCTTTCTTGTCTTCAAGGATTTCCTTTCTCAATAGAGAACATCATTAAGGTCTCTGTCAGATCCTAATCAGGATCCTATTAGATTTGCACCAAAATAGAAGACCCAAGTGTTTACTAACTGCTTCCACTCCAAGTCCGCTTAATGTACAAAGTCTATAATCGCACAAATAATGATGCTAGCGAACCTCTGTTTACACTTTCCTACTTCCAAGTCAGGTATTCTGCTCAGTCACAAAACATAAGCCAGAGTCAGATCCTTCCACAAATCAGAAAGGATAGCACTGAAGTTTATCGGAGGAGAAAAAATCCACAACTTTCGCAGGACTCAAAGGGAAGCCAAGCAGAGGTGACTATAAACCACAACGTAACGATGTATTACATATGAATTTGAACCATATGCAAACATGAAAATTTCCGACCACTTAAACATTATCAATGGCAAGGACTAAAACATAAAATTTATCCGGATGAAAGAAAAACTTTTTCTGCAATTGAATCCTTACCAGTAAATTCCAAAGCATTCGGTCTCAACGTCTCATCCAAGGACAACATGCGGCGTATGTCCATAACGAGATCTGGTGGAAGAACTGAAAATGACTCATGTAATGAATACGTCAACATATTCATGTACTGCAAAACAACAAAAACGGAAACAAGTCTTAGAACAGCCCACTGAAAGTTTCAGCACACTCAAATTAGTAGTACTTTAATGGGCATTAAATTCTTTCATGAAGTAGTAAAGGACGGTGACACCAAAATCTCTAAAATAGGGAGATAAGATCAACTGCCAGTATAAAAGTTTCTGCAAATGTCAAACATAATACACCTAAAACGTCAGGTACGAGAAAAGTCAAGTCAGTTTCTACGTTGCAAGTAGCTGATGATTTTGGGATACGTTGCATTCCATACTCATCGCTGCAGCAAGTCAGTCTTGTGTTATACCAGCTATGGCACTGTTACGGTCCTGGTTCAGGAACCAAGATCCGCACTAAAATCGAAAAGAATTATCCTTCAAGAATATCCAAACATAGCAATATGTTCAATTAGGTAAGCTTCACGAACAGGCACAAGAGCAACGAGAATTTGAAGAGAAAGATACAGTACATCATAGGAAATGAGATTGAGTTGGATCAACTCTCCCTCATAGACCAAAGAGATTGAGTCGGATAGAGTCTTTCTCATAACCAGAACCAGGAGAATCTATGGGTTTCTGCCAGCAGGTGCTGCTCCCCATCTTGAAAAATGCCCAAATGCATAGTCTGTCTTCCTGGTCCTTATCTAAAGAGATCGGCTCCCGCCAATCTTTACTTGAATGACTCAAGTGCCTGTTAGACAGCAAGACTGTGGTGACGTCTCCTTTTCTTGGCTTTGTGATAAGTCATTCAAGGGACCTTACCAGGTACCTACTGCTTATTCATAGGAAAGCAAAAGACTACATGACCCCCAAGGGGAAAAATACCCAGAAAGTTTTTTTATAATCTATATAATAATGTTCACCAAGAGATCACAGCAGGGCAGAGAAAGAAATGATGTCAAGCTAAGGAAAAACTAGGTCCTCGTGGTAATTCATTCATGGGCCAATTCTCAATACCATACGACTTATCTCAAGATTGGGAGAAAATGACCTACCGGAAGAGAAATATCATCAACTTCACTTTTGAGACAACAAGAAGTGAAAAGGAATCTAGTTTTTATATAAAGTCAATAAAGAAATCAGCAGTTTTGAATCAAAAAAAGGGAAGAGATGCAAAAATAGTATTGAGAAATGGATAAAACTGAGACAAGCATATAACTATAACAAACTGGGAAATGAGTCAGAAATAAAACAAGCGGGCATACCATCTTAACATTGTTATGGCAATCGAGCAAACGTTTCCGAGCAACCAGATGATAAGCAAGGCATCCAAGACTGAACATGTCGGATGAAGACACTGTAGAAAGTGCTTTGCTCCGAACCAATTCAGGAGCAGTGTAGTTTAGGGAAGGTTGCAGAGGTAAGACAGAATCCTCGACATCATACTCCTGCCAACAGAAAAAAGAGGTCGCTAGTATATCACTTCCATCTTTATTTTATTTTTTGAACGAAATATCACTTCCAATTATAATAAATAATGGATGAATCGCTTCTGTGTATAACAAAATATAAGTCCTAACCGGATAATGAAAGGCCGGCACCGAAGAATTAGAATCCCCAGAGGCTTGTTCCGAAGAGATTGCAAAACCAAATCCACCGAGTTTCCATGCTCCGGTCACAGTAATAAAAACTGTCTGATTAGAGAAAAAATCGGATCAGGAATTTTTGGAATAAATGAAATAGAAAATGGATGCCAAATTATGGTATTCTAAGCCATCATAAAGAACAACTTGACGTAGAAATAGTATGATGGTGATTTCTCAACAACAGAGGTGTAAAAAAAGTTTGAGAGTTTTCCACTGATAGAAATTCCCCCTGGCATGCATAAAAATAGGGTACAACAACAGATGGAAAAAATAGAAAGACCACTTAAACAATGATTGAAAGGAAAAAGTATTCGCCCAAAAAAGTGAATTAGATAAAGCATTTGTGACATACACTTCAAGAAGGTGAGGACAAGGTGAAGAGTCACATCACAATGATCAGTTAAAGATTTCACCAGCATCAGTAAAATGCCAGCCTCTGTGAAGTGGCATTAAGAATGACGGATTAGCTAAATGTTCTAACGGAATTCCTTCATTCAATGAAAAATGAACTCAAAACTGCTGGTGTTTCGAAAAAAATCACGTGTAAAGAAAACAGATTTTCTACAAGGTTTGCGATCTTTAAAAGTATTAAGTAACTAGTACCTGTTAACAAGAATTTCGGGTATTCTAGCTGAAAACTCAACTTAAGAAGAGTGAAAGAAATTCATCTAGCGAGGAGTAAGCAAAATTTGATATAACATAAAGCACTATCCAACAATCAAAAGAATACCACAGATAATGACATATTAGGCGAAGGAAATTATAAAATAGAATAAAAAAAAAATTCACACGGTGGCAAGAAGCTGAAGTAAAAGCAGAGCTTCAAAGGAATGGTTATCCAGTCAAGATAAACTTGAGTTGATCTTTATTCTGACCTCAGGCGATAAAGATCGGTGAACCAGATGCGCATTGTTGTGCAGAAAATCTAAAGTTTCCGAAACCTGCAGCAGTCCATGCTTAACCTCCAACAGACCCATTTCCTACGAAAAACAATAAAATTCATTCCACCCAATCATAAACCGCAATCAAACCCATCAAAAGCCACAAAGAAACGCACCAGACCCTTCAGATCCCTAGGAACAACGCCGACGTTTTCCAAGTTTCCAATCGCATTCGCCACAGAAGCAAAGAGCGGCTCGGTGGCCATGGCCATGGCGTTCTTGCTCTCATCCATGGCCTGCACAACATGAACAACTCCCGGATGCCGCAACCGCACAAGCCGAGCCGCATCGGCTCGAATTACATCCAGAAACGAATCCTCCGCGGCTTTCGACAATCCGGCACGAGTTCTAGCCTCGAACAGAGCCTTCTTATCGAGGATCCAGACCGAAACAAGGGGATACTGCGTGGAAGGGGCGGAGGAACGCGGACGAGCAGAGTAGATCTTCCATACTAGGGCAGGGCCGCCAGATCCGACCTGTTCTAGTAGATCGTAGTCTTGCAGCGGCCTCGGCCCCGTCACTTCCTGCACGGTCGTCTGCACCGTCTTCTCGATCACCGCCGCGGTCTTCGCCAGCGCCTGCGTGAGCGTCTTCATGTTCAGCGACATCACCGGAGCTTCCTTCCTTCCCCCTCGCCCAAGCTCGAGCTCGCCTGCTGGTTCTTTATGCTGCTCGCCGGAGGAGGAAGACGATGGCGGTGTGCTGCCTCGCGGAGTAGACCTCTTATCCGGCGCCTTAGCCAGCAAGCCTTGGGACGGATGACGGTTTATTACTCGTCCCGTCCGTTCCGTCATCCCTCCCGTCCTGGTGCTGAAAGGAAACTGGGATTTATATAGTTCCAGATCGTCCCGGACGTGGACGATGGAAAAAACCGTCTGTCCAATCCCAGAGTAAGTTCAGGGACGAAGGACGGGACAGTTTATCATCCAACGATTAAAAAACCGTCCCGTCCAATCATCTCGGGACGGTTTTTTGTCCCGTCCAATCCTCCCAAGACGAATTTTTGTCCCCAAATTCATTCCAGCCAAAAAAAAACCCATTTTATATTTTTAATATATTAATATATATTTTTTCATTTTTCTAGGGAATTACTGAGGAGATAGAACACAAAGGGACATATGTACAATTATTTCTGAGTGTGTCCATTTGCAAGCACGTAAAAATACAGGGACTTTGATGCGAATTGTCATTGCGAGGCCACGTGGCAACATCTCAACCGTCAGATGTGAATCCAGCGGTTTTCCGTCCAGATTCGTCCGTCCATCATTTGAGACCTCCGGACGGACAGTTTTTTCGTCCTAAGGGACGAAAACCGTCCCGTCCGGTGGTCAACGGAAAGAATTTTTGTCCCAAGATTTGTCCGTATCCTCGGACGGGACGATTTTACTCCCGGGACGAAAAAATCTTCCGTCCACGTCCCTGCACCATAACTGGGAATGCCGTCCCGTCCCGTCCCAAAGCCTTGCATGCCAACATCGACAGAGGACTCAATATTGATGACGATGACGAGAACAATAGTTTAAGTACATTTCTTTCCGTGTTTTTCGCTTCATTTCGATGACGAAGACGATAATTTAGGTATGTTTCTTTCTGTGTTCCTCGCTTCATTTCGATGACGATGACGAGAACGATAGTTTAAGTAAGTTTCTTTCTGTGTTTCTCGCTCCATTTTGGCATCCCAATCTGTTCCAGTCTGAATTTGACTGTAGATCTGCTAGTGTTCATTTATGATTTTCAATTCATAACCTGTGCCGTTGACTTGAATCACCTGCTTAAGATGATCCGCAGGCCCATCCTACCGCAGTGGAAGGTTTGAGTAGAAAATGCATCACCCACCATCATCTATAAAATAAAGAGTTTAAATAAACATATTCTGATCATAAATTCCGCCGCATTTTTATTATTTTTTTCATTTCTTCTAGCAAATTTGATACAGTGAGATCGAAATTATTTCCTTGATACAAGATTGTAGGTACCTAGCTTAAATGCAGCTCATCAGCTGACTGTGAAATCAGGAAGCCGGTTTCTTCGGTCTGTCCAAATCTTTGCTTCTTAATGGCCAGTATTTGGTCGGCAAACGACACAGTTTGGCGCATTTTCTCTCGTTTGATGAACTCTAAATCCCATTTCTCTGCAACTGGGAGGGGCCCACTGGTGGCCGGGAGTTCAATGCTGGGTTCTTCGGATTGTTTACGTTGATGAATCTGCAAAACATTCGTTCTTCGGTCATAACTTATCTAATCAACAAAATATGGATAAAAAAAATAAATGTAACCAAGGAAGTTAAAAAAATATTTCGATGTTATCTGTTATAACATTGCAGGAAGTTCACTGAGATTGGTTGCACATTAGAATCAGGATTCGACATCAGCGATGACATGACGAACAGACGATGACCAACAATAACCACAATGAATCACCATCATCCTACAACCAGATGATGATCATGGTTGGGTTAATTCTAGAACAGCTGACGGTGACTGACAATTCAATCATCTTCAGCATAGAAGGGGAATTCTTTTTTTTTTTTGAAAGATTAAAAACAATAATGATGCGTCATCAACACAAACAATGGCCCGTGGACGATGCCAATGAAGAGTCATAGAGTTTCCAAGAGTTATCGTCATCAATGTCATCATCAACATCATTCCTTCAAGTAAGACATGGATGATGATGGCGATGATGCCTAACAAAAATTAGAATAATCAGTAATTCACTCGTCATCTGCACCTAAATGTTAACAGTCATCATCGTCACTCTCATTTCTTTAAACCAAATACTGAATGAGAGTGACGAAGATGCCAAACACTTATTAGAACGAATATTAATTCAACAAAATTCCATTCAACATAAGCAGACTTTGATACCTTTATAAATTTAGCCCGAATTTTGGCACTCTTGGGAGGAGGAAGAACATTTTTTCCCAAAAACGTTTTCTTGGAACTGCATTTTGGCCTTTTGCCTCTGACCCCTTGATTGTCTTTATTCTCTTGATTATGGCCTTCAGTTTTCTCTGATCTGGCTTTGAGCGCCCTCTCCGCTCTCCGCTTCTCAATTTCCTTTTGTCTTTCCCTCTGCTCTTTCCAGCGTAGATGCTCGGATAGAATCTCAGATTTCATCTTTTCATAACTATCCCATTCTAGTTCCTGCTGGTCGAGACCGCCTTTCTTTGCTGCTCCTGCAACAGCCTCAGCCCAAGCCTGATAACATCTTGCTTGCAATTTCTTCGCTCTCAAGCGCTCCGACCAGATTCTTTTCAATGCTATTCCAATCCTGGCCTTACTTTGATCGCTGCAAAAGAAAATAAAAAGTTACATAATTATACATAACGTATAAATCTTCATAAATATGTAAAGTATGATGTCAGAAAGTGTTAAAGGTATTTGGCTGCTGTGATTAGCACCCTTCCAGTGGGTACCTAAATTGAGGAGCTTCAACCGTACCTATGAGAACGAGGTGATTCAGCCATTTTCGTCCGAACCTGAAAACAACAAAACGAATTAAAAATTAAAAATATACTTATTTTTGGCTCAAAAGTCATAACCAAATCACCTTCGGATCCCTTAAAGCCTCTATGGTTCTTTTTCTAATTCTCTCTCGAGTTTCTGTACAGCAAGAGAATCAATTCAGCTTTTCAGACAATCAACCATAAGATTTTGGCAGCATTAAAACTCACCAGGGCTATGCTGCCGTCCTTTATTCCAAGGAATTCTTCCTTTATTTGCTAGACCGATCTTCTGCCTTCTCTGAATCTCTACTTCTGGTTTGATCACTCTCTTTTTAGAAGGTCTAGAAATTGTTAGTCGTTCATCCTGAATATTTCCATCAGAAAAGGCAAACGGATGATCGTCTTCACAATCACTTAGTTTAAGTTGACACCCCTCGCCACTCATATTCAATGCAGTGTACTCTGAAGACCCTTCATCCGATGAGAGTTGCACAACTCCTCGGTAATGATTTTTCTGAAAGGAATGAGCTAAGAAAAATGAACGGGCCCTATTTTTCACTGAAACTAGTAGAATCAAGGGCGAGTGCTGTGACTGTATGCTGCTCATCAAGCGCCGAGGGAAGCAAGCAGAAGAAGAGGCAAATGAAGAACAACGCATTGAATTCCTGTTAAAAATAAGAATTAAGGCGAGATCCAACAGAGAATGGAAAAAATAAGTTATATCATGAAGCGGGAAATCTCTCACGGCGCAATGTACTTGATTTGGAGGAAGAAAAATAGAAAAGGAATAGACTTCTCGACGAGTCGATTTTATGCGAGCTCCAACATTGTAAGATTCAATACAATGATTTTATAAAAAAACGCCACAAGATTTTTAAGCAATGTTTTTATAAAGAAGACATTAGGAATGACATGATGCGAATTCAATCCGACGTCAAAACCTTGTTGAATCGCAATTAATTAAACTTTATACCGAAAAAGTTGAATCAAAGAAAATCTTAACCAAAGAACGCCGAATGCTACCCATTACAATCGGACTTCCAATCAACGAGACCATAGTTCTAGAAACCTAACGACGCGCCGACACTCTTTCCGACATGCGAGTGTAGAGTTCAATAAATTCATTACTTCCCGAAGAAAAAAAATAGCGCAAGGTTTCAATTCAAGCCTAATCAAAGCAGTCATTTACACAATGCCTAATCCATCCGCAATGCACAATCGACGAGCTTCCGCCAGGAGACAAGGCAACTAAGAACGAAGAAAAGAGATGAAATTGGAGATTCAATGCCAAAAGCGAGGCGACAGAGAAGAACGGCGTCGCCCCCACCTCCGATTTACCGGCCAGATTACCAGCGACGATGGAAGAGTTAGGCTAGAAATCTCACAGTCGAGAGCTGTTCCCGCTGTTCTTGACGAACTATCAACCGAACGACACTAAACCAGTCAAAAACCTCCACGTGGATATTGAAAATATAAATACGGATCGGTATTCGTCATCCGTCAACGTCATCGTCTTAGCTCGACGTTACTACGATGACGATGACGGAGGGTCGTGGAAGAAGTTTGATGTTTCTTTCTACTTTCATGATTATGAATGAGGAAAAAGGTAGAAATTAAGTTTGTTGGACTAAAATTTATTATCCGTTTAATGTTTAATCATCATCCACAACACAGAGAGAGAGATATAGAAAGAGAGACCAAGTGACAGATTGTGTGTGTGATAAGAGAGATAAAGTGAAAAAAGTGTGCAAGATAGATTGCAAGTGTTGAGTGAGCCAGAGAGAGCAAAACAGAGAGAGAGAGAGTGAGAGAGAAAGAAAAAGAGACAGCAAGTGAGAGAGCTAATGAGAAAAAAGATAAAGAGAGAGTGTGAGGAGAGAGAGAGAGAGAGCGAGAAGTGTGCCTGAAGATAGAGAGAGAGGTAGAGAGAGAATGACAGAACGAGAAATAGAGCAAACAAGAAGACCACGCGACATACAGAGAGAATGAGAGAGAGGTAGAGAGAGAGTGACAACTAGAGAAAGAGATCAAGCATCGAGAGTGTGTGCAAGACAGAGAGGGAGAACAAGGGAGAGAGAGTGATAGAAGGGAAGCAAGTGAGATAGAGCGAGAGACAGGTAGAGAGAGATTGATAGCAAGAGCAAATTAGAAGAGCGTACATGAGATAGAGAGAGAGAGAGAATGAGTGAGATAGAGAGGTAAAGGAAGAATGAGTCACTGTCGGGATCTTCCTTGATCATCATTCCCATTGTTGTTGGCCATCTTCCTCACCGTCGATGATTGTTGTCCCTGTCATCATTGATCTTTGTCCCATCATCATCACAACACCCCCACCATCATCAATAGTCATCCGCCTTGTTGTCCGCAGTCATCGTCCCTATCATCTATGGTTTTCATTCCCGTCCTTTGCATTTATTTATTGCTTCGTTGATAGTCATTGCTCCCATCGCCCATGCTAGTTGGTAGCTTTGGCAATGGTATCAATAGTCATCATCCGCATTGTCAACAATAGCCATCCCATCGGCGGTGGTTGTCTTTTACGCCATCGATGGTCATATTTCATTGTTGGCACTTGTCTCACCCTTTTTTCGTTGTTAGTACCATGGACAATCCACATCACTGTTATCATCGGTTGCACACATATCCTGTACGGTCATTGTCCCCTTCACTCACAATCTTCATCAACAATCACCGTCAATATCTTCTTCGTCTACGAAGACACTTTATATTTTATTTTTATTTAATATATATTCTTTCACATTTCTGCCATCTAAATGTCATCAGTCATTCTCGTCAGCTATTCCCTCATTTTCTTCATCAGTCATCTATGACAGATGACTAAAGACACTTTATTCAATCATCAGTCATCCACCCATCGGTATAGACGATGGCAAATGACGAATTTGAATGGAACATGACAGTTTGTCGTCCATCCAAAAAGCATAGTAGAAATGCTACCAATTACCAATGTGTTTTCTAGAGGCCTATATTTGGACAAAGAACTCAAAATGATTTGTAGTGGAAGACTTTAATGGAATGGTAATGGCATCAAAAAATATTGAAACAAATCACCTATGCATGGATTGAATCTGTGATTTTTTTAATCTTTGAGAGAGACAAGTCAAGATGCTCATGTGTGTAGCCTTTTAACATATCCATGTAGCCTATGGCACACCAAATCTCCTCCTTTGCCTTGACGAGCTTTGTTCAATCTCCATCGTCATCATTACACCATTCCGACTACATCGAGAGTGGAGAGGAGCTAAGGGGAGAAGGGAGAAGAAGGGGAAGCCCACTGAACAATTCTGTCATGGATGAATTTAGTTCAGGGCCTTCCCCTACTTATACTAAGTGCATATTTTCAGAAAATCCCCCAAACTTAAGTATATATTGTGACGTCCAAAAGACCATTTGCGCGTGACGCTCTAGGCCCATGTATCAGTCTAATTAAAGACTCCAATAGCCTAATAACCTTTATTGGCCTTCTAAATTAATTAATTATATCATCATATAGATTAATTAACGCCGGGTCGATTTAACCCAATCAATACTTTAGTGTCCAACATGTGGACTGCCAAGTTATACTTCGTGCTCTAGAAGATACAAAGGACTCTATATCGACTCACTCATGGAACATGTTTATCATCAATTATCGTGTATGTATAGTCCCTCATCCACTTGATTCTCCTAGGATGACTTAAAGTATGGTAAGCTATCGTAACCCTAATCGGTCATACGAGTTAGTACTCAAGGGTTTAGAAATCATCAGAGAACTCTTCACTGATATTTAACTACCTTGGCCAAGAAATTCATCACATCATCTTCTGTGAGCTGACTCCTCTTATACCGAGTGTGGATGATCCTATTTTGACGACTCAATCGGCTTCGTGATCTTCTTAATTCACCCGAACTAAGACTGTTTAGAATCCCATGATTAGAGGCTCATAAATATAGTCAAAGTAAAATTGTCCATCCACAATACGTCTTTAGTGTATCATGTCCAAGGATGACTTACACAACTGTGACATGAATCAACCTGATTGAAAGTCTAGTATATTATCATTTAGGCATTCATACAGATCAATTCAATGAACTCTTTCTACAAAAGAGCATCCACTATCTATTGTTAATGTCTCCACAATAATTGGTATATGATCAGCCATACTCATCATATGAGTGAGGTAAATAGTTCTATTAGATATGGATATTTTGATGTCCTTCACCCGTATCTTTTGAATAAGAATATTTATAATGCAAGCTTAAAGAATAGTCATCTCTGTATTAAGATCTCATCATAATTCACTATGTCTGATCATTTATTTATAGACTTCATTATAAGTTTCACATGTGGACTATAAAGAATATATTCTATTTATGAGCATGGAATGAGATATGAATGTGTGATTGGCTTGCCAGTCACATATATTTTCATCATTACCAAACATAAATTTTTCCTCAACGGTACTTTTAAATACATCTCGATATAGAAATTAACCAAAATTGTTATGTTTTTAGTTATTTTTAATTTTTATTGGATTGAAAAATTGAACAAATGCAGGACAGATGAGACAAAAATGCAAATAAATACTGATGCAAATTGGGACTCCTTAGACGAACAGGTTCACTAGAACAACATGACTAGTCACAATTGTTAACTTCTTTTTCACTAACAATAATTTTGCAAAAGTTGAAGCTGACTTTGATCATGATGACTCTAATGTTGATGTGACCAACAATAGAATCTTGAGACTCCTTAGATTGGCAACATCGATGTTGACGTCAATTGATGTCAACATTGCCATTAAAACAGTAGGACTGGTCTTGACTATCAACTTCATTTTATACTTGATGATGAGGGGGAAGTCAAAAATTGACTTTCATGGTGATGACACAGAAGTCAATATTGACTTTTATGATGATAATGTAGGAGTAATATTGACTATTATGATGACAACATAGTAGTCAATGTTGACTTTGATGATGATGACACATATGTCAATGTTGGCTTTGCCAATGGCAACAATAATGGTGACGTTGTCCTTGACATGACCAATGATGAGAGCTTCAGAATCCTTAAATGTACAACGTTGATTTCGACTAGAGTTCACTGATCCCATACCTAATGTCAAACGATGATATCAAGACACATGTTGTATCAGATATCATAATTAGGAAATTTGATAGGCGGCTTTACCAATATTTCAATTTTGGATGATGATACTGGATAACGAAGCTATAGTATCAATGAAAAATATAGCTTCAAAATTTGTCATTTGAATTGATGATTGCATTTAATACCATGAGTAGGATAAAACCTTAAAAAAGGCATGATGGTGCGGGTAAGGAAAAGGAGAGAGAACTCTTTGGATTAAAGTCAACACATTGGAATCTAGCTGAAGTTTTGAGGGTATCATCATCTTTATGTTCTCTATCCATCCATGTAGTTATATATATTGGGCCCCCAATCTTTGTAAAAACATCTTTAAACTCACTTCATCCTAGAGATGCAAATTAAAAGAGAGCGAGATTTTAAAGGTTCATGAAGGGTGTTCTTGGTATCTTGAGTTCTTGGAGAAGGTCAACAGAGAAGTTGGGATGTTGATATGCATCAAGAAAATGCGTTGATCCCAGTGAAACATGGGGATCTAAGGTTAGTCTTACATTGATCCATCTTCAACACATTCACTTAGGTAGGTCATATCCATTTCATCATCACTATCCACCATCATCCATAGCCACCCATTGTCATTTACCACTTGCATCACGTATCATTTACCACCTTCGTCATGTCTCATCTACAACCACTTGTTTAAATTTTAAACCCTAATTTAAATATTTTTTCTTACCATTTCCCCTTATTTATCATATTTTCTTATCATCACCTCTTCACATCTTCCTCTATTCCACTCTCTCGTTTTCACTCACTTCCTTCATGTTCCACTGCCTACCACCTGTGGTAATATTTGTCTTATTCTTATTAAATAGTTCTTATCCCCATCTCATCTCACCATCTTCATCATATGTATGCCTTCTCCTCCCCTTAAAATCACAATATTGGGAGTGTTTTTTCCCTAAGATTTGTTCCCTATGGAGAAGAACCATACTCATCCATTATCTAGCACATTTACATCAGTATTGGTTTATAAATTTTATGGAATAAACTCAAATTAAAATGACATGAATTTATGCTCATTTTGAGTACATTCTAGTATAAATAACTGTAGATGAACTTACTCAATATTCAATTTAATTTAGACAAATTGAAATCGTTTGAGCCTTTTCAAAATTCAAATCTGATAAATTATTAGCCTACCTCTACCCAAAACGGGGTCACGCCCCCAAATTCCTAGCCTAGTAGGTCTAGGTCAACACATGAGTCATAGAGCACAATTTTTTGCTCTACATTTTGGTTTGGAAAAAAATACATCTTGCAAAAAATCCAATTTTTTGCACTAGATTTTAGGTTTTCTACTTTGTTCTTTTCATACTAGTGGGGCCCGCTCGCAATGCTCGCTTGGGGTGGAGAGAGAAGAGATAGAAAGTGGGGTCGTACTTACTCTTGGAATTTAAAAAAGGACACCGCTACCCCTCGACCGCTACACGTCCAATGGTCAAATTTTAAAAAATCCCATCTTTAGCCACTCAGACGAACCACACAGATCTGAAGCTCGAAGACACATGACATAAGAAAAAAAATGAAGGCTCTTTTGTTTGGATTACATGCCAGGGTAGCATGGACGACGGGTGGTTGAGCAGACCTCACCTGGTCCCTATGCGACAATTTGACCATTCCTTCTTTGCATCGAAGCTTCTCGCCTCCGCCGCCGCCAACGAAATTCTGTAATTCAGATCCTTCAATATAATTATCCGGCTGCTATGGTAAGACAAGTAATTCGAAATAAAGTAGAGTATAATATTACGTTCTGTATCTTGTGTAGTTAGTGTCTTGATTTAGCGAATGTTTCTCACTCGTGGTCGAGGGGTTTCCTTGGCTGCAGGTGGAGGAAGGCGGAGCAAGAGAGGATCTTGGTACTTAAATATCAAGATGCATGTCTGTTTTGTTAGCGACGCGGTTGCACCGCCGCTCATCTTCGGTGTCTTCGCCCGACGACAAATAGCAGCGGACGAAGCAGAAGCTCTCTTTCTGAAGGAAGAATGTAACGGAGATGGTGCCCTGGTAGGGGAAGATCGAGATTATATATATAGAGAGAGAGAGAGGATGAGGGGGAAAAGGAAATTGAGGAGTTGCTTGCCTCATCGCCCATGAAGCCTATGGTGCCGCATTGGGACGGTGGAGAAGCTTAGATGGCGGAGATAATCCTGTAGGCTTCCTCTCAGCCACACAACCAGGAGGATTCCACCATCAGTTAGCTCACCATGATGAACAACTCCTTTTCATGGCCCTCTTTCACGGGATGTATATGGGACAATGTATCCTTCTATTTTAAACTGATATCAACCTATCAGGTATCAATATCCATATCCTATATCGGGGTTTCGGATCCAATGTCCGGCATATTCCTCTGCCACACATGATATCTGTCTTGATATGATGTATCGGGTAAATACTCGAAATCCAGTGTTCAGACATCAGTTGTTCTCGTTCCGATGCCTTTTGATATGGACGCCATCGCTAGACAGGGGGGAGTGATCTTGACTGTGGACTTCTTTTTTTGCTCGACGACGAGGAAGTCAAAGTTGACTTTGACGATGACGTGAATAACAGTGAAATCTTGGGCTGTCTGTTGACGTGATACCGTCATCCGTCCATAGACATTGACGTTTACACCAGTCCGTCATCTGAGAACACTACAGTCCTACAGTGGAGAGCTGTTCCACTGTTCCTGAAGAATTATCAGCCAATAAAAAACTGCCACGTGGAAATGGAAAACATTATAAATAGGCGGAGAATTCTAATGCCTAAGAAGTTCGTCTTGCTGGGTTGACCCGCCATGGCTACACCTCGAAGAATCTTCCACTCGCGGCAGTCGTCTTCTCCGCTGTCGTTGATCGCGCGCCTTCGACGAATCTACTCGTCCCCTCTCTTCAATCTCTTCTGCCTGGGATTCGGATTGTTAGGCATCATTTTCGGCTTTGTCGGGACTCCGAATTCGCAGATCTCGGCGATCAAATGCCGGAATTCCGAGCCTCTCTCTGTCCGATTTACCGCGGAGGAGGGCGGAAGAGTCGATGATGGTAAAATTTTGATTCAGAGGCCGAAGATTTTGGGGTTTGTGGGCATCCAGACCGGGTTCGATTCGGCTAGACGGCGGCTTTCGCTGAGGAAGACATGGTTTCCTTCTGATCGCGACGGTCTTCTTCGGTTTGTAAAATACCGATCTTTTGCTCTCTGTCCGTTTTTAGGGTTCGGTAGTCGTCAACGTCATCCGTAATTCACAATTAGTAGGTCAAAGAAGAATTTATGGGTGGTTGACGATGACGTTTAAATTGACGGAAATTATCGATGATTGACGTCCATTGTATGGCGGAGATTATCCTTCATGGGTAAACCGTCAACACTCATCATATGAACGTCCCAAACTGTACGCAAATTGGGTTTGACAGGTCAACGTCAACGTCACCATTATCATTGACTTCATCTACAGCAGCAAATCCATTGACCCTGGTTGACGGTTGGCATTGCCAACGCTGTTGTTGATGATGATGTTGTTGATGATGATGAAGATGGTGATGCTGGACGGCTGATGACGATGATGAAAAATTGTCAACAACCGTATTATTCCATTTTTTATTCAATTTTTCACTTTAGTGTGAAGTAAAAGAACTCTGATACTAGCATCAACTAGAAAAAGAAAGCTGTATGATAAATGGATTCTCAGATTTCACATAGATATCTTGCCTAATTATCTTCGTTTCTGAATTTCAGATTGGAGAATGCCACTGGGCTGGTTTTCAGGTTTGTGATTGGCAGAACCGATGATAGTTACAAAATGGCAGCTCTGAGGAAAGAGGTCTCAGAATTTGACGACTTCATGCTCATTAACATTGAAGAACGTTACAGCAATCTTCCTTACAAAACGTGAGACTCTACAACACTTTGCTCGTGGAATGCCTGGAATCTACAAAATAGAATTTTGATGATGGGTTAGTTTGTATGATATAGATTAGCGTTCTTCAAGGCGGCTTATCATCTTTACGATGCCAAATTCTATGTCAAGGCGGATGATGATATATACTTGAGACCTGGTAAAGCAACATCAACAGTTGGATTTGGTCTCTCTCATTGTCCTGTTCTCTGATCTTGTACTTCTTCTCATACACATAAGATCGGCTTTCTCTGCTTTTGGCAAGGGAACGAATTCATGCACAAAGTTACATCGGATGCATGAAAAAGGGTCCTGTGTTCAGAGATCCTGGGCAGAAGTGGTTAGTTGCTACCTCCTGAGATGGCTGTTTCCTCCCTATATATTTATTTATTTATTTTGAGAATTTTTCTTTTCCAGGTATGAGCCTCTTTCTGGTCTGCTAGGATCAGAATACTTTCTCCATGCTTACGGGCCTTTGTACGCTCTTTCTGCTGATGTTGTTGCGAGCTTGGTAACCTTAAGAAACAACAGGCAAGTTTCACTCTTTACCTCTCTTGAGGCTGATTTACCTTGTCCTTAACAAATTAGTATCTGTTTTAAGGTCGTCCTATCTATAAAAGAAATAATTTATTATTACCCAGGAAACTCCAAAGATTTTTTTATGAGACTATTCTTCATAAAAAAATAATGTACCCGAACTTGGGATCTAATGTTATTTCTTAGTATCCTAACAACTAACGATTGAAATGGGTCAGTTAAAGAATGAGGAATTCCAGGTGCCGTCGGCCTCGAGATCCACTTCGCTGCTTGTCTTGATACCCTCGGTGGGTCTAACTGCTCAAGTCAAGTATTGCAAATCAAGTTCTGGATTTTGGTCCAAAAAGTCATGTTGGATAGTTCAAGTTACAGAAAACTTAAACCAGATAATAACCAATAGTTGGCCAATAGTGAAATATTATAATTTCTGTTAACTTAAATAAATAGAGAAAAATCTCACTGTTTGATTTCACTTGCCTCTAGTGAGAAGGGTTTTTTGGTACTGTGTTTTATAGTTTGTATCTGAAGGCTAGATTTTGAAGTTGAGACTTAAGTATCTATTTTCTCCATGTCATGCTGTTAATTTTATGATTCGAGTGGCTGACAGGAAGGATTAGACCAGTAACTTTGATTTTCCCTTTTTGTGGTAGAGTCGCAGTTGGGAAACTCAAATATCATCATTCATGCAGTTCTCTGAATAAATTATCCTTTGGAATTTTTCAATTCTCTCCGTCTGACCAAAATTTCCTATTTTATATAATTTCAATTGCTTTATTTTTGCAGTTTTCGGATGTTTAGCAACGAAGACGTCACCATTGGATCATGGATGCTTGCCATGAATGTGGATCATGAGCATAGCCATGAATTGTGCGAAACAGAATGCACTCCATCATTCATTTCTGTGTGGGACATACCCAAGTGTTCTGGTTGGTCTCTCAATCTTCTTTCTATCATCCGTTATTACATTAATCATTTGATTTACTACTTTATATTTTTCAAGGCATCACACGGGCATCAAATCTAAATACCAAGCCTATTTTAACTTGTTTGATTCATAACAGGGGAATACAGATTACATGATTTGAATTATTTGGAAATCGGTTTCTTCAGTTCCAGATTCTACTTTCCGTCATATTTTTCTTAAGTTTGCTTGTTTGAAACCCTAAATTAATTGTAGGGCTCTGCAACCCTGAAGAGAGGCTTCTTCAGCTTCACCAGATGACAGCCTGTAGGAGCTAACAAAGTTCTTATTGGGTATTCTCTTACACCATTTGACTGAAGGTTTCAGAATCCTTTTTTTTGTCAATATTTGCTCATGTCCGTAGAACCAGGTTCATTAACAAAAATAGACCTCACAGGTTCATTCTAATATTAATCAATTTATTTTCAATGATTTGATAATGAAGTGTGCCCTCGTTTCTTTACTGTTCCCTCCTGAAATTTGAACTCCAACCCACTTGCCTAAGAAACTAAGACAATCTGAAATGTCTAGTGGATAGAAAGAGCCCAAAGTTCTTTATAAATGTGTACTAAGATTTTAGAAATGATAGTTTTTATTTAGTAGACATTAGTATGTGTGCCGTTTTGTGCAAAACTAAAATGAGCATTCATGAAAATTGGAAGGACAAAATGGTCAGTATAATATTTAACCCTAAAACAAAAAGGGAATTGCTCTGTCTCTTATATCATATATATATAATTGTTATACCTGCAAAAAAATTTATTTCTGCCAATAAAATCAGATCATTAGAGTATTTTGAAAAACAGAAAAATGATCATAACATCCTTCTCTTTCTTCACTGGGCCGGTACTCTTATTTTGGACTGCAATGGCTCATGGTGCATCCAGAGTTTTGTCATCTTGATTAAAACAATATTTATTATGAAAATTATAAGAATAACATCGAAAGAAGATGGAATGCCAATATATTATACAGAAAATTCCTAAGCTAGTTTTTTAGAGAATGTTCAACTTGCTGAAAGTCTTAAAGGGATTGGCAAGCCATTGGTCTATGAAGTTTGACTAAGGCCAATTCAAATCAAAGAAATCGTGTCCAAACAATCTAAGGTAATGAACAAATAAATCTTGTGACTTAAATTGTACAGGTTATTAGGTAACACAAGGTAACATTTTAATTTTTATGAAGAGAGCTGACTTTTGTCCATGTAGTCAACGAGTCAATATTAAAATAATCATGTTCAGTGTCATTGGTCATACGTGTAGATCAATCTGATTATATTTGATTATTTTGTCAAGGTCAACATGTATACGTACATATAACTTTGTAGATACTAAGTGGCTAATTTATATATACTATAAAAAATAGAAAATGAATGATATTTGAATTTACTGACAAGAAGGGGATGTAATAAAGTTTATTTGCCAAAAAAAATTGAGAAACTTGATAAACAAATACAAATCTCGCTGTTGAAAATGCTGAACCTATTGGTAATGTTACATACTTTAATTGAAGCAGCCAGTTGAGGTTAACCATCAGATGTTGTCACCGCATGGAAACATGGCACACATAGATAAATTTAAAGTCCTATATGCCTTCTCCCCTTCATTTATATCTCTTAAGCTTTGTTTTGTTTTCATTTCAATTGTTCCTCAACCACCTGCAAACATTGTGTGAAGATTGTATTCTGAAGCAAAACCCAATGCATATTAGCCTTGGACAAAAACAAAGAAATATTCTTTTTTAATTCATTATCCTCTTAACTATTGTTTTCTGGCATTATTTTTAGGGAATAGAAAGATAAAGGAGAAAAAACGGAGTTCTCTAAAATTGAGCTCCCAGTGACACTCGTGCTCTCAATCAATCCTATGGAAAGGACATAAGAGTCCCAGAAGTGGTGATGCAGAATATTTTGGAGCTAAATCCTTAAAAATCTTCAAGGAATATGTTCTTGATTTTTGGTGCATGGACAATCAAGAAAAATGAAAACATTGGTGGCATTCAAAATAAAGTTCTAGAAACCATCTTAGCTCCATTCAACCCTGAAGGAAAATCAGTTTCAATGATTGTAGAATTAGAAAAGGAGGATTATGTGTCTAGAATAGTGTATGTTTTGTGAAAAAAAGCAGTATCAACGAGAATAAAAGAAAAAGGACACAACCTTTGAAATTTTAATTTTTACTTTCATGTGTTGAGGTTTTGTGTTGACTAGTTATTTATGACATGGATGACATTCACATTGTTATTTCATATCCTAAAAACTACTCTGAAGGTAGATTTGATTTAGAAGAAATGTAAACATTAAAATAAATAAAAAGATGAATTTTGGAGTGAATTTTTGGGGAAATAATGTAATCACTTTACATTGTCCTTGATCACTATGGCATTTTTATGAGCCTGAAAAAGAAGACCATAAATTATACATAAAATAAAGATAAATGAATTAGAAGAGAAGGGCAATAAACAGGTGTACTTTTTAAAATATCTTCATTTATCTTTGATTATATTTTATTTGGGGACTAGGGAATATTTGGGATTTAAGATAATGAAATTAAACTCAATTCACAGAAATTTGTTAATTCATTTTTTTAATATGATTGAAAAGAATATAAAGTAAGTAGAAATAGGATTAAAGTTTGAATATATGCTTAGAAGAGGAACAAAAAGGAGATCTTAAATTGATTAAGATTAAAGAAAAATATTTCATATATAGAAACTTGGCAATGTAACATGACAATTAAACATATCAGGAAATTCAGGAAAGAGTAATTTTTTTGGGAATAAAGTGAAAAGAGAATTTATCTAGAAGTTATGTGACGATATAGTGATTTTGATAAAATTTAAAGTTAGTAAATTGAAAGTGAGTGAAAGATAATTTAAGGTAGAATTAAGAGTGGATAAAAAATAATCTAAAGTGGAATTTTTGTCATTTTTCGGTTCTGATAAATTTATATCTGTGATTTAATTTGGTAAAAAAGCCCTTGTTGATATGAAGTTAAGATAAATATGTAGAAAGAGCACCATCCATTGCAGACCTTGGTGCTCGGAGAGGGAGGAGGATTAAACTCCATCTCTAGAAGCCTTAGTGTCCAAGTTTGAGAAATTTCTTCAAGAGTAGCCAGCTCCATTTTTTCTACTGTTGTATAATTCCTTTTATTCACATGACTCGGGAATTGGGGTGTATGGAATTTAGGTAAGCTCTATTCTTCAGGAATTTAGGTAAGCTCTACTCAAAATTTCAAGTTAAAGATGCTAGAAGAGCTAATCTGTCATATCCAATTACTTTTTTATATTTCAAGTATTTATTTCCTTTTATTGAATTATTAATATTAGGAAGTGTTATCAGTGAACGCCGTTGAGGTGCGGTGCCCAAGTTGGCCATATGTTGTTCTAGGAAAAATTGGTAATAAGGCTTATCATTGTAGTTCATAATTGAAGATTGTGTGTGTGTTTTATGATTCACTTGAGGAGTATCTTCTCTACTCTACATTTTTATTCATTAGAGATGGTATCAGAGCCATCAAAGCTCGTGCAAATATCTCATTCTAGTGATTATAATTTGGCAAATTGGCACTATCAAAATCTGGTCTGCCATAATTCATAATCGACAAACTCCGCTGTTTCTCGCTTTTTTGCTTGCTGGTGGCTCTGATTGCTGCTCCAAATTTCTGCCTGTTGATGCTATTTGGTAGTTGTTAGTCACTGTATTTTGCTCTTTTGCTGGATGTTGCCCCAAAGCACCGCATGTGACCAGCTGGACACCATTCTAAATCGTCATTTATCGATGCTACCTGTTGGTCATCCCTGCTCATCGCTCGTTGCAGTTTTCTTTGGCAAACAGGGATTTTCTGATCTAAAGATCAAATCCTCTAAAATCAAGTTTTAAGTTGGCACTTTGACCCAATTCATGTTTCCATATTTCTTCCCAACAATCGTCTTCTATTGATAGCTTAGTTTGGATTTGAATAGTCTAAAAGGCCCATCATGCAGACCCATGAACATAACATATTTTTTGCTGTATTATAAAAGAAACTGTAGCCTATGGTTCCTGTTATTTTATGCCCGCCACATTGAGCAGCAACCGTAGATTACACTCTGTTGTGCCTTATGCACCCATCTCTGCTATTTGGAGCTTTGTTGAACCTAGACTTATTTTCTATTGTAGTCTACTCCACTCTGCCTCTACTTGGAGCTCTAGGTGTGATCATTCTACCTCCTCTTATAGCAAAAAAACTCGCTCTTTGTTTCGATTTCATCAGTTGCATATAACCATATCCATGGAGGACAAAATACTCAGTAAAGATACGAGTTCCTCATTTTTCCACTCTGGGAATAAATGGTATACTCATCTACCTCAAGTAGCTCCTAGTAATATCTTTAATAGACATAATCTATATAGATGTGTAAATATGCCGAAATTACTTTACGTCCACAAGGTCAACCCCACCATCTAACAACTGATCCACCCATTGGTGAGGATAAGAACTATACCAAAAGTAGATGACAAAAAGACATCATTTTTACGCGTATATTATATTCAATGATTCCTGACTTAGCTCAGACCTATATACTATGAGGATGTTAAGGAGATAGGGGATGCTATTCAGAAACACTACTCAAAGAGAGATGATGAATCTACTATCACAGTCTTGGTGGATCAATCTATGTGTCTTCTCTGGGAATATCAAACTGTCTTGAAGTATGCAAACAAGCTCCGAGCCTTATGAAAGGAGATTGAATTCTATCATCTACCCGTTGCACTCCATTTTGTCTGAATACGTCCCTCGTGATTTTGTTTACTCCTATATCACTTGTTTGCATCCTGATTTTGAAAATGTGCAGGGCCAACTATTCAACTAAGATCACAAAATTACTTTTGAATAAAGTCATCCTAGAGATGTAAATAAGAAAACCATCTAGGTGGTCAGAACAAGAACACTGCAGAAACTTTTGTTTGGTTAGTCACGACTATGATGGGTGGGGGGGTGTGGGGGGGGGGAGGGGGTGAATGCCTCCAAGCCAACAACGTCTCAACACCTTAATCCTACGGCTAGAAATTCTAAGGTTACTTGAAATGAAGGCACAAACCAACTATGATGAAGTCACTGCAAATGTCCTCGTTAGACCAAGGACACCTGTCAGAAGATCCATGTTATCCTGCCAGGGCATCCAATGCCATCAATAAGAGCACCAACGTGTCTCACATATATGAATATTGATCGCGCTCCTCACCTGATAAACAAAAGCTTCCTAGTGAAATGGACAAAGTCAAAGAAGAACAGCAACAACTGCGCCTCTTGGTGAAAATATGGATATTATTGGATCCAAATCCCTGGTACAGTAAGGTATTACTTCTTTCTTCTCCCTACTACCAAATCCCATTCTCATTTTGATTTATGGATCTTATATTCCAATGCTACATATGAACCATGTTGTAGCACTAAGAGAGTTTGACCCACTGATGGTACTTTGTTGACTATTGTGGGAATCTGTAGCACTAAAGTTAAACAAATTGGACTGCTTACCCATGCTTACATGTCCCAAACTTATGTGTCAGCTTGATCTATGTTAAAAATTAGCAACATTATCATCGTGTTAGCTGATATTCAATAGGGTTTATGCCCTTTATATGACAAGGTTGGGGGCTTGAATCATGGGCTAGCGGGGTTCCTGGATGACTTCTATTATTTGACGACTCCAACTCCTATGCCACATCAATCTCATATGGCATCTACTGTTGTGTTGTATGGGGAGGAGCATCTCTGCTTGCTTCATCAACAGCTCATTTATATGTCATTTCATTTTTTCAAAATACTGCTTTTGGAACTTTGTCAGTGATTAAAATTGGATTTGTCATGTTTGAAATCTTGTGAAACATAATCTTACCATTCACCCTTCCACTCATTATCATTCTATATTTTTTTTGAACTTGTACTCTGGAATGTATGGCATCCGGCTCCATTTCCAGATACCCATGAGTTTAGAAGGTTTCTTATCCTCATTGTCGATGTTAGTCGCTTCTGCTGGATCCATCTCATGAAGGCTACATATGAGGTTTCCACAATCATTTGTGATTTCATTAGCATGATCCATCTCAATTTGATTCCCAGATTAAAAAAATTTGTACTTAATGGACAATAATTCATCAACTCTAAATCTATCTCCCTGTTTAAGGATTTAGGTATATTTCATGAATCATCGTGCCCTTATACCCCACAGCACAATGGTGTAACAGAGCACAAACTAGAGCATATTATGCATTAAAAATAAAATTTGAATAACGTTTTGGGGGAGGCAGCCCAGTTATCACTTCACCTAATTAACAAATTATCCTTTCCCTCACTGGACAAACTCCGTTAGTACTTCTTCAAACTTCATACTTCAATTTATGCTTCATAATCCCTTCCACTTCATATAATTGGATGCAAGAATGATGTACATCAATATCCCCATCAAACCAAAAGTTATCACCTTGGGCATCAATGTGTGTATTTGTTGGGTACTCTGACTCTAAAAAGGGATATAAGCGTTATCATCCTCCCACATGGAAAACCATCATTTCCAAATAAATCACATGTAATGACAGACGTTTATATTAGAATGGTCTCCCCATTGCAGCTGAAGTGACAATTACTATGTCTTCTGACTTATGCTCCCACACATATCCTCTCTTATAGGCTTGCCCTCTGAACCAAATTTGATTCCTCTAACTCTGGAGCTGACTGTGGAGACTAGTGCAAGAGGACAATCCAATGCCAGGAAACCCAAGAGGTCTGTATTATGGACCTGGGTCGTCCCCCTAAAAGACTTGAGTGTGGCCTTTCCCAGGCAAGTCCTCCTACCCTGATACATGATTCTTATCCACCAAAAGATGCGGCCTCTGCATTCATACTAATCCTTATCCTCTAACTGATATTCTAACTTACAAGAACATCTTATCAACACATTAGACTTTTCTTATGAATCTCACCAGGTCACTATCCCATAAATTGTTCCAGGGCCTCTTAGTTACCCATAGTGGAAAGAAGCAATGAACATTGAAATGGTTGCTCTTCATTCCAATCACGCTTGGGATGTGGTGTCTCTGCCCCCGAGGAACATTGAAATGGTTTACATCGTTAAGTATGTAGAGAATGGTAAACTGAAACATTATAAAGCCTAGATGTTGCCGAAGGCTACACCCAAAAGTATGGAGTGGGCTATGTAGAAACTTTTGCCCATGTAGCAAAAATGAACACAGTCAGAATCCTCATCTCCTTGGCAGTCAATCAACATTTGGATCTTTGTCGATTTTATGTAGAAAAATGTTTTATTGGATGGTGATCTAAGGGAGAAAGCATATATGAAACCACCTTTTGGACATGATATATCAACCAAGTGTGTTGTTTAAGAAAGGCAGTATATGGTATGAAATAATCGTCTCACGCGTTGTTTGAGAAATTTACTCAAGCCATGCAAACTCTTAGCTATTGCCAACGTAATGGTGATCATAATCTCTCTATCACCACACCTCACCTAGACATGTAGTTACTCTGATTGAGTTTGTTGACGACATTTTAATCACATAGAATGACTCCTTCAGGATCACCAAATTGGGTGAACACCTTCATTTTCAGTTCAACTTTAAGAGCTTAGCCCCCTGAAATAATTTCTGGGTTTCTAAGTGTCTCACTCATTCAGCAGTAACACACCCTTTATATAGCCCTCTAGATGTAAATATTAAACTTAACAACAATCCCTCAGATCCAGATACTTACTCATTGTCATATCAACACTTGGTTAAGAAACTAAACTACCCTGCTCATACTCAACCAGATATGTCCTACTCTGTTAATCTTCAGAGCCAATTTACACATCTACCTAAGATATTTCACATACAAACTGTGCATCGCATACTTTGTTACGGGAAAGGGAATATCTGCCTTGATCTTAAATTCCAATGAGGTAAACCATTGAGTCTTGAAATTTAAGCTGACTCTGATTTTGATGGCTTGGAGGTCGATCGTCAATCCACAACTGGCTACTGCTCCCTGCGATGTGGGAATCTTGTTACCTGGAACATCAAGAAGCAAAATAACATCGCATGATCCAGTACGGAGGCTGAATTCAGGGCCCTGAATTCAGGGCCCTCGTGCAAGAAATATGTGAAGCCCTCAGGATCTGGGGTATCCTCCAGGAGTTGCGCTTCCCCTACATGGGATCCAGCAAACTTTGTTGTAACAATAAGTTGGCCATTAGTCTTGCCCATGCACCCCATTTACACGACCACACCAAGCATGTCGAGATTGACCACCATTTCATTAAGTAAAAGATGGATAAAAGGATCTTTGAAATTCTCTACGTCAATATGAAGCAACCGTTGCCTTACCTCCTGACAAATGGGTCTCTAGAGATCAACATACTTATTTGGTGTCCAAGCTGGGTATGCTGGATTTTCATTCCCTAGTTTGAGAGCAGTGTTCAAGCTGGCCACACATTTTTGAGGCAACTTGAGCCGTCTTGATTTACCGCTGAAACTCTGATGTATATACTTCTTACTTGATACGTAATAGAAGTGGATGGGTGCGTTTTATGATTCACTTGATGAGTAACTTCTCTATTCTTCATTTCTATTCATTTGACACAAAGGCAGGTAGATATTAACACGAGAGAAAGTAACCCTCCTCTCAACGGTAAGTATGAGCGAATTCAAATGCCAATTAATTCATAACATAGTGACATTTTTTATTTAAAGATTCCATTCAGCGTAGTTGGGTACTTCAAACAAATTTCAATTTGTTTGAAATAAAATTGAGTTTCAATCCCAAGAGTTAGAAAATCTTGAGAATATTAGAGGTTAAAATTGCATGATGAATGAGAAATCAGCTGGCCAGTAAAGTAGTATTTCTTAAGTAGTAAATTTCATTGAAATAACACGAAGGACTATCTCAACAAGGAACACAAAATCTTTAAATGGACGGCCAGCAAGAAGCCTAACAAGAAGCTCAGACATTGAACCTTTCAGAACATAATCTACAAATGTTATACGGTTACGGATTCCTCAAGATATGAGAAGCTAATTATGAAAGCTGGAGGAGCTCCCTACCTTTGCAAGGGGTTTTTGCTTCACAAGCGGAACCAGTGATTGGACAACGTCAGCCATTAATGGCCTGTAGTCAGGCTCAGCCTGAACACACATGGCGGCGATGGCGGCGACTTGAACAGCATCTTTCAAAGCATACTGTCCTTCCATTGCCGGATCAATCACCAAAACGACCTTCTCCCTGTCCGTTAGAAGCGGAAGTGCCTGTTGGAGAGAACCCAAAATTATTATCCAAAAAGGTAAAAATCCTTGAAAAACTGAAAAAAGGAAAATGATACAGCAGTCAAGTTTTATGAACACTTTTTACTGTAAGATAGTTCCTGTAAACAGAATAAATCCAAGAGAAAAGAGGGTATTTGAATATTGCAAAGGTTTACATCCACAGATATGGTGACAAATCCATCGTCGTCACCATCATTGTCATCATTATTATCATCCATTTCTTGTTTGAGATGAATGATGAGATTATAATCAGGCGATGAATGAGGCAATAACGAGTTGATGACAATATGATGATGTGTTCATCCGATCTGGAGATAAACCTCACCCAGGACACAAGAATCTCTTCTCCAGGTGGCCGTTTTGTGTCTACTGGTACCCTTCCAGTGAGCAGTTCTAAAAGCACAACTCCGTAGCTGTATACATCTGATTTTGTGGTCAAATGTCCAGTGAGCGCATATCTGCACAAAGAAAAACACAATACCTACATCTCTTAAGGTCATTTATAATCTAACAGATACGAAAAAGCAATTTATAAATTATCTGGGTAACATAAAATCTGATAGACACCTTGAATGTGTCACCATCAGGGAGTAATCTTACAAGGCCAGACAGAGAAAGAAAGGGGATAAGGTAGAAGTAACAGAGGTAATAAGTCTGGCTTGGAGCCTGAACCCCCTCTCGGAGGATCTACCACTCAATTCAACGAGTTCTTGACTGCCCTCATTAGGGAAGAGATACAAGTACTTAAAGGGAACTAAACTTAAGCCAAACGACGAAAATAACCCTTATTATAGAAAGAAGAGCTTAAAGAGGGAAGCATTTACTCTGGGGCCACGTAGCCTTGGGTGCCTAAAACTCGGGTTGAAACATGACCTCCCACTTTATCGGACCCAATCTTCGCCAAACCAAAATCTGAGACTTTGGCATGAAAATCCTTGTCCAGAAGAATGTTGCTGCTCTTAAAGTCTCTGTGAATAACGGGAGGGGTAACATGTTCATGGAGATATTCCAGACCTTTCGCAGCTTCAAGAGCAATCCTCAATCTTGTTTCCCATTCCAACTTGGAGATGCCACCACAGGAACCTGGAGTTAAGAATTGCGACACCCATTTTTGTTGAATTTCAAGAAAAATAAATTCTCCATGTGAAATTTCATTGAAGTATGAATTTTCATCGAAAGAACAAAACTATAGAAAATTCCGTTCCGTAAATTCTATAGTCCAACGATTAAAATATTCAATAAATAATGAACAAAAGATATCAGGATTTAGTGATTACTTAATTCAACTTCCAACCAGTAATGGACTCGTTGAAAAATCCTATGAGTTGCCAAAAGCATGTCATGGAACCCGACCATAAAAAATTGTGACTAAATTTGAGTATCCTGAGTCTATTTTTTGTCATAATGACTTATTTAAATGGCGAATACATAATGTTAACTATCTTCAACTAGGGCTCTACACATCCATGGACAGGGTGTGGGTGGTCGGGTTGGTTTGGTTCGGCCAATCAACCCGGCCCAAAATTGACTCATGACCTGGTCATTTGGCTAGGTCAGCTTAGTTGATCTGAGGGTCTGGTCTGGTAGGCCAATCTGACCCCAGGATGGACCCAACTGCCGACCTGCCCTCTTGGTCAGGTTGGGTCAAGCGGTGAGGTCGAGTGGTGATACGTTCTGATAGAGTTCCAACAAAATCAAGAAGAATTCTTGAATGAAAGAAAATACTCACAAGGTGAGTTGCTGCAATGCCAATCTTCAGACAGAGGGGTAATCTCCCGAACCAATGGTGTCGTCTCGAGCTCTCCAGCCGGATCCAGCCTCCATTCGTCAACGCCTCCCGCTCCACAAGATCACCCAAATGACCGATGCCCTCCCTTCCAGGAGGGCTTCTTTATAAGAGCAAGAAGTCCTTGCTCCCAACCCCGGCAGTTACAGTCTTTGACTAATTTGACTCCCCACGTGTGGTACAACGTGTGGTCCCATGTGCAGATTCATCCATGTTATTTTCTATCTGGCCACCAATTTTCTTCTTTCTATTGTAACCCAAGGTATTATGACACATTCCTTCCAAGGGACGTATATTGAAAGAGAGGAAAGGAGAAATTCTCATTCTGGATGGGCAACGCTGAGGGGATCAAAGACGACGAGGTTTGGGCGAGTGGACATTGCCAAGATAGATGATGGCTGACAGAGGCCATCGTCAGCGGAACTGTTGTCACCACAAGGGAGAAACTCACTTCTTAATCAAAATATCCTGCCCTCCGCTGAGGAGGGCTACACATTTAAAATGGGAATGAAGAGACGAAAAGGCCCCCAGTGGGGTTACAATAGGAGAGAGGTCATAAGAAGGGATCATGGTCTTACTCTCATAGTAAAAGTAGTTATACATTTTTCATTGCATCAGTACTTAAAAATAATTTGTTATAAACACATAAACTCATACAAGACCGATTGGATCAGGTAACATGACCTGTCCCAATTGACCCAGTTGACCTGGCCTGACACTGTCGACCTTTTCCCCAAGCTGCTCTCTCGTTTAGGTCTGGTCAGTCAACCCAAGGATTGGGTTCTGTTGGCCGACCTAACCTAACCCTATTTTCCAATCGTACAAATGCCATTCAGTTGAAAAATCATAACTAATGACACTGGAGTTAACTTATCAAGAATACGGGTGGCCAAATAACAATGTCTAGTCGATCATCACCACAACTTGTCATCAGGAAACCAGGCAAAACATATCCTTGGTACAAATGGGATCCTTCAGAAATTATCATATGGCAAGGGCATGATTATACTCCACTTTTCTGGGAAAAGCTAATAAATTACTAATAATACTGAACTTTAAGGTGCACCAGTCATCGAATCCCTCTGCTCTCTCACAGCTCATGAAGCGATTTGGGTAAACCCAAAAAGAATTCCTGAACTAAAACAGAGTCGGCGAACCCCACTTATACTAAAGAATAATTGGCCTAAGGATATGATAAGCTACGAGGACGAACATATCAAAGAAAGAGAAAGCGCCAAGCTTCAATCGCACGAGACATCTAAGCCAGCACGTGCGGGCTTCAAATAAAGCGAGGGAGATTCTATATAAAGGAAAAGGAGAAGAGAATGCGGGGATCGACAAGGTTGTTACGCCCAGTGCTGAACGGCAGCAGATTCTCCTCGCGCTGCTGTTGGAGCCGATTCGGACGACAGCTCTCCTCCCTTCCCCTCTCTTCGTGTCTATCGTTCTATCTGGTTTCTCTTCTGGTTACTCAGGCATTGTTCTCTCTTTCTTGGTGTTGATCTATCACGAAACTTGAAGATATTATTCCTTCTGGTTGAAGATCTATATAGTACAGTCTCTATTGGGACTCCTTTGCAACTATTGTTTTTATACTCGCCACTGGGGACTGGTTTTTTTTATATATTTGGCGATAAGAGATTTCCGGTGTCTTAACAGGATAATGGGCACATCTAGTGAGAAAAAATAATGTTGCCCTATAAGGCCTTATATAAATGCCTTATGAGTTAAAAGCAAGGTATGTGAGGGCCAAGGCAGACAATAACCAAAATCCCCCATGTGAAATTCATTTATGGAGAAAAATGGCCTCACTTCATGTCACCTTGACAATTAAATGAAAGATCCCTATCCAAAATCAAATAAATGCAAAAGTTTAAATACTTGAACATCTAGGAAACGAGTTTACAAGTAACGAAAATATCATTTAATTTTTTTCGTGACCCTTGACTGGAATTTTATTCTGATTTCACTTTCTGTCACTTATCCTTTCCCTGCAAACAGGCTGAATTTCTAGGCACTGGAGAAAGAAAGCATTAAAGCCGACGAGGAATCACATGCCTGCTGTGGGATATAGGTGCTCTTGAAGACAGCCATTAGCCATGAACTCGTAGACCAGAAGCCGATGATCATTATTGGAGCAGTAGCCAACAAGACCAAGAAGATGATTGGATCGAAGACACGTCAGAAGCTCCACCTATCATCACCATTCAATCAAAGGAAGACAGAAAAATAAAGAGATCACTGTAATTGAATAAAATCAAAGAGTACCTCCATTTTAAACTCTTCAACACCCTGCTTTCCAGATCGATCCATGAGCTTAACGGCGATCTTTCTCCCGTCAGAGAGCAAACCTCTGTAGACTGACCCGAAACTGCCCTGACCCACCAAATTTCCCTTAAGAAAGCCGCCGGTAGCAGACTGCAGCTGCTTGAAGGTAAAAACCAGTAGACCCTTCTCACTGGCAACGGATTCAACCTCGCCACCACAGCTAGTTCCTCTGGAACTGCCCCCGACCTTTGCCGACCCGACTTCGATCTCTGTCAACTCTTTCCCTGCTGATACCATAGAAGTGATAAAATTTGAAATGAGACATTGATAGATAGTGGTTAAACCATGGAAACTACGAACTTCATGGAAATTTTGGCCAATCCTTCAAAGCCAATATCCAAGTGGGATCTTCAGGTAATCCCTTTGATGACAAGATGCATCCAAGTAAAGAAATTTAAAATGTATGTGGCCAATAAGAACTATCCAAACCGATAACATGACAGTGGTAAAATTTGAAATGAAACGATTATAGAAAATGCAAACTAGAGAACTCATGGATATTTCAGGTGGTGGTCGATCCTTGATAGACTCTATCCACCATCGCGGGATCTCCCTTTGATGACAAGATGAACCCATGGAAAGAAATTTCAAATATTTTTAGCCAATAACAGCTATCCCTTTCGACAACTCAATAGTGCTAAAATTTGAAACGAAACGACCATAGAAAATGGAAATCCACAGATTTCATGGATGCTTGATGCGCGGCCAAAATCTTCAGAAACTCCCTCTGACGACGAGATGATTCCAAGCAAATAGATTTCAATTTTTGTTTAAAATCAATAAATCTCCCTGTGGATTGTCGGAAACAAGTTGAAGCAATGCCCATGAATAGACAGGCAAAAGGGTTCAGAAATCTTACGTTGGAGGCACTTTCTGCGCCTGGAAACCTTCCCTCTGATATACCAGTAGTAACCGACGGCTCCAAACAAGGCCGATACAGCCATGGCGGCGACAACAGCGATCAACACGAGTATAAGGGTATCTCTCCCTCTCTCTTGCGCTCCGTCCATGGCTCTTCTCTCTCTGTCACTCTCTCTACAAAGGGTTTGAAGGGTAACTAGAAAAACGGCGGATTTGTATGCGCAGAGAGAAGGGGAGAGAGTGAAAGAGTAATCTTGGGGGGTCACTGTGCACTTCCCCTGGCCATCGAGCAAATGGGTCTGATGGGAAGGCTCGGGGGAAGGGTGTCGTCCTACTAGCGCTGGGAGTGGTGTGGGGCACAAGGCCGATGCCCGATGACGAGGACCGCGGGAAAAAAGGCAAGTTGATGGCAGACTGGCGATCAGCTCTCTCTCTCTCTCTCGGTCTCTCTGTCTTTCTTCCCCTCTCTGTGACTTTCTCTCTCTCTCTCTCGGTGTCTCTCACTCTCCCTGTCAGTCTGTCTTTGTCTCCCTCTCTCCGTGTCTCTCTCTGTCTCTATCTCTATCTCTCTTCATGTCTCTGTCTCGCTCTCTCTGTATCTTTCTCTGTCTCTCTCTCTCTCGCTCTCTCTCTCTCTTCATGCCTCTGTCTCTCTCTCTCTCTATTCATGTCTCTGTGTCTCTCTCTCTCGCTCTCTCTCTCTTCATGTCTCAGTCTCGCTCTCTCTGTGTCTCCCTCGGTCTCTCTCTCTCGCTCTCTCTCTCTCACTGTCTCGCTCTCTCTCTCTCTCTCTCTTCATGTCTCTCTCTCGCTCTCTCTGTGTCTCCCTCTGTCTCTCTCTCGCTCTCTCTCTCTCTGTCTCGCTCTCTCTGTATTTCCGATCTCTCTCTCTCTCGCTCTCTCTCTCTCTGTCTCGCTCTCTCTGTATTTCCGATCTCTCTCTCTCTCGCTCTCTCTCTCTCTGTCTCGCTCTCTCGCTCTCTCTCTCTCTCTCTTCATGTCTCTCTCTCGCTCTCTCTGTGTCTCCCTCTGTCTCTCTCTCTCGCTCTCTCTCTCTCTTTCTCGCTCTCTCTGTATTTCCGATCTCTCTCTCTCTCGCTCTCTCTCTCACTGTCTCGCTCTCTCTCTCCTTCTGTCTCTCTCTTTCTGTGTCTCCCTCTCTCTCTCTCGCTCTCTCTCTCTCTCTCTCTCTCTCTCTCTCTCTCTCTTCATGTCTCAGTCTCGCTCTCTCTGTGTCTCCCTCTCTCTCTCTCTCTCTCTCTCTCTGTCTCCCTGTCTCTCTCTCTTTGTGTCCCCCTGTCTCTCTCTCGCTCTCTCTGTGTCTCCCTCTGTCTCTCTCTCTCTCTTCATGTCTCAGTCTCTCTCTCTCTCTTCATGTCTCAGTCTCGCTCTCTCTGTCCCTCTGTCTCTCTCTCTCGCTCTCTCTGTGTCTCCCTCTGTCTCTCTCTCGCTCTCTCTCTCACAGTCTCGCTCTCTCTGTATCTCCCTCTCTCTCTCTCTCTCTCTCTCTCTCTCTCTTTCACTGTCTCCCTCTCTCTGGATCTCCCTGGATCTCCCTGTCTCACTCTCTCTCTCTCTCTGTGTATGTCGCTGTGTGTCTCTCTCTCCCTGTCTGTCTCTCTCTGTTTCTCTCTCTGTGTCTCGTTCGCAGTTACTACTGGCATGGCTCTCTCCCGGTTATCGTTCCCTCTCGATCTCCCTCTCTCACAGTCTCACTCATCGGCATCCCTCTCTCTACCTATATCTCTCTCAGACTCTCACACACAATCTCACTCATTAATATCCCTCTCTCTATCGCTCACAATCTCACTCATCTTTATCCCTCTCTCTACCTCTCTCTCTCACACAATCTCACTCACTAGTATCCCTCTCTCTTTCTCTCACAATCTCGCTCACTAATATCCCTCTATCTCTCACGCTCTCTCTCAAAGTTTCACTCATTGTCATCCCTCTCTCATTTATCTCTCACAATCTCACTCATTGGCATCCCTCTCTAGATTTCTCTCTCTCTCTCTCTCTCTCTCTCTCTCTCTCTCTCTCTCTCTCTCACCCTCACTAGCATCTTTCTCTCTATCTCTTTCAGTAGCATATCTGTCCCACACACTGGCTTATGTTAATCTCTCTCCCCACGGGTTTTCAATAAGGAATAATACCGCAGGTAAAAAGTTCTCTGCTTCTAGACGAGGATAATAGGGTTAACTTCTAGAAGTTTGCCTGTAGTTTTGTACACATAATAGTATAACTTACCCCAAGACTGTGACGAGTCACAAACTCTCTGTAGAAACAAAAAAAGTTTTTAACATTACCTAGAAAAACTATCTTCTTTATGGTAGACAGCTTCGTTGAACAGTCTATAGATAATATAGATCTGCTTAGGTTTCCTCTTCAGACTCACAAGCATTGGTAATGGTCATATCTAACTCTGATAGAAGAGAAACAATCCATTTTCTTAGAACATAGAAAGTGGTTTGAGTTTTTTTTTCTATCTTGTAACTGAAGATCTAATGTTTCCGCCAGGAGTAAATATGGTTTTCTGTATGGGACATGTGATTAGAGAACCTCTTAAAACTCTTTAAAACAATATCCTACCAGTATAACTTTCCGTATAATTGACAAAAAGCAGTGTAAGGCATTTGGAAAATATGTAATTACCATTACATGTTTAGTAAAAACATTTAAGAAAGAACTAGATGACGAAGGTATTAGGTGGTGCCCAAGTACTCGTGGCTTCTTGGAGGGTTGCTGTTAGGGTTCTTCTCCAACTACAAGAACAGTCATCTTTCTCTTGCAAATTAGGATACATTTTGGACTCAGTAGAATACTTTAGTAATTTCTAATAAACCTGTGAATGAATAAAAACCTAAATTACACAAAATATACTAATAATAATTTAAAATTACCATTTCTTTTTAACTCCATTAAATTACCATTCATTTCTAACTCCATGAAATCACCATTCCTTGTCTGATACCATTTCTTATCTGTCTGCAATGTCATTACTACTTGCATCAGCTTTCTCTACAAGCAACCTTGGACTCTCCTTAAAGAATATGTCAAATCACGAGCTTCTTAGGCAGACAGATAGGAGCTCTTTGGCAATCATCGCCAAATTCAAAAACATTTGTTTTCCTACTCAAGTCCATAAATATAATGTCTCTTCGTCACCAAAGTACTGAGTAATTAAGTAGGTATCTGAATCTTAATGGGAGAATGACTGACTGTCTGAGGTTGAGATGGTCTCAATACTTGAAGAAGGGGTCTGAAGATGTCTCGTTTAAGAGCATTCTACATGAGTGCCAATGATGTTGTCATCCTGTTCACCTATACATCTTGTAGAGACCAAACATTACTTTGTTCCTTTATTTAGTATACTAAATCAAATGGAGAGCACCTTCATGTAAGGGTACAGGATTGTAACAGTCACAACAGCCATGATGGACCTATGCATTGTTCTGTACTTGAAGTTTTGTATTCAGTACGCCACACAATGTGGATTGATGTGCATTGTTACCCTTGTAAAGGATTCATTTTGTATGGTGAAGCTATCAAAATATGCAATCACGTCATTTCATTGGTCATTCAATACCATCATGATGACATTGACCTTTACTGTTGATATCATTTTTAAGGTCAGTGGCTTAGTGGGTGGCATCTTAGTGGCTTTAATATATCAACAAACTCTGGCACTCAATTTCACTCCTCAATGTTGATGTAAAAAATTCCTATCCAAGTGAATATGTATAGTATTCCGATTTTATCAAAAAAAATTTCTCTTCTTGATGGCAGAGATAATAAATGTGTATATGTAATCATTAGTGTAATGTACTACGGTGAAATTATATAACTTTCAGGCTTCCCAAGCATGCTATAGTCACCATTTTTAGAACAGATTCCACTACAACTTATGCATTGGTTGAGTTGCTTGAAGTTGTTCACGTCTGGCCTCTTGATGCATCCACATGATCTCTTGGAAGGTGGATCTCTTGTCAATTCTCGTCAACACCTCCTGAAAATCTTACAGATATTCTTACCATTTAGGTACACTAGAAAGTAGATATTTTGGAGAGGGATACAACACAGGGGGCATCCAAACCTAGTCTGCATGGGCACCTAAAAATGGGTTCCCCTTATTCATACTCTTTTGGACATTTTTCATAAAATCTCTTATAATTTGAGTATATCTACGAACATTATTTGTGTGTCCCTCTAGGCCCATATATCATTCTATATAATAACTTTAATAACCCCATAGAATTGATATGCCAGACGTATAATTAACTATAACAAATACAAAAAAATTAATTAAGACTGATTTCATCAAATTTCAGGGTTTAGTTTCCAGTCTACATGGTACAAAGCTACACTTCATGCTCTAGAACATACAAAGGGCTATGTTATCTCTCTCGTGGAACCTTTATCCTCATTGGTTACCGCATACATATAATATTTCTTATGCATTTTAATAAACATGGTATGTTATTTTAAAAGTAATTTCAGGTATTGTGTACATTTATTTTCATTGAAATTAGCATAAATGCATGTTCTACAAGTTTAAAATAGTTTGCTATATTTTTAGAGTGAAATTCTGATTTTCAGTCATTTGATATTTTCACAGAATTTTCTGATGTTAAATTCATTTAGAAAATACTTTTATAAGTCATAAATCTATAATAATATTTCAAGGGTCTAGTATATTTATAGAATGACATTCAGTTTTGCTGAATTTTGGTATTTTTAGGATATTTTGAAGTTAAATCCATTAAAAACATAATTTTATAAGTTGATACACCTAGATTTATTAAAATATTTTAGGGGTTTTTTATTTCTCTTCATCTCAGTTTACGCTTCTACCTGTCACAATATGATTAATGAGGATTGCGACCAATGATCAATGTCAGCCAATAATTTAGTGTGATAAATCATTATGTTTGCCAATCATTGGAAGCAACCAATTATAATTGTGCATGATTCATTAAACATTTTTATATTACTGAACATGAAACCAACAAAAAAAGAAAAGAAAATTACTCTGTATGTCATCCAAAGTATGCAGCACATGAGAAACATATAATATCTGACATTTATTTTGCAATCAATTCGTTTTTCGTAAATGCGTAATTACAAGTTGTATCACAGTGAAAAACATGCATTTAATGGATTTAGATGTGTTTCACTTTTTATCTTTTCCAAGTACATGTGGTGTAACGAAATTAGGTGTGGTGTCAAAAAACAGAAAATTTCAAGCAATGATAGGCACTTTACACTTGAATTGATGACATGTGTCTAAAGATGATTGTAATACATACTTTGACTCATAGCCCTTGGGAAAATATGAAGATCCTGTACCATGCTGGTGATCTAAGATGAGGATTGAGGAAGAGAGAGAAAAATCAATGCCCCCAAATACTCTAACTTGAAAGCATGATATCTAAGAATCCATAAGGAGTTTCAAGCTAAAATTCTAAGGGTATCTCCATCTTTAACTCATCTATCCGTACATGTGTCATATTTATATATAGAACATCCCATATTTTTTAAAAAATTTTCCTTGGATTTTATTCCTAATTACGATTAGCATAGTGGATTGCTCATTCAAAATCTGGTTGAGGTCCATTCTTTAGTTTTGAGTGCAAAGGGTTGAAGGAGTGGCCGTCTGATCAAAACTCATTACGATTTTTTTTTCATTATGGACATCCTAGGTTTTTGCCATCCCAATAGCCGCCATCAGTTATGTCTCTCGTATGCAGGTACCTGTCCCCATATTCGCTGTTTTCAAATTTGATTAGAATTTCCTTTTTTTTTCAATTAGGTTAAATTAAAATAAATTAGGATAAAAATATTCAATGAATTGGAATAAATTCATTTTATTCTAGATGATATTTGTTGCTAACATCGATTTGAGAACATAGAAGCTGGAATATGGTTTTTGGTGTAGGGTGATTCAAGATTCAAAATAAGGAAGGCTAGCCTCCAAAATTTGCACTGCCTTGACCTTGTTATAAGTTTGACATCTTTAATATATTTTTAATGTTGATTTTGAGATTGTGTTCAACTGATGAATAGTTGGTAACATCCATAAAACTCCATATAACTTGGAATCACATCTTTTGGTTGAGTTTTTAAAATACTTACAGGGGTACTAACTTGGATGCGAAGGAATCAGGAAGTCAACTAAGAATGCTGAAGGATTGATCTCTAGAGATTTATTTGATTCGATTTATAACATTTTGTGTGAGATAACAATGGAGAGGGAAAAATATGATTTAAGAACATATTTCTAGTTATAATTATGTGTTTTTGTCTTATACAAGGACTTTATGATTTTCATGTAAATTTATTATTTAACTTGGTGATTGAAATTAAATCAAATATCCATCGAGGGGATAAATAAGAATAGCATCGCTAGTGGGTACTCTATCATTTTGGCATCTTGATAAAATAATGCAAAATTAAAAGAAGCAAACTGTATCATAATCAATGTAGTAGCAAACATTATCATGGATTAATATGGAATGGATCCAATTAGCATCATTTTAATGTCTTTTCTGAGATTCTAAAAATACCAGAGCCCTAAGGTTCAAGTGGTGATTTTTCTTCCAATCTTTGAGCAACTTATTATAATTTTTTTTTCTAAATGATTTGCCTTTAAGCAACCTTTCCAATGTCAAGAATTCTCAAATTCAGTCTTAACGACAAGAAAATTTAGGCAAGAACAGTGTTTATTGGGTCTTAAAGAGATATTATTGCCCAATCTTACGTCAGATGACCACATGTCATAAAAATGTTGATGGCTAACTGTGAAACATTGAGTGTTCCATGTCAATCTTAAACAAAGGTCAGATATTTGACGATAATAAGATGTCACAAGAATAATGAGCTACATTTGACAGAGATAGTATATAATGTCAAATCACAAAACACATAGAGGCAGTTAGAAACAGTATTTAACTCATTTTCTACATAATTATTTTACCTAAATTTCTTAGAATAATGTGCAAAATTTCTGTTTTTATATTAATTCTAGCAATTTTAAAAGACAGAGAGATAGTATATCATGTCAAATCACAAGACACATAGAGGCAGTTAGAAATAGTATTTAACTCATTTTCTGTATAATTATTTTACTTAAATTTCTTAGAATAATATGCAAAATCTCTGTTTATATATTAATTTTATGTTTAATATTTATGAATGAAATTTATAAACATGCACTTTTTAAAAGTAATATGATGAAATGTGGTTATGCGAGAGAAAAATAAATTTGATAGTCTTTCATTTTGTACCAGAATATTAAGTTTCATCAGAGTTTGTCAATGAAAGCTGGCTGACTTTTACATATTAAATCTCATAACAATCAATGTAAGGCCTAAAATATTGTCTCAGGGTATCATTAAAACCAATAAATATTTTCCATTATTTAACAACTGTATATGAATCCTTGAATATCAAATTTCAGTCTAGTTTGGAAGTTGAATATAGCCAATATTTTTCAACTTTATGCTAATAATAATAAATATAATGCCATTGAATTATAAAAAAACTATAATTAGACTTTGATAATTGGATCTAACTATGTAAGCTGATTCATTCTTATAATAGAAAATATAACACCAGAAAAAAACAAATTTCAGCAATCATTGATGCTCCTTGGTTAGTAAATTATTACAAGATATTTGTCAAGAAGGTTGCCAAAGTTTGGTGAATTAATCTAATCACTAGTTCAAACTTATACTCTGACAAATATATTTCCCAAAAACAAAATGAGTAGCCTGATAGTTTTGGTCCGGTCTGGGTTTCTTGCAAGGACTTTAATCTTATCTAAACTTCGGTCTGGTTCCAGTCCGGTCATGTCCAGTCCCGGTCAAGTCATGTTGACTAGTCAATGTCAAAGTCAAAGTATAAAAGTAAAAAAATGACATGGAAAGGGAAGAGAAAATAAGAGTAAAAGAAGATGAAAAAAGAAGGAAAGAAGAAGAAGAATGGATGAATAAAAAAAAGGAAGAAAAAAGAAGAAAAATTAAGAGAGGATGAAGAGCATTAGAAGAAAATAAGAAAAAATAAGAGAATGATATAAAAAGACAAGAAAAAAGAAGATGAAAAAGAAGACACGAATATCAAAATATGAAAAAAATGAAGATGAAAAAATTAATTACAAAGAAGAAGAAAATAAGAAGAAAGGAAGATGAGCAGAAGAGGAAGAAAAGAAAAAGAATAGAATATAAAAATGGTTAAGAAAATAATAACAAGAGAAGAAGAAAGGAAGAGTCAAACTGAAAGAAGAAAAAATAAGCGAATAAAATAGGAAGAGGAGAACAAGAAAAAGAACTGCACATAATGAAATCATATGTTAACAATACTGTATCCAAGAAAATTAGAAAAACCAAGTTTTAAGTTCCCTAAATTTTATAGAGTACGTTACAGCTTGATATTATTAAAAATGCATGATACAGAAATTTCCATCCGACCTCATTGGATAAAACCAATAGAACAGCCAAATTTGAAAATCTAACTTGATTGAATCCAATCAAGTTTTACAAAAGTTCATCTAATCGACCCAAAAAATTGCTTCTTCAATTCTCCGAAAACAATCAAATTTTCCAAGAGATCGAAACCTACAAAACTAGTCAATATATACAATAGCGTAGATAGTAATCCTGAAACTGGCAAAATCTCATCAGAGATAGATGAACAAGTTGAATTCGATCAAGCGGGGGGGAAGAAGCGATCGAGATTGAAGGGGAGGCTGTAGAACTCCTCGCTGCGATAATCATCGCGGAAGTTCCTGAATTTGGCCCACCATCGCCATCCGCTGTCCCCCTCGGCGGCGCCGCCGCGTTCCAGAGTCTTGTCGAGGAACACGCCCACGCCCAGCGCCACCGTCGGCGGCGAAGAGAAGACCGTGTTGATCAAATCATTGAACTGCAAAGGTAGATCGATGATGAGATTCGCCATTGATCGGAAGAAATTTGATGAGATTTGCGAGGTGAGATTTGATTTTGTGATGAACATGACTGATCGGAAGAAATTTGATGATGAGATTCGCCATTGATCGGAACGAATTTGATGAGATTTGCGAGGTGAGATTTGATTTTGTGATGAACTCGACTGATCGGAAGAAATTTGATGATGAGATTCGCCATTGATCGGAACGAATTTGATGAGATTTGCGAGGTGAGATTTGATTTTGTGATGAACTCAACTGATCGGAAGAAATTTGATGATGAGATTCGCCATTGATCGGAAGAAATTTGATGAGATTTTCGAGGTGAGATTTAAATTTGCGATGAACTCGATCGATTTCTCACCCATCCTGCGCGGGTGTGCGCTGGGCCGCTGCCGTAGAGATGGAAGTAGTTGGGAATGGAGAGGCCGAGGAAGAGGGAGACCCCGGCGATGAACAGGCTTCTGATCGAGTTCATGTTCGTGAATTGCAAGAATGAGAGTCCCACCGCCCCTGCCCATTCATGGAATCATGAGTATATGATGTTGATGACGATTACGATGACCATCACTGATGATGATGATGATGATGATATGATGCCGATGAAGGTGATGATAAATATGATGATGATCAGGAGATGAGATGATGATGGTGAAATGATGAAATGATGAGATGATGAGATGATGATGATGATGAGATGCCGATGAAGGTGATGATTAATATGATGATGATCAGGAGATGAGATGATGATGATGAAATGATGAGATGATGCTGATGATGATGATGATGATGCGATGATGATGAGATGATGATGAGATGGTGGGATGATGAGATGATGAGATGATGATGAGATAGTGGGATGATGAGATGATGAGATGATGAGATGATGATGAGATGATGAGATGATGAGATGATGAGATGATGAGATGATGAGACGATGAGATAATGCGACAATGAGATGATAAGATGATGGGATGATGCGACGATGCGATGATGATGAGATGGTGGGATGATGAGATGATGAGATGATGAGATGATGAGATGATGAGATGATGAGATGATGAGATGATGAGATGATGAGATGATGAGATGATGAGACGATGAGATAATGTGACAATGAGATGACAAGATGATGGGATGATGCGACGATGCGATGATGAGATGACGAGATGATGAGATAATGAGATGGTTGTTATCTATTTATTTTCTTGTTTATTTTTATATTTTTTTGGTCGCGTGTCAAATAGAATGATAAGTATGATGGGTTGTGATGTGATAAAGATGATGATAGGGTAGGAGAGAGAAAAGAGAGAGATAGAGGGTGAAAGGAATGATCATGGAAGTTGATGGTGGTAAGATTTTGAGGCCAAAGAGAATGATGATGATGATTATAACGATGATTGTGGATAATATGAGGTAAGGGAGAGGAGAAAGATAATGGTGATGATGATGGTTATTTTATTTGTTCAAGATGATGAGGTAGCATAGAAGTAAAAGAGATAAGGTGTCTACAACGAAGCTGCGAAAGAGAATGGTGATGATGATGACGACGGCGATAATAATGTGATAATTATGGTGGTGGTGCTGATGGGATGAAGATAATTAGTTGTAGGAAAGAGGAAAGATACATAGGGTTTGTACTAGAGAGAATTATGATGACAATGATGGCAGTGGTGGTGCTGATAGGATGAAGATAATTAGTTATAGGAAAGAGAGATAGTGTTCGTACAAGAGAGGCCAAACAGAATGATGATGATGATGGCAGTGGTGGCAGTGATATGACGAAGATGATGAGATAGGAGAGTTAACATGTCTGAACCAGCTAAGGCCAAAGAAGGATGATGATGATGATGATGAGATAGGAGAGAGGAAAGAGAGTTCACATGTCTGAAACATGTGAGGACAAAGAGAGTGATGATAATGATCATGATTATGAATATGTGGAAGAAAGAGGAGATAGAGATTGTTTGTACCAGAGAGGGCAAAGAGCACACAATAGACAGCCGCAAAGATGGAGAAGGGAATTGAAGCAAACAGCGCTCCAAATTTACCTGCAGTAAAGTTGAAGAGATCAAAATTCTGCCCAAGATCATGAACACCATAAGTTTATTTTTACTGATATTCTTGCAGGTAAGAAAAATTAGAACCTAATATGGAGAAGAAAATCATGAACCCGGCTGATATCTGCACTACTCTCCGGCTTCCGATCTTAGTGGTTCCGAGGAGACCCACATTCTCCCTGCAATCATTATCAGCTGTCAATATAAATCTGGATCAGAGAGAGGCCAAAGAGAATCATGGTGATAATGATCATGATCACATGGTGAGAGTGATTATAACCATATTATGAAGATGATGAGGTAAGAGAGAGGAAATACAGATATCATGCAAGTACTAGAGAGGCCATAGTATGAATATGATGAGATTGACAAGAGGAAAAAAGGTGTCTGTACAGGTCAAGCAAAAGAGAATGATGATGGTGATGATGATGATGATGATGATGATGATGATGATGAACATAATCAGTTTAAGGTTACTTACACAGAAACAGTGGAACCAGTCCCGGTCCCGAAGAGCCCATCAAGCATGATCCCTATGCCCTGTAATATAAAAGAAAACTTAGTATTTTTAAACATTTTTTGCTAATACAAGTGAACAATTGGGGATTGCGGCGTAAACCCACCTGCCATCCGATACCTCGACTGAGCACGTGAGCTGGAGGCGGCGTGGCGCTGGCCAGGCGAGCCGCTGCCATGTATGTCCCAGTAGACTGTAGGCAAAAACCAGTATCTTTGTTAAGGTTGTCATACTCAACAGCATTTGATCGCGATGATGATGATGTTATAATGATGGTCATAATCAAGATTCCGAGTATTGAATGAAATGAATGATCATAAATGACAGTGCCTCAAACAACATTGATGATGATCATAAATGAATGGTCATAATCAACATTCCCATCATGTCATGATTTGATGATGATGGAGACTATGTGATGGCTTTCACTATCATAAAGAGTATGAAGAAAATGATGACAATGACCTCAATGGTGGACCCATCACCCCATATCCAACAGCATTTGATTGCAATAGTGGTGATGATGATGCTAAATTATGATTGGGAGTGTAAAAAGAATGATGATTATGACTTGAAGTGATGATGGTGATGATACCGGTGCTTACTGTAGCCAACATTGAGGATGATGATGACTATGGCCATGATGATGGTCACCTTTATTGAGAACGTTAAAAAAATGGTAATGATGATACCTCAATGGTGGACACAAGAACAGCGGCCATCATCCCAAAAGCATGGCCAGCATTGAACATTGGCGCGCCCCATTGAAGGGGGTATGGAATTTTTATCCTAGATTTAAACATAGACAATCAGATTTCTTAATGGACAAACAGAGAAAAAATTACTTTAAATTAGACATTAAACTGGTTATACGATATAAACTGGGCGACAAAAAAAAATTTGCATAAAAATAGACACAAAACAGATGATATAAAGAAAAAGTAAAAAAATTACCAGGGAGCAGAGGAGATAAGGTGGGCCCTGTCAGTCTGGCAGTTGACTTGGGTCAACTCTGGTCTGTTCCTGTAGGCCCCACCAGCGGTCAACAAGTGGGCATAAACCCAGATGATCACCACTGATATCAGCAAAGAAAACCTCTCCAGCACTGGCACATGCCTGAGCTGTATCCGTTTGAGATACTACATTTAAAAAAACATAAATTTTTCAACTGTGATAAAATAAAAACAAATGTGTGTAAATTGTATGGGGAGTTCGCAAAAAAATGAGATAAATATAACTATGATAAATGGTATGGGGCATGGTTGAGTGGAGTCTGTGTGTGAATTGGGATATTTACTCTCACTCCGTGCCTGCAAACTAAATCGAACATGTATAAAATCTTCATAGGTGGCATCCAGGGCATGGCAGACTCAGTGTACTAACACTACTCTCAGGGCAGTGTATAAATTGGGATATTGACACTTGCTCCGCGCATGTAAACTATATATAAATCTTCTTGGGTGGCATCCAGGGTATAAATAGATCGACCATACCCGGCATCGTGTTTATTGCCAAAAAATAAAAAATTATGATAAATGTTCACCTGGGAAATGATGACAAACAGCAAGAGCATAGGGAGGCCAATCTCAACACATTGACCAAGCTGAAGAAAAACCAAACCGAAGAAGCGAAGGTTAGAGAGAGAAAACAATGAGAGGGGTGGAGAGGTTCTTTTAGAAAGACAGTAAGAAATGTACCAAAGGAAAGCCTCTATCAAGGAGGCCAAAGCCCACCAGGGCAACCACAGGAGCCATTCCTAAGGGGCTGAAAAATCTGTAAATTTCTTGTTAATTTAAGAACAGGAAGAAGAACAATACTGTAAGTCAGTTAAAGAGAGAGAGAGAGATAGAAACAGAGATAGAGACAGAAAAGAGAGAAATTGAGAGAGACATCGAGAGAAAATGTGATAGGAGAGAGATAGAGAGGAGAGAGATTAGAGAGAGAGAAGTAGATGGATAGAGAGAGAGGGGGCGAGAGATCGACATAGATAGAGGGGGGGAGAGAGATATTGAGGTATATGAATAGAGAGAGGCGGAGTGAGAGATAGAGATAAAGATAGAGATAGAGCTGGAGATGGAGATAGTGATTGAGAGAAAAACATAAAAGCGATAGAGATAGAGATGGAGATAGAGATTGAGATTGAGATTGAGAGATGGAGATAGAGATTGAGATTGAGATTGAGAGATGGACATAGAGAGATAGAGATAGAGATAGAGATAGAGATGGAGATGGAGATGGAGATGGAGATGGAGATAGAGATTGAGAGATAAACATAGAGAGATAGAGATGGAGATGGAGATAGAGATTGAGATATAAACATAAAGAGATAGAGAGACATGGAGATGGAGATAGAGATTGAGATATAAACATAAAGAGATAGAGAGAGATGTTGAGAGATAAACATAAAGAGAGAGAGAGAGAGAGAGAGAGAGATTGTGCCTGGAAAATAGAGCCCAGAGTTGACTGAACCCGATGATGATCTGGACCCCAGAGGCAACAATGAGAGCCCCTTGGATGGCCCTCATGCTCTGGAGAAATCTCTGCAACATAAAATAAACATTCAAGAAGAAGAAGAAGAAGAGGAAGAAATGATTTAAAACTAAGAAAATCAAAGAAATTCTTCTCCTCTGACCTCGTGGCCGTCTGTAATCTGAATTAAAAAAGGGTGTCTTATTATGGACATGATCGGAATGATGAACGCATAAGATCCTCCGATAACGGTGGGAAGGCGCGTGCCGAAGAGAGTCTGCAGCAACGTGTTGATTCCACCCATGAAGAGTAGCGTTTGAACGACTCTCACCTTGTCATTCTTCGTGACAGTATAAAGAAATCATGTCAGATTAGCCTTCTTCTTCGTTTAAAGATCGAGGAAATTGAAAGTTTGAATTTTTAACGTGAAAGTCTCACATCATCTCCACCCATCATGGGAACGAGCAAGGAGGGTATCATTACTGCCGTGCCTAGAGAGAGAATGTAATGTTGGAAACCCAGAAGCACCGCTTCACCTGTTTCAAAGAAAACTCAGTTTTTTGCCCAGCTGAAAACACATCAGCGAGAGAAAGTAGGTATAGAGGAGGAGACTGATGGAAATAGAGAGAGATATGGAGAGTTGGAGACCGAGTTAGAGATAGAGGTAGAGAGAGAAATATAGAGAGAGATGGAGACAGAGATAGAAATAGAGAGAGAGAGAGAGACAGATTGAGGTATAAAGAGCGATAGATGTACAGAGAGATGGAGATAGAGATAGAGATAGAGATAGGGAGAGAGAGAGATAGAGAGATAGAGAGAGAGATAGAGAGATAGAGAGAGAGATGGAGGTAGATAGAGAGACATATAGATAGAGGTAGAGAGAGAGATGGATGTATAGAGAAAGAGAGAGATAGAGGTAGAGAGAGAGATGAAGGTAGAGAGAGAGAGAGATAGAGGTAGAGAGATAGAGATAGAGTTATAGAGGTAGAGAGAAAGAGATAGAGATATAGAGGTAGAGAGAGAGATAGAGGTAGAGAGAAAGAGTTAGAGATATAGAGGTAGAGAGAAAGAGATAGAGATATAGAGGTAGAGAGAAAGAGCTAGAGATATAGAGGTAGAGAGAGAGATAGAGGTAGAGAGAAAGAGTTAGAGATATAGAGGTAGAGAGAAAGAGCTAGAGATATAGAGGTAGAGAGAGAGATAGAGGTAGAGAGAAAGAGTTAGAGATATAGAGGTAGAGAGAAAGAGATAGAGATATAGAGGTAGAGAGAGAGATAGAGGTAGAGTGAAAGAGATAGAGATATAGAGGTAGAAAGAGAGGTATAGAGAGAGAGAGATGGAGGTAGAGAGAAAGAGAGAGATAAAGGTAGAGAGAGAGATGGAGGTAGAGAGAAAGAGAGAGATGGAGGTAGAGAGAGAGAGAGAGAGAGGTAGAGAGAAAGAGATAGAGATATAGAGGTAGAGAGAGAGATGGAGGTAGAGAGAGAGATGGAGGTAGAGAAAGAGAGAGATAGAGGTAGAGAGAGGGAGATGGAGGTAGAGAGATAGAGATGGAGTTAGAGAGAAAGAGAGAGATATGGAGTTAGAGAGAAAGAGAGAGAGATAGAGGCAGAGAGAAAGAGAGAGATGGAGGTAGAGAGAAAGAGAGAGATGGAGGTAGAGAGAAAGAGAGAGATGGAGGTAGAGAGAAAGAGAGAGATGGAGGTAGAGAGAAAGAGGTAGAGAGAAAGAGAGAGATGGAGGTAGAGAGAAAGAGGGAGATGGAGGTAGAGAGATAGAGAAAGAAAGATGGAGACCGATAGAAAGAGAGATAGATAGATAGATAGAGATACAGGTAGAGAAAGAGCGAGATAGATAGATAGAGATAGAAAGATAGATAGATAGATAGATAGATAGATAGACAGAGAAAGAGAGAGAGAGAGATGTTACCCCAAGGCGGGTTGGAGTCGACGCAGTACTCTAGGCCCTGGAGTTGATCAATGGGTGGATGGCCGAGATCCTCTTGTTTGACGTCCGCCATTGAAGAACAAGAGAGAGAACGGCCAAGGAAGGAGAGACAGAAGATGAGAAATCGTGGGTAAGCAGAATAAGAACGATTACTCTCGCATACAAGAGCAGAGAAGCAGAAGAAAGACTCGCGAAACGTGGGCTTTTTCTCTATCTCTCTCTCTTTCGCTCTTTCTCTCTCTCCCTCTCTCACGCTATTTCTCTCTCTTCCCCCTCTCTCTCTCTTCCCCCCCTCTCTCTCTTCCTCTCTCTTTCGCTCTTTCTCTCTCTCTCACTCTTTCGCTATTTCTCCCTCTCTTTCCTTCTCTCTCTCTGTTTCTCCGTCTCTTCCTCTCACTCTTTCGCTCTTTCTCTTTCTTCCTCTCTCAATCTTTCGCTCTTTCTCTGTCTTCCTCTCTCACTCTTTCGCTGTTTCTCTCTCTTCCTCTCTCTCTATGAATAAGCAAAAGGTTCCAGTCGTCTCGTACTCTCCTTTCCGGGCTGAACTTACCGTTGAAATGTTTAATGACGAAACTACCCATAGAGGTCCCGCTTCCTGTTTAGTTACCGTTGGCAGGCCTTTGTGGCACACACCCGTCATAAATATTCAAAATTTGGCCCCTAAATTTGTTGGGAAACAACCCAAAAAAAATTTTAGAAAAACATCTTCCCTTCTCTTTCACATATAAAAGGACAGTAATTCTTCCCTCTAACATCATAAAATAAAATAAAACTTGATCCATTTTCTATCTTATCAAATGCTAAGGTCTTTTTAGGTGATTGCTTTGAGTTTTTCTATCCATGAAGCACATAGTTCATGACTTGATCAATAATTAGTCACATATCCGCAATATGTGGCTAATTATTTTTTCTGATTATTGTTGAATCACATTTTCAGAAATATTTGACATTTCAAGAAATTCACAAGCTGTCCAGTGATTTGAGTCAACAGTATGAATCTAAGAAATAGAAGGATTTCGAACTAAATTTGAGTACTTTACGGCATGGGAATTGATATTCCTATGTCTGACTTGGAGATACCTAGAAATAATTTGCAGCTAAATTTGGGTTCTCAAAACAAAATTATGTCACATTCAGAAACATTAACTAGTTCACTTACAGGTCAATGATTTGCTTCTGTCTGCATATTAGGAACACAGATGGGGTTTGCATATAAATTTGGTATTAAATATAATGTACAGGGCACAGTGGCTTTCAAGGAAAAAACATGGATGTCATAACTACTGGATTTGATTCAGAAGTAAAAATGTCACTTACTCCGAGTTTATAATATTAAAAAAATCTGAGGAGTTAAACAATAGAAAACATATACACATTTTTTGTTAATGTTACTGATGTTCACTTTTTGACAGTCAACTATTATGTTCGACGTGCCTTAAATTTTAACTTTGAGATTGTATACTTTTGTGATTTACTCACATCTAGCTTTCTCATAAGTAAAAGTTGAACTTGATCTGCATTTTTTTATTGTCTTCATGAAGTAAGTTCTAATTGCAAATTATGGAGCATAGTTGATACCATTCTCTAAAAACTAACATGTTTTTATCTTCATTTTTTGCTGACGAATCACAAATTTTGTGCTTTTAACTGAAAAAGAAAAGAATCTGAGGATATTTTGGCTGCAACATGAAGATGACTAAAAACTGTTTCTCCTGAAGCAATTTTTTGAATCAGATTAGAGGAAAAATTTTCTTTCTTTTTCATTTCAATCTCTTCTAATTTCAAAAGGTATTTGAGCATAAACTGTTCCAAGACCCAAGAAAATAGACACAACTTTGACGGTTGGGCCAATGATATGAATCTGATAAACATAGGGATTTTCAGCTATTAAGAGTTGAAAATTTTACATTAAGAGTTATTGAAATTTTTAATTCATAATTCTGTACCCAATCATATTCCTTGATTTAGGATGACATGAGGACACAAAATCTTAGAACCATGGGGCGGTGGTATTGTCAAGGAGAGTGAAATTAAATCGTCAAATAACATTGAGAAAACTTCCAAACTTTATATGTGATAAAAGTTCCAAACGGCAATTTGAAGGGTAACTTTATCATTTTGTCCTCAATGTAAAGGAAGCGCCGAACTCTAAACAATATATCTTGAATTTTATACTACAATGGCAGGCCTAGAAAAAGGAAGTTGGTTTAAAATCCACCAAGTTACTTGGTGCATCGAGTGAAGTTTGGAGACAACTTACAGGTGGACAAGCTCATCCTGAAGCAGATAAATTCCTTGATCCGGAATATAATAATCTAAGCTCAATTTCTTGCATCTACATTGTCTGCCTCTTCTCAGCACCCATTTAATTAAATCTATAATCATTCCTTTCATAAAAACATTTACATCACATGATATATGTCATGATATACTCTGTAACATCATCACTCTTCCATCCACTGGATATCTAATCCAGAAATAGCTTATATATACTTTAATTTATACACATATACATTCTTATTTCTCTTCTCACTTTCTCATCACTCCATCATTCCTACAATCTTTTCTTCATTTCTCTCCACCATACATTTTACTACCCCAACTCTCTATCTTCCATAGTGCAGTTGATTCGTTAGACTCTCTCTACAATACTTGACTACGACATTCTTGTCCATAACATCGAACACATATAGAACCTAAAAACCATGCATAATTTACAAGCTTTCACCAACAATCTGTATGTCAATACCCAAAATATTAATTGCTCCATTTCACCTGCCTTGTTTTTTAACTCTAGACTGTGGTCTTTGTGATTTAGTCATATCCAGCTTTGTCATCTGTTAAACTTGAACTTTGATTCTGAGATTTTCTTTAATCATCTTCACGAAGTAAGGCTTTTCATAGGTCATAAGCATGCGATGGCTGTTTAAAACATGTCAAGAACCTCTCATTTTTGGTTGATGAATTAAAGATTGCAGAATATATATATATATTTACGTTTAAATATTGATTTCAATATTTCATATATTCAAGAAATGGTGCTTGCTAATTTGCAGAGCTTTGCCAAGAGTGGATATGAGAGCAATTTTATCTCTGCTCTGATTCCTCCGGGGGAACTCGGATGGAAGATTCAGGGCATCCAATTGGCCAGCAGGATCAGTCAGATTGAATCCTATGATCTGAAATCCATGGGCAGACCATCATATGGATCAGATCATCCCATACAACTTGATCAAGACCTGGCTCAAAAGATCAATCAGATCTGTTCATATGCTTGGTTGATGGATCAATCTAATAAGATATAGTGTACAATTCAGTCCAATAAACTCAAATCACCATCCTAAGCATCAACTTATCTCTAACTCCACTATCCATATCTCTCTATCTACATCTATCGGTCTCTATGTCGCTTCATCCATAATCCACCATCAAATGTATTACTTTATATAACCATCAGTGAGGAGCCAAATTACATTCCCAACATGGAAATGTTGTTGGCACATATATGTACAAGAAATATTGAGGAGAGAGAAAGATGGGTTCACTTAGCTTTTATCTGGTTCAGCCAATTGGTGATGGTTGTGGCGAGGGCTTTCGTGTCCGCCAGGGAAAGCGACTTGAGCCCTTGCGCTATGGCATCTGCTGGACCATATCGGCTGCTAACCCTCCATCTTATGTCCTGAGCAGGTAGTTGAAAAGCCAAAAGAAAGAAAAATCAGACAATATTAGCCGCCAGGTCGTTAATAGAAGAAGATTTTCAGGTGAGCAAACATGATTTATAGAGGAGTTGGGGATATCTTTCTTCCCCATGTAATCAGAGTGCAAGTGAGAGAGCAGTCTTAGAGATGGAGAGAAATTGCAGATAGGGGGGGAGAGAATACAGAAGAGAGAGAGAAGTTCCTGAGATGACTAATTTAAAGAGAGAGAAATGATGCCAAGAAAAAAGACAGAGGAGAGGAGGTAATACAGAATTACAAAGTGAAGGAAATCATTTAGGAGAGATAAAATATAGAAAGCGAAAGATCAGAGAGGGTAGAAACTACCCAAATAAAGAGCACGAAGAGGGAAGTTAGAGAGATATAATTTATGGAGGCAGAGAGAGTGAGGTAGAGAAGCAGGAGAGGGAGAAATGGAAGAAAGCTTTGCATCGGTATTTCCACCTTCTTTCTGTACAGGAGAGTATCCCTTTCTGGGATAAGAGAGGGGGAGTGTGATATGATTCCCGTCGGATGATAATGATTTGCTCCTCAGTCTCTCTAGAATACAAATCCAAAAGTATTGATGAGAAGAATTACCAGACGGATGATACTTCGGAGTGCACAAGAAGAAAGAATTCCAATATACGTAGATCCAAATCCAGAAGAATGAGAGGGAGGAGGGATCGAGAACAATGGAGAGGGATGAGGGTTTCGACGACAGGGCGGATCGCTCCCGTCGCCTCAGAGGAGAGGATCTCTCGCTCCCGAAACTGTCAACAACTTTTCAAGAAGTCCCTTGGTGCTTTCCTTCTCCTTATTTATAGGCTGGGTCTTACTCACGGCTCTCTCTGACCTTGATCCAACGTGGCAGTGGGGTTTCTTGTTTTCTTCCTTCTTTTCTCCATGTAAGTACGGGGTAGACCCATATCAGAGTGGCAGTAAATGGTTCATATTTGTTCATGACATGTTTCTGCCCTTTATAATTATTTATCTGAGGGATTATTTAGCAGTGGATCATCAGGAAAATAAAAGATTATTAAGTCATGATTTCATAAATTCGGAATAGTAAAAGAGGGAAATCTCTACCTGTATACACGGAGTCAAATGGGTTCCTGGTAAAGCGATCTTCCCCAAAGTGCCCCCCCTGGACTCAACCCGTGATCTCAACACTTCTTCAAGAGCATCAGTTTCATCAATGGTGTCGGTGTCAAACTTCACCTGGATCGGCATGGAGTTAAATGATGACCAATTTTGAAAAAAGATACATTAAATACAATAAAGATCGAGAACAGAGAAACACAAAACCAGCAATGTGTCAGGAACGTTGTATGACTGGCTGAAAAAATTGCGATTCTCAGATGGTGTCGGTTTGAACTCTGATGTGCCTTGTGCAACCTGAAAATAAATAGTTTAAGACTAGACACGTAGATTAATATTAAAAATAAGAAAATCAATTAAGAATAGCACCTCATTCATGACAGATGGCAGCTGGTCAATGAACTTGTTGAAGGAAAAAGCCGCTTCTGGGTCATATCCCTCTAAAAGTGTACTGGCAGTACCCAACAAGGACTTCCACGCATCACCTACAGTGCAGCAGAAGGGGGATGATAATGGTTCTGATATGATCCCCAACCCCCAACCCCTACTAGGGGTTTTTTTGTCATTTTCCTTTAAATACTATAACTCAAATAATAATATTTTCTACCCCTACCCCACGGAGAACAGTCAAACAAGTTTTTATTGATTTGGCTTGGATATTCTCTCGGAGGGTTCATGTGGTGATCCAAGCCACGATCACTAAACATTTAAAAGATCTACCTACCTGAAATTTCCATCCATCAGACGCATGTAATCAGAAATGCAGTTTACAATTCCGAGATTTATAAGCGATACTCATCCCCTTGTAGGTTGTTTTTCACCATTTGGCTACAGTGCAGTGCCCTTAAAATTCTTATAGCTTTTCCCCTTGGAAAGCAGTCGATAAAGTGGTTGTTGAGTCGGCTGATCCTCTCAGAGGCTGTTCAGCCACCGATCCGGGCCTCTAATCATTGTTCATTCGATCTCTCTCTACCTTCCCAGATTCTCAAGCAGAACTAAAAGCCGCATTTTCAGAATGAGACTATCCTTCGGAGAAAATATATCAACATGGTTTTATTATTAAATGGTTAAAAGAAAGAGATAAATAAATTTAAAAAGCACCTGAAGTGGTCGAAGCCAGGGAATAAAGAGGAGACGTCTCAACAATAGGCATTGTTTGATTAACTAGGGGACCAAGCTGCATAATATAAGAGAAATCACAATATAAATGTTATTAGAAACTAAAAAACACACGAATCGTTTGGGATTCTGATGACGAAGAAAAAAGCAACGATTAAAGATCTCTAACGGAATATTTGTAGAAATATGATGAATCTTGAAGAACAAGATAAAGTAAGAAGTATCAACCTGAATACATTAAATTGAAGAAAAATCAACATCAAAATATTATATAGTTGACGACCCACAAGCTGATGGTAAAAAGATAATATCTCAGTCTTAAAAACCCAAAATAAAAAAATCACAATTTGGAGCACAAAACGAAACTACAAACCAGACGAAATAATGGTCTTTAAGCAGCAGAACCACCCCACACAAAAGAGCAGATTCCCAATGGAAATAATTCAGAATAGCATAATGCGAAGAAAGGAAGCTGTCCCCTGAAATAAAAAAGACATTTACCTGCTCAAAATATGGTACTGCGACTGAAGCTGGCTTGTTGTTGAAAGACACGATGACATTCGCCTATCATTTAAAAGAAAAATAATCTCTTCAGTTAACGTTTACTTTGATGGATTCCTCTCTCCAGAAAATTTCTTAAATATCCTATCCTGCATCAATTAAACAGAAAAAAATGTACAAAACAAACCTTGGGTATCTTCTCTGAAAAATAGCTTCCAACCAACATCTGTAGAAGGGCTCCATTACTGAATCAAGAAATCAAAATTATCCGAAAAGAAACATCTTCGGTCAGAAAGCACTGAAAAAATGAAATAAAAAAAATAAATCTTTGCCCAATTTGTTACCTATGTCCGACTGAATACAAGGGCAAGTCGGTAAGATCGGCAGCGCTCAGATCAGAATCAGGGACACCAGACGAGGAAAGCCTCTCAAAGCAAGCATGAAATTTCTCATACACCTCTCTAGCAACTACTGAGTGGTCGAAAGTAACTTTGTAAGGCACAGACACAATGAGGAACCCTTCCTTGGCCAACATCTCAATCAGATAACTGCAGATAATCCAGAACAAAACTATATTCAATCTTGGAATTCTCTCGAAATTCTCTCCGATGTTGGGAAATTCTCAACATGGTAGAAATTCTCTCGAAATTGAGTTACAATGTTGAGAAAACAATAGAAATTCTCTCGAAATTGAGATTAAAACCTGTAAGTCACCTCGGGGACGGCTCCGATAAACGCTCCTCCCAAGAACATGATAACAGCTATCGGCTTCCGACCCTTGGGAGGCGGTACAACAAGGCAGGATTCACATCTACTGAATATCTTCCCATCTCTTGAAGATTTACCAATGGATTGTTTCTGGGCACCGGCGAATCTACCATAGACGATGATTCTGCCTCTACCCATGATGTGATTCTTCCGATGGAATTGATGAAACCCAGATTGGGTACTGGAAAATGATGAAAGATTGTCTTTTCCGAGTCTCAGAATGGAAGAACTGTAAGGGGCAAGCAGCGCCATAGCTCCCTCGCAAGTTCTAACTCTGGACTTCTAAGTCTGGAATCTTGTTCCACCTATGGGGAGAAATGGACTGGTTTTTGGCCACGTGGCGTGATTTGGAGCCACGACCTCTGTTCTACATCTTTCTACTTGCAAAATGGGTTTCAGAATATCATATCAGGGTAACATCTATAAAAGCAAATTTAAGCTTCTTAGCCAAAACTAAGAAAAAAACATGATTGATTGAAAATTTTGTTTCACCTGTAATGGCAAATTTAAGATTTTGAATACCATGTAAACTACTCAATGCCAAAATTTTGTGTCATATTAATTTGGAATCATAATTTCTGAAATTATTAGTCAGGTTCATGCTGAGTGTACAGTATCCTTGATGAGCTTATTTTAAGACACAATTTCCCAATCAAATTTGATCATTAAAGACAAGATGGTTTGGTTTGAGCCATGAGAAATTGCTGCATCAACGAGGCATACCCGCTTGTTCTTTCCCACCAAGAGTAGTTTTCCTTCAACTCTTGTATTTTCAGAGTTTTGGTTTTCCCACTGGCATCTTCGAAGATGGAGCACTGGAAAATGAGCAAAGGAGACCAGACACAATCTCAGCCTGTAGCTGGCTTGTCGTTGTTGCATTAGCAGCGTCTAGATTATCGCCATCACCACTAATCTACATGATGGAATATTCTAGAACACTCCATATGGTCTCATCCAAATTTACTATTCCTATACAAACATCTTCAAAAGCCAGGATAATTATAATTTGATCAGAATTGTGTCAGCTGCCCCTCATCACTGCATTAATCATGACAGGGCCCCGTCATCATCGCCATTGGTCAAAATGCTATCCACCTGTGTAGATTCTACAGACTAGGTAGCACGTCTTCGCCCACTAAAAACACTTTTTTTCAATTATCAAATCAGTTGACTTAGTCTGATCTCAATGAGACTGACTAGGTCAATTAAATTTCCCAGTCCCATTATCACTCAAGGCTTCTTGATCAATTGGTTTGGCCAATCCCATCATCAATCAAGGCTGCACAATACATTTTACCTTTTTTATCCTATCATTTTCCTACCCATTCAATCATATCATGTCAACAGATTTAACCATGGTTAAATTTCAAATCAAGCTTTGTGCAGTGCAAGTAAAAATGAGGCCTTTGTAAAAGAAAAAGTGACTTGATGATCATATGACCTTGCACCAGATCAAATCTGCTCGTATTTGGTTCTTCAACTGAGTTTCTTCACGATGCAAGAATGCCCTGCCTCAAGACATACACACATGACCCTTGGCATGTCATATTTCATTCTATTCTTCTTGAAAAAAATTGCTAGAGATCCTTATAGATCTTCTCACCATTCCAATTCATCAAAAGTGAAGGGTATCCAAGAAAATAATTGGTAAGGAGGGTGCATGTGGAGAGGTTTAGTATATCCTCTACAACCGATGGTGCTTTTACATGTGACCCTCTATGCATTTTTCCATTCAAGATAATGAATCCTATTATAATATTAGGTTCTAATATACATTCGATGACCTAAAGAAACACGAATTTTAACAACTCCTTCCAAGGAACCTAATGGTCCATTTAATGCATCAAATGGGAATGCATGTCAAAATGAAGATAATATATGTAAAAATGATGTCCAAATGGCCTTAAGTTGTGTATGTTTTCATGCTTCATTTTGGGTTCATCGTTGCTTTAGAGACAACTTGTTTGTTCAGAAAGTTTGATATTCCTTTCAATGATGTAATTAACATACAGTTAAGCAGAAATAGTTAATTGAAAAGGCCAGTATTAAAGAATACTCCACAAATCAGAAGATCTGAAGACAATAAAATATAAATTCAACAAAGGTATAAATAAATGTTTTCAACATATGTAAATATAGTTTAACATGTTGCTTATGGTTTCGGATTCAGGCAATAGAATTTGTGATTTTCTTAAGTAGCATAGAGGGAGTAAGGGTCAAGCCCATGAAGAGCACGTATTGACAATGTGATTTTTGGTTAATTTATTTTGTGAAATATTTTTGGGTTTTTAGATTTTTAGGAATAAATCCCATTGAATAAAATAAAGCTAAAAAAATTCAGAAAATTCTATTAATGTAAGTATATTTTTGTTATTTAACATAAAATTTCTAAATTTTATAGAATTGATTTAGGGACTCATCATTTGATTAATGAGGATTGCTAATTAATTATAATTAAAAGAACATGCATGAAAGTTCAATTACACTGCGTGATGGTTGATCATGACAAGTATATGGAGTGTGCATGAAGTGAGTGGAGCAGATAAAAATTTTACAATCACAGATTTTGGCAGATATGGTGGGAAATATGCATAGAAAAGTGTCGGAGTGGTATTAGAGATGCATATTTAGTGCCCCTGGTGGCATAGGACACATGCTGGAGACCGACATTGTTGGCAAGGGGAAAGATGAGAACCTAGTCCATGATTTTAGAAAATAATATAGGAAAAGGATGAGGATTTCTTGTGAGGTCTACATCAAAGTTCATGTTTAAAAAATAAGCTTCAATCTCGTGCTGAAATGTGCCCTTGATTTATCCAAAAACATATCAATAACTCACAATAAAATGAAACTTTTAATTTTATGTGTGTGGCCTCAAAATTTCCAAAACCCACTAATAATTGGTGTTAAAATATTTTTTAAAACCTTCCATCCAATTTGGTTTCATCCAATCTAGAATCAAATAAATGAAACATATTTTGGGGCACTGAATACATTACTTGCTCTGGCCACAGGATTTTTGACAAGTGTAGGGTTGCATCTGACGGCCAAGGTGCATTATATATTGAATAAATTATGGTTTTTATCCATTTGGGAAGTGTCATTTTCTTCAATTGCATTTATTTATGTATAAATCTAATAATTTTCTGTTGGCTATGTGTTTCCACATATAAGAAGTTTTTATGAATAATGCCTTAAGAGATGGCACTTAATCATTGGCTACAATTAGTGGTTGGCTAGTACTAATCATTTGCTGCATCCAATGATTAGGAATAATTTTAATGCAACAAATTGTGCGATATGAGAGGTTTGATAAATTAAAATAAAATTTTTTTAACATACAAAAAATATTTAAATGAAATCCTAACACATTTATTTTGATTGTAAAAAATAGCTTATTTATCAATTTAATGTAAAACTTCCTGTAAAATATCAGATAATTGAGAAAATTTCAGAATATCATTTTAATTTTTTTTGTTATTTGAGCGAAAGAACATGTACTTATGATTATGTTTAGGAAATAAATATCTAATTATATGAAATTAATATTATTATTAGCATAATATTTTTTATTAGGATGCTGGAGTCCTATCCCTACATTATTTAATATTTGATAGTTAGAATATAGCTGCCCATTCACAAAAGTTTTTGGCATCTCAGGTCTTAGGAACACTTGCATGACCCCAACATAAATCGACCTGATTGAAAAATAAGTATAATACCACTCAAGGAGTCATACAGACCAATTGTAAACTATTTTCCTTAACAACACCCACCATTCATCCTTAGTATATCCACACCAATGGCCACGGGATCAATTATACTCATACTAACAGTAATATTAAAGAATATGATAAATGTATCTATAATAACATGCATTTTATATGACTTTAAGTACTTAAATATTGAATGTATTATGTTTCTAATATAGTATCTGAATATTTTTTAAATTTACTGTAAACATCACTTTATGAACACTTGGGTATTTTTAACTAGCACTTCTTGTCTTGCCAGCAAAACAATTTTTATTACTGATAAATAGTTTTGAAGTCATACATGTGCAAAAGCTTATAGAAATTATATTGGATGAGGATCAATGGGCTAGAGCATCCCATGTGAGTTTTAAAGCTATTTCATAGGGCTATATTGCCAAATTGGAGAAATTTAAGTTTTGAGATTCAAAGAGGAGTTACATAAGTGTGGGCTTATCCTGGATTCCTTCCCACTTCTCTCTATTTTTCCTTTAATGAGGAGCACAAATTTCAAATGAAGGAGTTACATAAATTCATATTCAACCAATAGGAAAAGAAAAGAATGGTGAGGAAAGAAAATAGGGAAAAAAATAGAAGGAAATTTCAGAGCATGCCCTAGGTATAAGTATTGCTTTTTGGCTTTTGTTTTACCTTTGTTTATTTTTACGTACCTTGTCCTCTTCCATTATCGAGACTTCTTCAAAATTGGGCCAAGTCCAGGTTTCTCTTAAAGTCCGTTTGAGCCAAGGATACCTTTGCCCTAGGGCCCACTCTTAAACTAAGGCTATTCTTATCTATGCTTTAGAATTATAACTTAAATAAATACAGAAAAAGTGTATATAAATTGTGTGGACTATTTCTATTTGTTCTAGCCTCCAAGAGAAAAAAACTTATTTATCATTGCTAGTGGTTTTTTGCTTTGAATTTAATTCTAAATTTTTTTATCAAAATCCAAAATTATATATTATATATATAAATAAATTCAAAACAAATTTTAGAAATAAGTTTAATCATATTGTTACATTTCTTTTAGATTTTAAATTGTTTAAAACCTGAAAAAATCTTGAAAGACATATGTTGACTTGCGAGCTTATTTTTATAATTCCAAGATAATATTTTATTCTGAATTTGAATTACTGATTCCCCATGGATAGAACCTACATTACTTAAAATTTTTTACTTTATTATTTCTTGTATCTAAATTGGAAAAGTGGCAACCCATAAATTTGGACTTATCAACTAGTCTCGTTATTTGTTGATGTGAATGGAAGATATTTAAAGACAAAAAGAGATATGGAAAAAATGGTGATATTAGTACTCTTAGAGTATTTAGACTTAAAATTATATGTATTATTTGTTTCGATTTTAAAGTATTTTCCTGCAGTATTATTAGTGTGATTTGAGGTGTCAAAATTCAGTTTCCTTGAGATGGATCTTTTTATGAATGGCATGTGATATTTATATTCTGACCAAGTAGGCCCAAGTCTTCATGCTCCCTTTATTTTATTTTTTCTTCCACATTCATGGAAAACTCATCGTATAAAAGATTAGTAGCTTCATGAAAATTATTTTGGGTCACCCATGGGTAGTAATCTATTTATTCCTGCTGATTTGGGTTTGCATTTATTGGCATGTTGTTTCTAGGGTACCCACTATCTCTAAGATTCCAAAATTGATTTCCTACTGGTCTATTCATTTTTTACCTATCAATGACTATTAGTGGTTCATGCAATGGGAAGTCAACTTCCACATAATCAGCGCTAGAGCAATAAAAGAAAAATAAAACATCAATTTAGGAGGATAAGATGAGTTGAGTGATTTTAAACTATGAATGCATGTAGTTCAATCACAAAATGGTTTTAAAGATTATTCTATTTGAGAATCAGGTTCATTTCTCTTATTGTATTAATAAGTACCATTTTCTCCTAATGTTTTTAAAATTTTGATTGCCTTATCTAAATACTTATACATAAAATAACTCTAATGGCCACATCAAGCATCTTTGTATCTTGATCTCATAAGCCTCCATTAAAATTTTGAACAACTTCCCTTTCTTCTGTACCATGTTGTGGAGAATTCTATGTTAACTCCAATTTTTCACACGTTTCACCAAGGAAATCATCGGGTTTTGATATGCAACTTTTCCATTGTGTCACCATTCGATTTGTCAAATAACGACCGATCACATACTTCGACAATTATTAGCTGCTCCAACCATTGTGAAAAGGTGCAATAATGGCATCGCGGATTGCAATGTCATCATGCGCCAATCATTTGGTGACACACTAACACATTTTTTCACAGGAGGTAACGTGGACCAATGAAAAATAAGAAATGATTTAAATCACAATAAATGTGATCCGAGAAACGAGGGGGAAAATGATTAAAAACAGGGGAAAAGCAAGTCAACATTACGGCGGTACACGTCGTGCACACATGTACCCCCTAATTGATTATAAAAAAACCAAAAAGGTGCTGATATGGCACATAGAAACACGTGATGCGTCACATACTGAAAAATGAATATCGTCTCTTTTTCTGACATGTATGACGGAGGTGAGCAAATCATTCACTAAACAACAAGAGAAAAAGAGAATATTCCATGACGTTGTGCAATCATGGGATTGATTAAAAAGTGTTTTTTGTCTTTTTCTCCACAAGTACATGTATCAACTTTGAAGCGCAGGAACGTGGAAGATGAGAAAATTGAAATTTGATGATTGGACAGCTCAACCAAAACAAAAAAAGAAGTGTCAGCTCCGATGATGAGGAGAGAGAAAAATGAAGGGAAAGGAAATCTCCAAATTCAAAATGCAATATCTGACGATCCACTGGTCCAATTGCACTGCAATTTTCAGAGGTGCTTTGTCTCTCCCTCCTCTTTCCATCCATACTCTCTAATCAATAAATAGAGGTGTGGATTACTGTCAATGTCATCATTAAACTTGCGTCCTACTCATGTGGGCTGATTGAAAGATAGTGAGTTTTTGAGATCCGTCAAGTGTGTTCTCAGTGCCTTGGGTATGTGGGAACAAGCATCAGAGAAGAGGGGGAGCTAAACTACACTCACAGATTGCAAATGACAGAACGTAAGGATCTACAATAAGTGTCTTCATCTTACATTGCTCTTTATCGACATCATTGATAGAGGAATTCAATTCCACAATCACATCTCGCCATCACATCACCTCCATACCTCATCAAAATCGTGTCTTACCATCATTATACCACTCACTTACTCGTTAAATATCGTATTCGATTCATTCTCTACCCTACTCTTGTCACGCCGCGCATCATCATTATTTCATTCTTGCTTTCAATTATATGTTTCAAACTTGAATTGTCACTATCTACTCTCATTGACTCAATATCACTATTGCCCATAGTATTTCCTTGTCATTTGACTTCGTATGAAGAATAATCTCTTCTCATCTCGATAATGACCATAGTAAGAACATTGAGTCATTAATCATCATTCCCCACGGAGACAATCCATACTCATCACTAGCTAAAAATTACTAAGTACATGTTTATACATTCATCACATAATCTCAAATACCAACAACAAATTATAACCCTGATTTTGATATTATCGCTTGCCACATCCACGATCTAACACATTATTTGGGATTTTTGGGATCCGAAGGCACAAGTGGCACTAACTAACAAATTATCTTTCTAGTCCATCAATAGAAAAGAAAAAAAACGATGGATGAATTCAACTTTAAAGAGACATACTATAAGGATAGCCCTGTTTACAAAGACTCTTATGTAGCCACTGTGCCAAAATGTGTACTAATTATTGGGTGAATATATAGACACCTTTTCGTATGCTAGGAAAGTTGGAGAATAGTACGATGACCTGATGATGCTTTAAAGCTTGATCAGAAGATGAGATTACACATTTACTGAAAGGATTTGTATTTTTCATCGAATGATATTCTACTGCTCTTCCAATTTGTATCCTTGCAGCGATAAGTGTAACGTGAATGTATATGTAACATGTCTTGTACATAGGTCTTATTTTGTAGACTGAGTGAAAATTTAATTTCATACTCCATTAAGTGGGTTGAAATGCTAAGTTAAGTTAATGTTTGATTCACTTTAGAAACAAGGACATTCATCTTCAAGGAGAAAATTATGTTTTCAAAGGAATAGATAAGGATCATAGGTGCTTTCTTTGCGTCTACATCTTGGTCAGACTCTTTTCATGCCTAAGTTGTTAGAATATTTCCTTTGCACTTTTAAGCCATTTAAACTGCTTCATTTATCCACTCACCCATTCAACTATTAGAGTGGGAATGATTTCCTCGTTGCTTATCCACATATTCATCTGAGAAATATATATATATATATAAATAACCACAATCTACTTAAATTCATTGTTCTGAAGGCTTATATCATTCCCATTCATTAACATCAGCATCCAGCTTCCTTCGTTACTTTTGATCTTGAATCAATACAAACTAAAGTTTGTTTGAATTTAATGCTGACATATTTTACATTATGACAAACAACGCCCGCTGATTATTACAGACTTTAATGTTGTATATACTTGAAGTTCTTTCTAGATTGCACTGCAACCTTTTCCTTGAATGATATTTTAACGAAGTAAGCTTCAAGTTCATTGGGTTTTTATTTCGAAGTATCACTCAAAAGCATTACAGTATCCCAATCACCAAGGAATTGGTGACACTACGAAAGGAGTCTGACCATATTAACCTGACAAATCTGTAACCTTTCACTGCACTGATCTTAGCTTTGAATGTGATACTAAAGTTCCTCTCCAGGTCATATAAAGAAAACTCCAAAGTATTCTGTACCACGGTCATGGTGACGTTTTGCGGTGCGAGAAGAAATGTTGTGTACGTGATGGAAGGCCCAAGATTTTTAAGTCTAGGATTGATGGTGGTGATGACATAGTAATGGAACATTAGTTCATGTCAAAAAATCTGAGGCGGAGTCAAAGGGCAAGCAACTACAGCATGCTTGAAGCTGAAAATTTGGCTGGAGGTGTATCCTTTGGCGCAGAGAAAATTGAGATAGTCCGTCATTGTAAGGTCATACACTAGGCCAGGATCCACTGCACGGTCTGGTTGGACATGTCTAGCCCTGTAGCTGAATGGAGTGGCAGGAAGGAAGAAGGAATCAAGTATGTTTTATTGAAGACCAGAAGTCAACCACTCGAGATATAGCTCCATTGAGATGGCCGTGCCAGGAGGGATGATGTATGGAACCTGTCCAAAGCTTGGAGCGCTAGAGTAGCTAAAAGGGGCAGCAACAATGTTGCCTTCTACCGCGGGTGTGGCTTTGATACCATGATGAGATTCAGCAGCTGGCTGATTTGAGACTGAAGAAGACATGGAAGAAGATGAGGAGAAGTAGAAGTAGATAAAAGAGATGAAGAGATAAGGGATGAGCTAAGAACACAGTAAGAGGAATTCTATTCCCTTAAACAGTTTGATTTACAGAGGTTCCAATATATAGACATCTAAGGAGTACATAGATAACTAGCCATTACACCGGCTAGTTAACGGGTAATCGTGATAACAGAGATAGATGCAACGGTTACTTAAGAGGGTCGTGTTTGGACCGTTCATCATGCGGGGTGCGTGGCCGGTTCTGATTTGCGAGTCCATTAAGTGGATGCTGATTGGATAAAAGTTGTACCTTGAGTGGTTGACTTCTGGTCTTCAATATGTTTCCCCTCTATTTTCTAGTGTTGTAGCTGATGAGAGAACAAAATAATGAGCGTTCGAAGAATTTTCAAGAAGAGATTTCAAAGTTTGTGAAAGTTACTTGTGGTCATAATTGCCTACTTGATTGTTGTGGGGCTCCAATCTGGGTGAAGGGATTTCAAGAGGCCCACAACGCCAGCGGTGTGAGGGTATGCCCTTGAAGTTCTAGATAAAATGTTGAAAGGAACACGTCGTGTGTCAATTGCTAAGCCGGATGGCCTGACTGCTCCAATGAAGGTTGCCACAACTCTCACCCCATGTGTCGTGATGTCCGGTTGCACCTATATGTCGTTAGAGAAAGATAGAGGCAGGTAGAGAGATATATAAAGAGACAAAAATAGAGATAGAAAATGAGATAGGGATAGAGATAGAGATAGAGATGTAGATAGAGATAGAGATAGAGATACTGATACTGATACTGATACTGATACTGATACAGAGAGTGAGAGAGAGAACAGTTTCCCTTGAGAATCTCTTGGTTAATGATGTTTGGCCCCCGAGAAGAAAAGTAACCCATGAAAGGTATTGGTCGCGTAATCAGCTCTGTGAAGGGCGTAGAGATACTGGCTATGAGAAATCTGTCGCCAACAACATGAACAACTAAATAAGATTTGCTTGAAAACGCATTATAGGAATGTCTTATCATAACATGAGAAAGAGTAATCTAGTGGACAACATATTTTCAAGAAAGTTGTCTCATACTTCTTATGTAGTGCCACCACTCAGGTTCACCAGAGTCATTGTTTTAATAGAGAGTTCTGGTGCAGTTCAAAGGGATTTCATGAGGTCTAAATGCAGCCGCATACAAAAATCAATTTGGCCACTTACGCATTTGAGGAGGAGTAAGTCAGAAGATTCAGGCCATCTGGATATGAAAGCGATACGGCAGGAAAGAGAAAAGTCCAAGCCTTCGTGTCATAACCGTGATTTCTATCATTTATGAGGATCATGCCAATGCTCCCGGCCAGCTAGACAGTCGTGCCCTTCTCCGCAACATTAGTTCTCCTAGTTGCGCATATCACAATCTTCCCCCTCACCTTTTGTGGGTTCAAAGATCTCAAAACGCAAAGTTTGCTGCAAAAGTTGAACGATGTTCCTATTTAGTGAACAGAGAGAACAAAAATAAAGAAGAGTAGATGTTCTTATGCGTCTGTAGTGGAAGAATTGGCTGTAGCAACAACTGTGGAAACAATCAGAGGAAAGAATCGGATCGGGGGAAGAGTGGAGGTGGATAAGCTCTGACCTTGATAGTAAGTAACCCAAACGATGGTTTATGCAATGATAAAAAACCCACCTTGAACCGCACCCTGTCTCCAGATATGGTAGAGGAAAACTCTATCCATCATGATGGCAGCAACGATGAATATCCATGGCGTCACATTTGCCTCGGTTCCTTATTCAGGTCCCAGATTTTGTGCGCCAAAAACAACATTGATCCCCCTCTTCGCTACGTGAAATGATCCGATAGCCATTACATAGCCAAAATAGTCGTGAGCTCTACCAGCTATGGACACAGAGAGAATGTCGACTCCATCTTGTATTGCTGAGTCATAAGATGCTAAGGTGTCCGCGTCGTAGCACACACCTTGGCCATCGATCGGAGGCCTGAAGACGTGGTACGCGGCCACACAGGCTCTTGGCAAGTCTCCTTGGCCGAGCCGATAGAAGTTGAGCGCTCTGGTTATTAATGCACTAACAGACAGTCAGTCAGTCGAATGTCGACACCTTGCTGTATGGATGCTGCCAAATGCTCTTCTCGAAGCTCATTCCGCCACTTGGCACTGCCATGCTCAACGACGAGCATCACCATCTGCCCTCGACTGTCATTCTACCACCAGCATACCTCGACCAATGTACCACCACCTGATGTTGCCATACCATACAAGAGCCACCACCACCTAGTCGCGAGATCTGCTTCGAAGACTAACAGAGTGTGATATGTTACCCCTTTTGCGCCATCATGTTGTTGGTCATGATGGCACTTAGGCAGTGGCATGTCGTCTTAAATATAGAGATACATTTTGATCTTCTCATTGGCCTATAAAAGGATGGACATCCCATTTAAAATTTTATGGAACTTTCTTCTCCTGTCCGTATTCCTTCTCTTATGCTTTCCTTCTCTCCATCGATACTATCTCTTTTAACATGGTATCAGAGCTTCATGAAGCGGCAAGCACCTCAACCGAAGGAACGCCTCTGCATATGCCTGCTGAAGTGTTTGTCAGCCGTAATCCATAGACTGTTTGAGCATCCACCGTGTCTACAACGTCAGCGGTGAGAATTAAGCTCACCAAGACAAACTACTTGATCTGGAAAATCCACGTTGTTCCCACTGCCACCGCGAGAGGAATGTGACACAGACGATGAGAATACGCCTTGGAAACAAAATGATCAACATGTACTCTCTACTATCATTTCATCAATGACGGCTGAGCTTCTTCCTTTGGTCTCAAGCTGTCTTATAGCAAGAGAAGCTTGTTACAGAGTTATCCTCTGACTCCAAGTCTTGAATAATGGAGTTAACTTCATGGTTTCACTCTCTCAAGAAGGGGACTCGGTCACTAGATGATTACATTTCAGAGTTTGGACAGGTTTTAGCTGAACTCATTAATGCAGGTGAACATGTTCCTGAGCGAACAATCAAGTTCATTTTTCTTTGATGTCTTGGGTGTAAGTTTTGTTCTTTTTGTATGGGTGTGACAACCCAAAATGAAAATCTGTCATTTGATGATTTTCTAGCTGCTCTCTGTTCTGAAGTCTCTCTCGACAATTTTGGAAGGGATGATGAGGCAATGGAAACACCTGCTTCCCCGATGGCAAATCAAGCCCAAATGACACTCTCCAATCAAGCTTCGTAGAATGCCCATCACTCGAACTCTAATTGAGAATGTAGTGTTCACTATGGACGTCATGGCGGAGACAATCGAGGATGTGGAGGATGTAATGGATGTTTCATCCCACGATGCCAACTATGTCTTAAACAAGGACATAGAGCTCCATAATGTATATTTGCATCCCACCATTGCCTAACCTCTTTTAATCCCCTCTCAGTATCCATGGGATGTCCACCTCTGCAAGCCTTTCGTGCACCTCCACAAGCTGATGCATCCACTTTTGGAGGCTTAGTGGCTCGACCTCCACGATCGTCTTCAGCTCCGCATACTCATCCTTACTAAAATACAGCTTTGGTAATCAGATAGTGGTGTCACTCACCACATTACCTCAGACGTCAACAGTTTGTATGGAGCCAACCCATATGAAGCATCGGAGCAGCTCTACGTAGGAGATAGCTCAGGTTTGTCAATACAGTCGTATGGATCTTCCTCAATCTCTTTTCATAATCTCAACTGGTCACTCACTCTGCACAATGTTCTACATGTTCCTAAAGTTTCTAAAAATCTTCTCTGTATTAAAAAATTAACCTTCAATCATCATGTCTTCATAGAATTTCATCCTAATGCTTGCTATATTAAGGATCACACAACGGGGGAGCTGCTTCTCACAGGAACGGCATGTGACAGGCTTTATTGCATTGAACCTGCACAAGAAAAAGCCTTTTTTGGGGGAACATCAGTCTCCATATGTTTGGCATCTCCAACTTGGACATCCAGCTTTCAGTGTTTTAAAACAAACCATTTCACGCTTCGGTCTTCCTCTTTCTCAAACTCTAAAGCTTCCATTTGTGTGTTCTGCATGTTGTATGGCTACAATTTGAAAACTTCTGTCTAATTCTAGTGTTTGTACTTCCTTGATGCCTCTTCAAGTGGTTCACTCAGACCTATGGGGCCTGCCACTTGTGCAATCCAATCTAGGCTTTTCTTACTTATGTTGCATTCATCGATGAGTTTAGTAGGTACACCTGGCTCTGTCAACTTAAGGCCAAAAGTGATGTACTCCCCACATTCATTCGATTCCATAAATTGGTGGAAAGAAAATTTTCAACCAAGATCAAGATGTTTCAATCCGTCTCATGAGGTGAGTTCCAATCTCTTTATAAACATTTGCTAACTTGTGACATCAAACATCAAGTCTCATGCCCACATACACCGGAAAAAAATGGGATGATTGAGCCTAAACATCGTCACGTCATCGAAACGGCTCTTAGCATGCTTCATCAAGCGTCTGTGCCAACAAAGTTCTGGGATGAAGCGACGACGAATGCAGCCCACCTCATCTATCAGATGATCTCTCCATTGCTAGGTAACAAGTCTCCATTTGAACTATTACATTCTAAAGGACCAGATTATAAATTTGTGAATGTATTTGGCTGTCTTTGCTTCCCTAATCTTCGTCCATATAGTAAAAATAAATTCTCACCAAGATTCAAACATTGTGTTTTTATTGGGTACAGTTCATTACATAAAGGTTATCGATATCTCTCTCTTGCCAATTCTCACCTTTACATCTCACAAGATGTAATTTTTATGAGTCTATATTTCCTTTTTCACACTAAGCAGCCTTGCCCCTCAGACGGGCTGCTGGGGCCTGCTCCTATTACTCATTCTTCTTTAAATATCATTTCAACTACTCAAAGATAATTCTTCTTCGTCTCCAACATCCATTGACCATGAAGTTTCCTCCTCCGTGACTTCAGCTCCTTCTGTATCTCCCCTACCTTTGTTAGTGCCACAGACCTCTACAAATACAGCTTCATCCACTCCACCTCTACGTACGCGTCGTATATATGACCAATTAAACATACCAGACTCATCTCGTGAACGTGCACACACTCTATTCCTTTCTAACGCTCTTCACATTGAGGTACGTTCTAAACCCGATGTCTCTCTCTCTTTTGAACCAACAAGTGTATCACAGGCTTTAATTTCACCAATATGGAGGCAAACCAAGGAGGACCAAATTTCTGCACTTAATCAAAATAAAACCTGGGTTCTTGTAAATAGGTCTTTAAAATAAAACTAAATGTTGATGGTACACTAGATCATTGCAAGGCATGATTTGTTGCGCAGGGTTTTAGTCAAGCTCCTAGGGCTGACTATCAAGATACAGTTATTCATGTATGAAACTTGACAACTATTAGAATTTTGTTATCTGTTGCTATTTGTAGTAACTGTCAAATTAAACAGCTTGATATCTCCAATGTCATATTACATGGAGATCTTCATGAAACTATTTATATGAAGCAGTCTCCTGGCTTTACAAACTCGTCTCATCCCCATCAGGTATGTTTGCTCAAAAAATATCTTTATCGTCTGAAACAATCTCCACATATGTGGCATAAGAAATTATCTAATTTCTTGTTCGGCTCGGTTTTCACAGTTCTAAGATGGACACCTCGCTCTTCTTAAAAAACATGTCTTCCTGTAAGCTCTTTCTTATTCTTTATGTTGATGATATCTTAGTTGTTGGATCTAATGCTGATGATGTTACAGGAGCAATTACCTCACTCTAAAATGCATTTCCTGTTCGCAACCTTGGTAAGGAAAAATACTTTCTCAGAATTGAAATCATTCCCACACACCAAGGTATTTCTCTATCCCAATCAAAATATTTGACACAGATTCTTCAAACTACCAAAAGGGGCGACTGTAAACCCACAATTACTCCCTGCAATCTCTCTTCCTCTACGTCCTACAAACATACAGATAGGCCTGACCCAACCTTTTCTCGCAAGATAGTTGGGAGTTTACAAAATCTCACTCTTACTCGACCTGATATAGCTTATGTTGTGAATCGGGCATGCCAAAATATGGATGATCCCCAAAATGCCCATTGGGCTGCTGTCAAACACTTGCTAGGGTACGTGAAAGGAACCTCTGATTATTCCTTATCATTCTCTCGTTCTTCCCCCATGCATCTTAATGTGTATAGTTACTCAGACTAGGCTGGGGATTCTGCTGATCGACAGTCAACACAGGGGTACCTTGTCTTTCTTGGTCAAAACCTAGTCAGTTGGTCGTCCAAAAAGAAATCTTTGGTATCACAAATCGGTAGCACATGCGACCGCATAAACTATATGGATCGATTCTATGTTCACAGAACTTACACTTCATTCAGGTATGCCCCCCACTTTATGGTGAGATAATGTGGGTGCCACCTATCTTACTAAAAACCTTGTTTTTCATTCATGAACAAAACATATCAAAATTGCCTTTCACATTGTACGTGAGCGGGTGTCTGCCGGTCTCCTTCAAGTTTTGTTTCTTTCAATTAACGATCAACTTGCAGACTTTCCACTAAGGCATTACCCAAGCAATGGTTTCACTGGTTGGAGTCAAAACACAATGTGGTTCCCACCTTGGTTTTCACGGGGCGTGTCGATGCACTAACAAACTGTCAGTCAAATGTCAGCACCTTACTGTACAGACGCTGCCAGATGCTATTCTCGAGGCTCATTCTGCCACCTGCCATCTCTATGCTCAACGATGAGCGTCACCATCTACCCTCGATTGTCATTCTTTCACCAGCCGACCTCATCCGATGTAGCACCACCTGATGCTGCCATACCGTACGAGAGTCGTCACCATCTCGTCGCGAGATCTGCTTTGAAGACTAACAGAGCGTGATATGTTAACCCATACACACCTGGGAAGTCAAAATTTAAGTGGTTAACATAGTCAATGTGTAATTTGGAGACTTAGGCAATAATATTTATTATTGACCCTAATTCAATTATTACTAATATAAATTGGTGACTAAGGGGTCGAACCACAGAGAAGGCTTTGTTATTAATATTGATATTTAGAAAAAAATAATGATGAAGAAAGTGGTTAAGATGAGAGAGTGTGGAAAGAAGAGATACTAGATATATTGATGTCGGACGTAGTGGGGGACGTCATCCGGTCCACATCGAATATGATGGTTCGGTGCCAATAAGTGATGATGGTATCGAACGTCGATGGTGTAGTCATCCAACAGATGAATCCTAACAGGTCGATGTAACTATAATGCGCAAATGAATGCCCTACGTGTCATATGTGCAAGCTCCGACTCGAGGGAGGCACCAAGCTCCAAGCTTGGACGGGGTCACCGGGTGATGGCGACGATGGCCTCTCGAACCTCGTTGGAGCGACGAAGGCGTCTATGGCCGAATGGAATCTATCCGTTGGGCTTGCACGTTACGGGCGCACTCGCCCGTAGCAGTAAGACACTCAACTAGGTTGTAGTTTTCTCTCAATTTTTCTTCTCTCACCTACCTAGCCCATACACGGTGGAGTCAAGATGAGGATATATTGCAAGAGGTAAATACACGAGCAATGGGAGAGGACGGCGTACCTAGTTTGCAGTGGCTTGTAGTGCAGTGTCATCGACGGTCAGCGGCAATTTGGAGCAGGTGGGGCGGAGAGTCGCCGGAGAGATCACGTCGGCTCAACAAGCGAGGTAGCGCTGGAGCTATTCGTAAAGGTCGGCGGAAGATTTGTTGAGGACGTCCTACGCTCGGGGCGACGACCTCTTGGGGGCGACGAGGAATGGCGCCCGGGGCGTCGTCCGTCGAGGCGTCGCGGGTCGGCGTTGATCAGCGGGGGCGCAGGGTACGGTGGAGATGTCCGGTGGTGGCGCCCAGAGAGGTGGCGGTGCAGGGGGGACAACGGCGATGGACGGCGACGGTGTCCGGCGTCGACGGTTGCAGCTGTCCTAGAGGCTGCGGCTGCTCTGGTGGCTGCGGTAGCGCCCGGCGGGTGCCCTCTGGTTACGGTGGCGCCCACTGCTGGCGGCGGCCGCGCCCTCTGCTTGCAATGGCGCCCGCTGCTGGCGGTGGCAGAGACGACGGTCTCGGACTGGGCTCTGGAGGTGACGAAAGCGGCGGCGGCCTTGAGGGACGCGCCGCCGGTATTGGGTGGCCTGGCGGCAGTAGCGGGTTGGCACGCCCACGACAGCGGCTTCCTAGGGCTCCGACGGCGGCTCCACCAAACGGAGATTTAGAACGGGCAGACGGGCGGGACAGAACGGGGCAACCCGACCCCGTTCCAATTCACCCATTCTCTCTCCTCTCTTCTCTTTCTAAAATCCTTCCTTTTCTCCCTTTTTTTATTTGCTAAATGGTGAGATCAAGCGAAAAAAAGAAACAACTTACTCTTTTTCTTCTTGGTCTGCTTGTTTAGGGCGTCCCTCTTCTCTTATATAGGGGGAGAGGTCAAATGGGCCCCCTAAATGGGTCAACAAGGGGGAAAATAGGTCCATTAGGGGGCCCTTATAGAATGGGCCCCCATTACACATAGATGGGGAATTAAAATAAAAATGAAATAGGAAAATGGAGAAAAGGGAGTCCCCTTTCCCATGATGAAAAAACACGGACACAGGACGCATCGTAGTGCGACGAAAACACGATGACTGCGAAGAAAACACGAGACACGACTAGGAAATGACGAAAATCAAAATACGATAATCGAGCATTTCTTTCACCCAGTACTCGATGACGACGGCGGGTGGCTTGGACGATGTCGTTGACGACCCTTGATGGCGTGCGCGATCATATATATTGTGGTTTTAATTAAATTAAATAATATGCATAAGTTCTTAATTCTTACTCATAAGAATTATGAACTCGTATCGGAGATTATGATAGTATTAAAATCGTGGAGTGAGGATAGGATGAGAGGAATGAATGGATGTGATGAATAAACCCTAATAAGGAATTTCCTTTGAAAACCCTAATTAGGAATGGGTGGTATAAGCCATTAATCCCTATCCATAGGGTTTAATAACTTGTAACAGAGAGTGAAGTGATATGAGAATGTGAATGGATATAAAGATGGGGGAAATAGAATAAAAATACTAATCAAATGTTTAGGACTTACCTCTTCCTTTGGTGATGCTCCCAAGCATTAATCTCCCTTCATGGACCCGTACATTGCGCCGATGCCTTGGTGTATTGCAACAGACATGAATATAGATCAAGAGAGGGAAGAAACTTGCTTTTGGAAGAGGAAAAACCTAAATTGGCACTCATACACCTTTGTTTCACAAGATCTCCCACATGGAGAAAGGCAAAATGAAGTACAAGAAGTGCCTAATTTTGATATCTATTTTCACCAAATTAATTTTTTTAAAATATACTGTCCATTTAAATCATCATAAACATGAAAATATACTAACTTTAATGCAAGAATATTTATTTAGTAGACATATTTATTTTACGGAGAAAATTACATAAAATTCATAATAATATGCATAAAATTAGCTTAATTATGCCATAAAATTCATGAAATAAACATAAATTATCATGAATATTTTCATGTTCTCATACCCCCATGTCGTTGGTCATGATGGTGCTCAGGCGGTAGTGTGTCGTCTTAAATACAGAGATACATTTTGATTTTCTCATGCGCCTATACAAGGATGGACATCCTGTGTTAAATTTTATGGGACTTTCTTCTCCTGTCCCTATTCCTTCTTATTTTGCTTCCCTTCTCTCTATCAATAGTATCTCTTTTAACACACCCTCCAGGAATGAATGCGCAGTCAGCCATGGAAGGGTGTGAATACTGTGACCGCGTACATCCCATGGAGTGTTTAGGCTTGGGTCGATTTGGTCTACTGCGGCTTCATGGCCTTTGTCGAAGAACCTTGCGCCAATCAGTTTCCTGGGTAAGCAAATGAAAGTCAACTTTGGTTATCCAAAAAAATTTCTCAGATGGCTCATTGTTAGAAGACAATGAAATGAGGAAGATTTTAAGAACGATATGGACTGTTGTAGTAATGAGATGAAAGAACATGTCTGTTGCATGTAACAGGAACTCTGGTTCCCTTCTCGCAGGTCCCCCTACACTTCAATGGCACAAAACCCAACCTGGCATCACCGAAGCTTGCAGACTCCGGCCAAACTCTTGTTTTGGAAGAAAACGGGCTTGAATTAGTGTAAGGTTGCAGCAACTAGGAAGGAGGACTATCATTACTTGTGTCAAGACTTCCGATGATGACATTCTCCCCAAATCTTGCTCATGCCCACAAGGACCCACTAAAGATTATAATGGCTGTTTCCAAGCCCATGAACTCCCATGACCTCTTCGTTGGAGTTTCCCTTCCCGTGTTAGGAAACACTGCCAACATCCCTGATGATTGTGCATGAGTTAACAAATGAATTGTCATTTCGCCGGTAGATCTTCTTAGACAAAGTAAGAAAACAGTTCATAGTTTCCCATCTTGATATTTCATCTGCCTCCTCATCTTCAAGGAAAGTGGCAAACCCGTTGATGACATTCGTGCATGAGTAGAAGCTTGAGTCTTGCGCTTTCTCTCTACTGCAATGTGTGCAAGAATGTCAGTAGGAAGACAACAAAGCAAAAGAGGTGAGACTAATAACCTGCCAAGAACGGAACCAAGAAAGGCGTGGTGAGAAGCAGTGATATCTTCCGATTTGAACAGGAAGACTTCCCCCTTTCTTCCAGACGACCCCCCATGTACACGATGTATGCATGGATTGAAGAGTATGAGACTTCGATATTCATAAAATGACTAACATGTCTATAGTGACGGCCGTTGATATCCAAAGTTCAAGTGCCAATCTGAGGGAAAACATCATTAAAGAAGAACCCATTTCCGTTGTCAGAGAACTGCCTCTTGTTCTTTTTTGTAAGGGGAACAGAAAGCTCGAATGACATTGCACTATTCAATTGTTCTGATTGATCCACTGGCCACTCAAAGAATTCGTGTAAAGACTACACGCTGTTAATAAAACTATGCCAATTTAAGGATGAACAAAGGGGCATCATAAATTGGAATGTGTTGGTCAACCATAATCCATCAAGGATGAACTACATGCTCAATCCTGATTACATCCATCACATTTTTTAAATAAAAATGAAACTGAATTCATCGTGAATAGATATATTGTAAAGATTCTTGAACCTTCTGTTCACTCAAGAACAAGAACGGATGTAGAAGAAAAGGAGTAGAAAGAGAGAGAGGGAAAGAGAGAGATGTAGTTTAGATCATTTGAATCCGTAGTTTTATTCATGAAATGTTGGTTCGTATTTATATTACTTTATAATAGGTTGTTATGTAACATTTTAATCCTAGGCATTATAATTGTTATAACGACTAGAACGAGACTCATCCTATCCATTAGTCTGTTACATATCTGGATGTAATACTGATCGTCTATATTTGATCATATCTATGTTTAAACTTAGATTTGATCCTGACCGTCTAATTCTCTTAATGAGTATAGGGTACTGTCTTATTTTTACTAACTAATTTTTGTGTTGCTGATGTGGCTCCTGAGTTGTTCACTCCATTCTTCATCTTTATCTTCTTCTTGCTTAACAATTATTTCCCATGGAAACCAGCGGACGAATACAAGAATCATTGAACTAATCAATGTGGAGAAGTTATAGTTCATAAAACCTTTCATAGCTACATCACTCTTCTACCATGGCAATCTTTGACAAATTATGGTATCCCACTCAAATATGGAAGCCGTGTCGCTCAGCCCGGGTTTTTATTTGTGAGGTAATGTTAAGTGACGACAGTCTTTGAATGATGCTTGCCATTGTTGCTATCGCTGGTCGGGCGAGAAGAACATTTTGTTTCTCATACTTACCAAGTTATAAGTTTCAGCAAATCCTTCAAAAAAATTTATGGGATATTGTCAAGTAAACTAAAAATGATAATATTGAGTCAAAGATATTACACTAATCTAAATGAAAATCAATCCATTATGGTCTTGGATAGCCTGTGTGGCTGAACATAGACCTTGTGAGACCACTTCAATGCTTCTTGCACCATCTCTATCACCACTTGCGGTTCCTCTATGTATATCGGAGAAGTGATAAAACTTATATGTGTAGAAACACATGATTAATCAGTAAAATGCTACCCGAAAAGGCAAGTAATGTCTCGTAAACTAATATGGATTAGTGGCGAGCCGCATTCAGGAACCAATTTACAGCAGGCAAATACTCAATACGATGTAGTCGTATTGTTTGGATATCCTTCATCCCTATACCAATAAATGTGATTTTTTATTTGACACGTATTCTTCTAGCTCAAAATTTGGGTCCGACATAATTAGCCTTCATTAGGAGTTTCTCTGCATGACAAGTAAAGGCCTTAAGACACAAATAGAAGGTGATTGGCCACCTACCAGACATTAGTTTTTTTCTCTAGAAAGAGGATAGCATGTTATGAAATTTGGCAACGGTTTACGGCCGCGGCCCATTCAATTCGCCCTTGGTTTCATTCCAATTGTCTGATCAATTAAACCCAAACTTGAAACATTTAATTTGACGGATTGTCCTGACTGACAGCATAATATCCTGAACGGCATAGTGGTTGTCATGTACAAGTTAGTCAATGACTCTCACACCATCTAGTATGAATTAAACTATAAACCTAGAACCTACTGATTATTTCTGTCCAGAAGACAATTGAGGAAAGTTGAATCGATGTATTATTGTTGTGTATATTTCCTTGTTCAACGTCTGGTTATAATTTCTAAACGCGTCGCAGTATTGATTACTTAATACTTTTTAGGTTATTTGGAACTGTTACAACCGAATGTTCATATCACTTGTATCTTCTACCTTAGAGGATAGACATGTATACAGGTACAGTTGGGTTATGTCATTGTTGGCCCAATGTTGGAGATGACAACAGTTACATTACATGAATTATGTAGCATGTGGTGATCACTTGCTGCCGGTGTAATAAAATTAGAGCTGGAGGATGTAAACGGATGACGTTTTTGGACGAACAGAGTGGGACTGAATGGACTTATGTTCCATTATCTGTCCAAGGCAATTTATTTCGTCTGTTTTGTCATTTGTCCTGGTTTCATCATCGTCACATGTCCGTCATCAGTCCTGTTCCATCTTTTGTGCGTTACAGAAAATGGAATGGATAATGGATGTATGGATGATAGAAAAGGAGCCTTTTATAAATCCAAAATAAGACATTTAGGCATAAATCCTAAATCTGAGCTCCATCTTCCAGTTATCGAAATCCATCAACCCTCTTCCAGTTATCCCCAACCCTCTTCTAGTTATCGCCTGAGCACATTACAGGTGTTTCTTAGTTGACAAAGTCTCTTGGTAGTCACTCTCTCTCAATTATGTGAATGTCTTCTTTTGGTCCACCACAGCGTGACTGAAAGAAGTGTTGTGTGCCTGATTGGTCATCGGGGATAGGAACTTGCAGGTGAGTAGATCGTTTCTGTATGATTTGTAATTGAGTTGAATTTTTGGGTGATTTGCATGGCTGGTGACGGAATGATGTTTCATGTAATCGATTTATCTATTTTTCCTGTTGAAGCTCATTGTCCAAATGTTTCTCGATTGTTTTGCTTCATCTGAGAGGCTCATCCAGAAAGTTGCTTTCTCTTGCATTTGAAGAAGAAAGAAAATCATGGAGTTGTTTGTTCTATAAAATGTTATAAAAGGTTTCTTATCCTTTTTTATGTCCTCGATAATATTCTCACGATGTATGCAAGTTGCAGCTCATCACATTTCTTGTATGATCATATCTACGGGGTCAAGTTCCTTTCAATCAGTACACAAAGACTTCACTAGCAGGATTTTCTCATATGAAGCATTGCAATTAAGACATATTCCTTGTCTTTTGTGGTGTTGATTTTAGTACGCTCATTTTTATCAAGTTTCTTAATGATAATTACGTGCAATTAAGGTTCATTCGTGGAATCTAAATATAATTTTGTCATTCATTTTTTAATTTATTTAGACAGTTTGGGCATCCACTATTGATCATTTTGAGTTTAAATGGGAAAATAACGTTTTGTTGATTTTATTGATTTATGAGACAATCGGCCAGTTGAAATCCATGCCTTGATTAATATCTATTCTAGAGACTTTTATATCCTTTTAGGCACATGTATTAAATTTTAATACATGCATGGATTGATTGCATTTCCCTTCCTTTAAGTATATCAAGAACAAGTTGTTTAAGTTTCAACATTAATGATCATATTATTAATATTTCCATCAGATCAGGCATATGCCTAACTTACTTTGTTAGCTTGATTTATTTGCAGGGAACAGGCTGGACAAAAGAGAAGGTACAAACACTTCTCCGCATTTGGTTATTTCAAGCTGAAACATAATATAACAAAAAATATTTCCCTTTTCTTATGAGATTAACCTCTTTGTCTACTCAAATTTAATCATGGGAGGGGCCAAGGGAGAGAATGAAACAAGGACAGAGGATGTGGTCAATTGGAAAATACATTTTTAAAAGTAAAAACAGAAAATAACTCAGGCTTTGAGGCAACCTTGCCCAAAGCTGGCATCGTGTCATGCCAAATTTATAAAGAAACACTGTAATCTCAACCATCAATTGTTATCAACAAAAATTGGACAGTAATTTATGGCTCTTAGAGCTTATTATAGATCCATAAATTTTATTTATTTTTCTTTATAGAACCTATCTTTGATCTTGGAACTATGAAATTGGGGAGGTGCCCTTTTAGACCATGGGAAATTACAATCTCAATAAGACAGATTGGGAGCACACACAGCATTTGGATTAATACCAGCATATAGAACATGGTTTGGGGAAATAAAGCAATGTTAGGAGGCAGTAGTCTATGTTTTTTTCCCTTTTGAGTCATTAAATCAAGACGATCCAAGTATTTTTATCTTCCTCTTGGTAAATCTTTGAGGTAAAATTCTAATCCAAGATAACATTGAACTGATAATCTCAAATTTAGGGGTTTTCATTCCGTCAGTGGTAATTGAGATTATTCAATAAAAATTATACTTAAACATACTTAAGAATATTTGGTTATTGATGAGTACGGATCGTCTTCACAAGGAATGATGATTAAGGATTTAATTTTCTCACTATAGCGATTATCGGTATGAGAAGAGATAAATACAAGAATAGAATAGTCGAGATAGTGATATCAATGAAATATAAGTAGAATTCTGCAAAATGTTACGAGAATAAGGTAGAGGGCATGACTGATACAATAGTGATCGAATGTGCGAATGGTATGATGGTAAAGATAGAGACGACATATTGGGGACGCAAGTAAGTGAAATGATAGATGAAAAGATGATAACAAACTATAATTATGATAACGATGATGCCGGGTGAGAAACAACATAAGGCGAGGAACTTACCTTAGATCCTTACATTTTGTCAGTATCATGATGATTTACGAGTGCCGGTAAGCTCCCCCTCTTCTCTAATGCTTCTTCCCACACATCCAAGACACCAAGAAAACACTTGATGGATCTCAAAATTCACTATCTTGCAATCAGCCCACAAGAGTAGGAAGCAAGTTCAAGATGAATTTCACAATGATCCAGGCCTCCATTTATAGATCAGAGCATATGGATGGAAAGAGGAGGGAAAACGAAGCAATGCTGAAAATGTTAGCTCAATAAGAGTTCTAGATCAAAAGTTATGGCCGTTTGAAGTTGAGCCAATCCTTGCCCTTGATTTCCTTCTCTCTCCTCATCAACATCCTTGTTTTCCTTGCACCTAAGAAGTCAAAGCTCTTGACATTCTATGCTTTTAGTATTCTGCGCGGTCTCTTTTCGTATTCCGCGCCACGTGTACTTGGAAAAGGGACAAAGAAAACAAAGGAAAAACATTTTAAAAAGTCTTTTTGGAGGATGAGGTGGCGGCTCATCAGCGCACCACATCACCCTCTTTCTTCTTTCTTCTTTTTATTTTTCTTTTGAATAAGTGGACATGAGAACTCCACGTCACAATGCACCATAAAAAAGCCAAAAATACTTTAAATTTCTTATAAAATAAAATAAAAGCCCAAAAAATAGGTATAAATATATATATATATATATTGACATAGAAAAATGATATCTTTCGAAATTTAATGTCAAAGTTTCTAGAAAAATCATATTCTATCTCAAAAATCATATTCTTTGAGAATCTATTGTTAGAAAAATCTCACAAAATACAGAAATTTTTTAAAATCATTCTAAAAATAGATTTAATCATTTTAAGCTTGATAACATGCAAATATGAGTGATTTAATGCAAATAAACATGTAAATATGATCATATTAAAGCATTAAACATGCATGTTATCATAAACCATTTGATCAAAGTTTAAATAAAGAGTTTAAGATAGTATCCGTAAGTTATTTCATCAAACATCTGGGGGCACTCTCTATTTCAAATTTTTTATTATTTTTTCTTCAATTTAGTATAAATACTATCTCAAATAACCACCCAAATATATGGATTTATCTATCTTCTCACTCCATTTGGATATATACCCTTCTATGCTCCTATTTGTATTCATTTATCTCTTAATGTCTAATTATTCCTCTCACTCCCATACGGCGCTATACAATTATAGGGAATAAATAACTGAGTTTGTGGAAGAAATCTGAGAAATTGGAGCTATTAAGTTTAAATTGAAGAGGACTTCACTGCAACCAAATATTTCTGAAGTGGTAGGTACTTTGTTTGCGCATCATATTAATATGAGAAATTCACTTTGGGCCACTATGCATACAGGGCAATGTTCTGCATATACGTCAATGTTTAATCTTAATTTTGCAGATTTGATACATGCCTTTAATCATAGATGAATTGTGTTTCACTACCTTTTCATCAAGTTTCAAATTCAAATTCCCACCTGACGGGTTCCAATAATGGGTTATCATTGAGTTATTTTTTATAAAAAGAGTTACTATTTCTTGTTATGTTTTAGAGTAAGGTGGCTATTTTTCTAGGAAAAAATTATTTCCGGAGTAATTTAATACTACTATGGAGTCTAGTGCAGACAATGTACCACCCCTTTGCAATGATGGTGTGCAGACAGCGGGAATAGAGAGTGAGATTAGGAATTTCCCTCAAGGGCGGACTCAAAATTTGAAGAAGCCACCTAGAACAAAAATCTTCGAGTACTTCATGTTAGTAGACGACTCAAAGTACACATGTGAACTGTGACGTGGTAGTACCCCTGCGAAGAAACACTTCTTGCAATGGCCTAAAGATGGGAGCACATGTTTTTTGGCGACACTTACAAGCGGTTCATCGAAAGATACACGACAAACTCAAAGTTACAGAAACTTTGAAATGTTCTATTACAGAAGTGTTTTCCAACCTGACATCGCCGAAACAATACGTCATCGGGGTCACTCCGGAGGCGGAGAGCAAGTAATTCTACAGCTTATTCTCCGTAGTGCATTGCCATGGTCATTTGCTGATGCAGAAGAATTCCAACAAGCATGGCGATTCAGAGCACAGTCCAAAATAAAGATGTATGGACGATGGGCAATTAAGGAGACTGTTAGGACAGTGTACACCCAACTAAAGGCAGCTATTGCAAATATGTTCAATGATGTACACCGTGTGTCCTCATGGTGGATGATTGGACTACTCCAAATGGTTATTCCCTATTAGGCGTAACCGGCAATTGGGTCGATGCAGAATGGAAGCTTCAAGAGCAGATGCTTGGCCTACATCATATCCAAGACAAGCATGATGGGAAGATGATGACCACACTCTTTGCTGAGGTTGTAGAAGATGTTAACCTTCTATCAAAGGTGTGATAAACATTCCAATATAAAATTGACATTACTGATAGTTTCTTTACCATCAATATCTACTGTCACCATCGGCAACGTTGAAACAACACAACAATTATACATTTTCTGGTGATAAGATTGTAGTCAATGAATCCAACATTTAGTAGTGATCAACTTTTGCCATGTGTGGACATGTCTTGAACATGATCGTGCAGGAGAAGGAAGCCTTTCTGTGACATCGAAGGAAGTAGAGCCGCATGTGTTTAACGAAGTCAGAGATCCAATTGATACATCGTATGGACAAACCAAGACATCCATTGAGGAGGCAATGGCCCGAGTTTGTGAACTAGTGAAGGTTATCTCTCGTTCACCTTAATAGAGGGCAAACTATAGGCAGATATGCAAGCATCTTGGAAAGCCAAACGACAACAAAGATCTGCTAGACTGCCTAAAGCGGTGTGCCACCTTCCTCTTTTACCGTTGTTACGCTGTCAGCCAGTCACATTGCAAGGAGCAAGTTAGGAAAAAAATATGGTAGAACAAAAAATGTCATGTAACTCACCGTCCGAAGAGTTGTCGTAATCGTCAAGGTCATCCTCTGAGTCAGACAAGTGCTGCTCTGCGCGGCGGAACCATGCGCGGAGCATCATCAATGTCTCTATGCTGTCTGCATCTAGGCGACCTCTGCGGTACGTGGTGATGCCCCGACCAATGGAAAATAGCCGCTCTAATGGTGCACTTGTTGGGCTTACGGCCAGAAATTGGGACGCAATTTTTGTCAAATTCGGGAAGTACCGAGTTCCAACGTCTTTCCACCAACATAGTGGACTGTCTTCCTCTTCACTGCACGGGATATTTAGGTACTTCTCCAGCTCTTGCCGCGGTGATGCACGTGGGCGTCGAGACTTGCCCGGACGAATATACTATCGCTTGCTGGACGCGAACTGACTCAGACGGTGTCTTCCAGCTCCCTCATCCTGCTCTGAATCACACCCAATTGTGCTCGTTGTACCTGCACTGTCGAGAAGAATGCCGATGAATGAAAGCACGCCTTCACGAAACGACGGATGCAAGACCTCTATCTTCGAGAATGGATCCAGGGTTCCCATGGTCGCCACAGTCTTGTTGGCCCAAATGACATCTGCATATTGCATCAACTTATTATACATTGTAGAGCAGGCGGAGCGCAACACCTCCCTCTGCTCGTCGTCCAAGGTAGACCCGGCATAAGCCATAGCATGTTCTAGTTGGCCCCTGAGGTCTGAGATTAACGACGTCACGTCAGTGATTAGCAATCTCTTTGCCGAACATATGTAGTCGGAACCCGCAGAAATTGGCCCCAAGATACCGATATAGTCCTTACATGGTGTGGCAAGGAACCTGACCGCCATATGGTCTAGCACGTCCTTCTTTGCAAGAGCACGCTCTAACATCTTGAATGTGGAGTTCCATCGTGTCAAGCAGTCCACTTTTATCTTGTTCGCGTCAGGAAGTTCAAACATCTTGCACATATCTACATATTTCTCCATCCTCTGTGTGGACCCCTGAATGGCGTTGACGATCGCTCTGACACGTGAGACGGCTACTCCCAAGGGTGCATAAGTCGGTGAACTGAATTCTTCACCTTGCGAGTCGATGAGTTCATTCGTCCGCAACGCAGCATATGGCCGAAGATCTCGAACACGTATTGTGCCAACTTCTGGTGCTTCAGGGCTACGTATGATCCTCAGTCCGGCTTGGACTACAAGGTTCAGAACATGTGCTATGCACGGTACATGCCTATCCATAGTGAAATCTGGATTTACGGAACGCAGCTGAGTTACAATCGACGCCATCATAGTTTTGTTGTTAGACGCGTTGTCCGTCGTAATGGCACAGAGCTTCGACTCTATCCCATACTCATATGCAACCTCCACAACGAATTTCGCCAGGTTTGTGCCGTAATGAGACCCCCTGATCCGCCAGATTGCAAGTAGTAGATCGCACAACTTCCAATCGTTGTCGATCCAGTGGGCGGTTACCCCTAGAAAGGAGAGGTTGTTTCCTGACGTCCACGCGTCCACTGTTAGTGAGACGCTATGAATTCCAGCAAACATCTCTACTAGCTTTATTCGGACTTCTGTATACATGGCAGTCGCCGTTGCTTTCACCGCATCAGGGCCAGGGACGTCGCCAACCGACTGTGTCCCGTAGTACCATAATCTTCTGAATGACTTCTTCTTCACAAGTCGCCACGGAAGATCATTGTCGCAGATGAATCGGACAAACTCTTCCTTCGTGCGCTCCGTGGAGATGCCACATAAGTAAAGCTTCGCTGACAGGAAGTCATACTTGAACAGCCTCTTCTAATTCTTGTGGACGCCCTTCAGTTGATCGTGAATTTTGCGATGCGCCTTCTCTATATGTCTCCCGAACACGTTCGTGCTCTTATTCTTATTCCGCCTGATAATGACCTTATGATCGGGGTTTTGCGCTAGACACAATGTACACTGATACTCGTCCGGGCTGAGTTCTATAAAATGGTCTATAACTTTAGACCGCTTGCGCCTACCACTTCGAGATGACACGTTGTCATCGATCTCCACCACGTCGCACTCCTCAGACTCAGACACCGTGGCTCCAGATGTTGACTTCGGAGTGGTAACAGATGTGGATTCCATATCTATAGCATAAATAAGCACACCACATTTATAAACAATACATATTACTTTCGCTCGTTAGATTCTTCAAGCTTAGGTCGAAGACTCCTGATGCGTAATTTGAATTCCTAATCACCAAAAAAAATTACAAAAACTAGATACCACTGAAATTTCACAAACAGATTTTTCACTTTCTCTTTCTAGAACTAATTGCTACAGTTCTATGATTCTTAAGCCTGATCGAAATTTATAACTAAAGTGTTAAAGCTTTTTAAACTGCCTATCATACAAATTTAAATCAACCGACTTGACTTACTTTCTCGCTCTAGATTTTAGTTCCAACTGCGATGACTCTTAATGCCCTATTTAAGCTTGCAATCAAAGTTTAAAAAAGTCAATCACAATAAATACATTTTGAAGCAAGCTATCACAAAAATTGATATAACCAATTTTAAATCCTAATCACAAAAAAATCCTAATCACAATTTTAAATCTAGATTTTAGTGCACTATTTTGAAGAATCTTGATGCCAAATTTTAAATCCTAATCACAATAAAACACTTCTCAACGAAATTTTAAATCCTAATCTTGACTGCGTTGAAGAGAAAAGATTGCATTTTTCAATCACAATGAACTTATCTATGAGAAAAGAATACGTCGTAAAACTGAAATTTTAACATCATGTGATAAATTTCATGGAAAGGGAAATTAGAGTGAGTAAAAACTTCTAAATTCGGGATCAGGGTCCCGAAAAGGGGACCTGAGGAATAAAATTACACGAATTCAGAATTCATGGCCCTTGATGAATGCATGATGCATGGCGAGCGCGACAGTTTCTATCGAATATTAGATGAAATTAATGTCAAACCGGGAAGTTCCCACAGGTGAAAACTAAAATGGATGATGGAGACATTTGTGTGTAAGTAAGCAGATGGAAAATGAACCAACTTAGGTATGAATTGCAAGAAACCAGATATAGATGGATATGGGTGGGGGTTCCTAGAATACTACGTAATCAAACAAAGATAACAATGACAGTGATGATAATTATAAATGGAGCGGCAACAATAGTGGTACAACAGTGGTGCACTAGATGTTCTCTTTGATGAGACCCATGTCAATCCCAGGCTTCTGATACTAAGTGTAAACATAAAAAATGAAGGTATAGATTTAAGGAATTCCAAACCTTTATAATATTTATACATGTACATAGAGAGAGTGTGAGATAAGAATCTACAGAATGGTAAACATAATATATACATATTCGTTGAGAGACAGAGTGAGAGATAAGAGTCCAGCTCACATTTTTCAGGAAGGAATTGTGCTTTTTTTGCATGCAAACAATTAGGTGCACCCAAAAAACTAATAAAAATAATATTTATAAATAATCTAAATTTACTATAAGGTCATTCATGTGCTTTCTCATGTTTGGGATTTGTATCATGTTGTCACTAGTCTTCTTTATATTTATTTTCTCTCCCCGATAATATTTTTTCTGCATAATTCTCACCTGTGAGAAACCTTACCCCTGTTACATCCATGTAATGCATGATCTGATATGCCTATTGATGTTTCGCAAAGCAGAGAGACACGCTTAAATTTTCAGGTCGGTGATTTCATGAATGTCAGCAAAGACCTCTCCATTCAAATTGGTGATGACGAAGAGGTCTACTCTTTATTCATCAGTTAACTAGACAACCACGCGCACATACGAGAGATGATGAACATAGATTTCTTAAAATGATGAAACCCATTAACCAATCAAAATGTGAGATTGGGAGAGATCGAGAGAATTTCAGAGAGGTCGAGAGAGAAAATCAACAACTCAAACATGGGATTGAGAGACATCCAGAGAGAAATTTAAAAAAAAAAACGAAAGCTTCAGAGAGATCGAGAGAGGTCGAACTTTTGATAAAAGAACTAAAGAAAAATAGGATAGAAATACCAATAGAGACGTACCTTGCCAGCACGATTCGGCGTCCCTGTCACGAGCTCGAAGGATCTCCAAGCCAAGACGCAGACAGTCCCGCCGTCCGCCGATGCGATATTGCGATTTCACAGTCTAGGGCAGGGCCGGCAAGCGTGATCCATATTCAACTATTCAAGTATTTTTCGATTTAATTTCGTCCCATGGGACGAAATTTTGTCCGACGGCCCTGGGACGGATCGAAACATCGTCCCAGGGTATGCGGGACAGGACGATCCGGACGAGCTATCGTCCCGTCCTTCATCCCGGGGGACTCACAGGACGGTCACGAGGACGAAGCTCGTCCCGTCCTCGTCCACCGTCTTCGTCCGGGATGATCCAGAAGTATAACGGTGCTTGTCGTGATCAAGACTATATCAGATCACCTTAACAATGCCATGGACCGATTTGATAAGGACAATATTTTTTCCATGATGGACATGTTACTAAGCTCACAGAGGAAATCCATTTGTGATGCATGCGAGGCCATGAAGTTTAGGTTTGACAAATGTGAGAGTATCATACGCCGCAATGAATGCGTCGCAACAACAGCACTTCTTGATCAGTCAACAAAGGTGGCTCTGATCGATCCTCGAAGCCTTGAAGACTACATTGAGTACCTGTGATCTTGTCTCCATACTTCACTAATTTATGATGACCAACCCAATCGAATAGACGTGCACGAGGCTGGAGGTGGTCAACAGCACACTCCTGCAATTGCGAGGATGATAAAGGCGGCCAAAGCTAGCATCAAATCCAAGATGAAAGCAGGACCCGAGCAGGAGCTGGATCCCTACTTCAATGAGCCTCTCATTGCAGACAGTGAAAACCCTCTAAAGTGGTGGATGGTAATTGGTGTGCACACTTATTCACATCTCGCAATGTTGACCATGGAGTACCTCTCGGTGCCAGAAACAAGTATGCCATCAGAGTGACTCTTTTCACTGGGTGGTAAGGTTGTGATGCTCCAAAGATCGAACCTAGATGAAGAGAGTATTGAGCAGTTGTGCTTATTACACTATTGGATGCACCAAACAACCTCACCCGGTGATGGGAACGATGTATGTACGTCTGAAACCATGAATTAGGTAATCTTTTAATGAATTTTCAATATTTTAATTTAAAAGTAACACTACTTACATCCATTATTGCAGCATCCTTCCACAAGTGAGGCATGAACATCAAGCGTCTTCGAGAATTGTTCTCTCGAATTGTTTACCAATATCTTCGAGAATGGACTACTTACCTATATCTTCTCTCGAATTGTTTATTCTGCTTATCTTTCTACTTGTTAATCTTTTTCTTCTCTCATTCTTCTACTAGTTTTCTCTCTTTTCTATTTCTATGGTGTCTCCCATCTTTTTGAACGGAGTAATGAATATTCAATTGGGATGACGCCTTCCAGCCGTTGACCAGGTAAATAGAAAATTGCTAATTTGTTCATGTCCTACATCATCCCAATTTTCTAATTTCCTAATCCCCGTGGAAGATTTGCATGAAGGTTCGCTTCAAGGGGAAAAAGGTGATGTTTGGTAACCAAATCTAGGGATACTCCATGCATGAGGGTGCTCTCAAGGATTCGACCTTAATGGTGGTTGAGGAAGAGAAACCTCTGTTTCTACTTTCTAGATTTCTGTTTGGAAATAAATTTCCAGGTTCGATAATCGTTCTTCGTTTTACCTGTCCAACTCCATATCTGGGATCCATCTGTTTATTTGATGTTAGGATGTGCCGAAGATTCTCTTAGAAACTGGTGGGCCAAGTCTCGAGGAAGTGAAGAATGTATTCCCATTTGACTATGTTCATACACATCGTGATATTTTTTTTCTTGAATCGGTTGAGCAATGGCGCTGAGAAATTTCTCAGACTTCCTTTTGAAGTTAGACCGTGTACATTCTCTGAAATGCCAAAAAATTTGAAAGGAAATAAATTTTTTTATCAGTGGAAGGGCATCCAGGAATTCATAAAAATTCTTCTGGGTTGTATGTGGATCTGCCTCTACGACTACAAATGATTAAATCATTTGATAAATGACGGATTAACAAGATTGGGTGGCCCCTTTTACTGCCGAACCCTTGCCTTGTCTTCCTTGTGCTTTAGCCCTCTTTTGGTGCAATTAAGAACATATATAACCTCTTTTATTGCAATTTTCTTGAAAATTTCATCTAGCTAAAGGGTATCATTGTCTCGTCCTGGCCTTAAGTTTTTGGTTTTGGTGTTATAACTTATTCTTCTGCCCCAAGGGGAATTTCCTTTGGTGGATAAATCTGGATGTTTTTGAGACTTGCTATGGATTATGTCCAGTTTGTAAATTAGGAAATCGGGATAATGTAGAACATGAACAAAGCATTGTCCAAGCTATGAACAAATTGACCCGACAAAAAAGGAGAAAAACCCAGAACAAAATAGCACTCAGAGTGAACTCACACGTGGCAGAGAGAATCGAAAGGGGTATACTTTACATACATAGCCCTTTCCTTGAAGCGATGCAGCTCATCTAGTACTTGGATTACTTACTCCGCATAAGATGAAACCTGGGACAATTGTCGACTCTTATAAGAGTAAACAAAATAATAGTCAAAGAACTACTTTTCTGATTATACAAAGTGTATGAGTACAATTAATATTCAAAAAATTCAAAAAAAACTTTAAATCGTCTACTGAGTATACAAAGTGTGTGAACACAATTAATATTCCTTCAAGGTTGGGGATATTCCCTAATTTGGAAGTATACCAATGACATAAACATTTTCCCTATAGTTCTTGAGAGAGTGTCATAAGCGCTAAATCACTTTTCTCAGATATTTGAAAATAACTGTGGAATCTTCACGCTACTTATAAGATTCAGTTATATGCATGACGAATTGATGAGAAAGGGTCGCCTCAATAGGAAATAAATATGAGGAATTTAATTTATCTTTAAGTAGTAACAAGGAGCTGAGAGTGAATACAAGTATGAATCATGGTGAGATAAATAAAGTAATAATTACTAATTCATTATGCCATGAATACATGTAAAAGTATGGAAGGTTAAGAGGGTTGTAGATGTAGAGGCAGTTTAAGAGAGACAGACAGATGAAGACTAGAATGCAGGAATGATGTAGGGATGAGAAGGTAGGTATGCTGAGATAGATGTATATCTATATATTTTTATTTATATGCATATATATGTTTAGTGTGTAATATACATACATATGTTTATATAGAGTAATTTGTGGTTTTTGGCATTGTAGATGTGATAATGATTAATGCAATTGAGTGGATCAGGATGTGGAAAATGTGATGGAAGGAGATAGGCTTGTAATAATGGATAAATCTTATTAAGTGGCTGTTGATAAGAGGATATGACCATTCTAATGCAAGAAAATCACCTTAAATCCTTATATTTGGCTAGGATCAAGATGATTTGCTTCTCAAGGATGAAATTATTTCCCTCTCTATTGTCTTGAACATCCAATCAATAAACTAAACCAAAAAATTTCATGGATCTCAAACTCACTTTCTTCCAATGTACGAGAAAATTCACAAATAGTGTTCATACTACTCATCCCTTCTCCCTAAACATCAGAGGGAACAAATGTTATAGAGGATAAAAAGATGAGGATGTCTTAAAGCATTCAGCTCAATTTAGCTCATTAGATATCAAGTTTTTTAGTCGACAAAATCTGGGACGTTCATTTTCTCACCTTTCTCTCTGTGTGTTAGCACTATGGCCTCATCTCTCAAATTTGGCACCGAGGATTGGAAAATATAACTCTAGGTCTTTGATCTGATTTTTATGGCTTAAATCACATCCCTAAAAATAATTAAAATAATCAGTAAATATTCCATCATTTAGTATGTGCGATGACCTATGTATCACATTTATTGATTGTTAATCCAATATCTTTGTCATCTGGCCAAGTGCTCACATGTCCCATTGCATCTATTCATGATCTAATCTTTGGCTTTTGGTATTCTTTGATAACTCTTGTTGCAGTTAATGTTCATTGAAATTATCCATATTTTGTATCTGTCATTGAGCCATATAGACTTGAATTTAGACCTTTATTGATGCAACATTGCACCTCTATTAGAACACATCCTGTCGCATTTCAACCATAATTGGTGTGTTATCAACCCTCATGTGTAATTTCAAATGGACTGATTACAGTAATTGATAACTCATTACTAGTGGTCAACTATATCATTATTTAGGTTAAATGTACTAATGCAATAATTTTATATGAAATTCCTGTTTCTTCTCACATTATTGAGATTAAAATTGGAAATTATGGAAGAGATGGCAAGGGCCTCTAGCACAGGTCACGTTAAGTCCACGTAAGTTTCACATTTCTCATTTGGCAAATAAATTCTCCACAGGTACAAAAAGGAAGTGAGATAAAATTGGGAAACCATTACCTTGACATCTAAGTATTATAACACATACTAAATGAGCAATGTCCCCCTTTGTGACTCTGACATTTTCAAATTTTTCACAACTTCATTAAAATATAATTAAAAATTAATTTAAAAGCCTTTTGAATATTAAAAATAATCTGACTAATTTAGCTGCCTATTCAAAATGCCAAGTTTAGAAAAATATGTGAAATTAAAGAAATTATAGAAAAAGTTAGAATACCTCTAAATTATTTTAATCAGCTTTAGATGTCATAAGGTAAATGTACGATTATATTTTATGCATATATATATATATGTAAATTTTAAGATAACAATGCAATAATATGAATTTTATTAGTGATTCAGTTGAAAAAAAATTCTAGGAAGCTTCAGTCCATAGAATGATAAAATCCTATGATAACCAACTAAACCAGATTTGGCTTGATTGTTTTGGGAATAAGTTCTCGGGTGGAAAGAAGTATAAATCCTTATGTTTTTTATTAGGAAAGGAATATGTGTTCCAAAAAATCATATGGGAAGAACTATATTTGAGTAAAGGTATTATTTTATTTTCTCCAACCCAATTACTCTCATGATCATATAAGTGAACTAATAAATTTTTATGACTAGAGGCATCCACTACCACACATGGTATTCACCTAAAAATGTAGGGATAACTGCAGTAATTCAATTGAATTTATGAAATTGTAAACATAGGAATAAATGTACTTAACCCAAGTACCACGCAGGGTATCCACCTGTTTCTAGGAGTGGATATAACTTAGTGTCTCATGACTGGAATAGAGTATAAACTCTTCGGACGGAAATTAATGCCCCAGGCGATAGGAAAATTTGATGAGTCCATCAAATTTATTGTCATAGGATTAATGTATTTTCTTCTTCTCATTGATTTTTTCACTGAAATATGCAATCGTAAAGTTCTCCTAACCTTAACGCATAACTAGCGACCTCAAAAATCATGTGGCAATCTATGAGTTGAAGGACGGAATGGCAAGTTATATTGACCTCACTATCTTCACAGGCATCGTTAGCTGATTTTTTCTACTCAAAATGGCAACCTTTTACAGGCTGTGAGCAGGAAAATAACAGTACTGAAATGTCAGACAAAGCAATCATAGAGTGTGGCAAGACCATGAAAGTTACAGTCCTGTGGGTTGGCCAGTTATGATAGCATGCATCTTAGTAGGATATCAAGAATGAGTACATCTATATGAGAAGAAATGTTTTCTGAATTTAAGGTCACAAAACCTTATTGGAACTGTAGGAAAGTAGAAAACAAAAACAAAGTGAAAAACAATGATGTCACAAATTTAGGGCTAAAGCATATATTTCACCACTCTCTGCATTACTTATCAAATTTATGATTAAATTTAACTTATCAAAATTCTATGTAATTAGATAAAGGAAATATATCTATTTTTTATTTTGATAAATTTTATAGAATTCATATAAAACTTCAGGAAATAAATAAATAATGTGTTTAGATAATTTACTAGAATTTGGTTGAGGATAAAAAATATAGGAATAATTAATGTAATTTTATTTATAATTGTATACTTGTGTTCAATTTTTAATACAGATTATGTGCCTTCTTATACTGAAATGTAAGTTCACTGGTTTCAAGTCTTTGTTGAGAAGAGTTGTCACTTACTTGCTATTTGATAAACTAGATGTAGTTATTGTTAATAACCACAAAATTAGGGTCTAGATTTACACTATTGGTGCTTTTAAGTCTAACCGATATCTTTTAGAAAATTATAATCACGTAAATAATCCTAGTGAGTGATGAGTACTGAGTATTCTCCATATGTAATGATGATTAGGGGTTTAAAGTTCTTTAGATCGTGATTAAATAAATGAGAGGACATAATTATAAAACTTAGACAAGTAATATGAAGAATACCAAGTAGGTAATGTGATCAGAGTGAGTATAAATGGAAGGATGAGATGGACAAGGACATGAAGAAAGGGTGATGGAATAAGGTAGATAAAGAGATGGGAGCGAGAATATCGTTAAATTAGGGTTTAATATTTTAGGAAATTAGGATAACAAGGCAAAGTGACAATGACTGGTTGAGATGTGATGACGATGGGAATGGGGTGTAAAGATAAGAGAGGATTAATCTAACTTAATAATGGAAGCTGAGACAACATAAGGCAAGAAGACTTACCTTACTTCCTTACATTCTGCCAGGGCCATGTCATTTTGTTGATGCAAGCAAGCGTCTCCACTTCTCTTTTGCCTCTCCTCAACCATCCAAGACACCAAGAAGCACTTGATGGATCCTTATCCTCTCTCTCTATCAATCAGCCTACACCAGCAGGAAGCAAGTTCAAAGATGTCTTTTCAATGATTAGCACCTCATTTTATAGATTTGAGGGCAAAGATGGGAATAATTTGCCTTATGGATCATCAGATATCAAGCCTTGAAGTTAGGTCAATCATGGTCATTTATTAAAATGGAATATTTCTCTCTCATCGTCGTTGCCACCATTCTCCAGTCTTCATTTCAGATATCAAGCACCTATTTTGTTTGATTTTCAGTTATCAATAACTCCCATGTGTCCACATCACCCTTGACTGAATCGGTTAAATATCGTATGCGTGACACGGTGATGCCTCTGCGGAGACATTTTTAACACATCAATTTTTCAACGTCCCTTCATTACAACCCCTAGAGGAGGCTACATTGACAGTCAAATCGTCAGCCTTTCATGCATAGATACACCATAGATACACCTTCAATGATATAAATTTAAAATTTACATTCGTGCACCATTCAGTCACGACCTAAGTCTATGATAACGTCAAATAGTTATGATAAATTATGTGCCAAATTACTTCAATTAATGATTTAAAAAATGGTAAAACCAATTCATAAATCATTTATATTGTTAATTCAATTAATTATATAAACATTACCCAAGTCCTGAATTATCGTATCTTGTGTGCTTATTTTAGGTTTTTTGAGACAACTAGAATTTTTCTCACATCTGATTAATTTTTAATTGAGATGAATAAGTTAGGAAATTCAAAAGATTATTTATAGAAGAAAATTTGAAGAAACATAGAAGCTGATTTGTGTCTAAGCCCATTTTATATAGTCAAAATGGAGCCCAAGACATGATGTTACATGCCTCCTTATTTTCAGGGATTACTACAACTTATTAATTGTTCATGGATAACATCAAAAATATATGAATAATGATGTATACTTATGCCTTGTTTAATTAACTTGTTATACATACATATTCTATATTCATGATTAAATGGAAAAACATAAAAATTACATAAGCCAAAGCCTAAGAGGTGACCTAGATTAGAATGGCAATCCCAATATTCAAGGAGGAGAAAAGTCCAAACTTAACCATGATTAGAAAACGTGCCAAAGGAAGGCATGACTTGTGGAACTACCTCCATAATTTGAAGTTGCTCTCCTAGAGGAGGATAAAATAAAACTGTGGTAAGGCTGGTTTTTAAGATACAACAGCCCCCTAATTTATTGGAATTTTATCTGAGGGCTGATAACATTAGGACTCCTTTATTTAAATTTATCCTCCTCCCTCTTAGTATCGCATCCTTGAATTGTGTCCCAATAAATTGTTGTCAGCCTTAATGCATCAGTTTTATTGGTTCCTCTCTCTCTCTAAAGGGTTTCATATTTAAAAAATAATTATCCACATATGCTCACCAATAAAGCAAGAAGGAATAACACCATCTTGGAACCTTAACCAGTGTAATAAAGAGGCTAGAGCATTAAACAAAACTTTTTAACTGTGTTATGTGCCCTTTTATGTTATTCTTCCAAAAGATAGCCAACATAGACCTTTACAACGCCATGAACCACGCCTAAAATTTCCTCCTACATCTAATGTTACAATTTATTTCATATGCCCCAGTTATAATCTCAAAATTTAGGAATTTAATTTGTGGTTTGTGTTTTCGAGATTATTCAATAAAAATATACCATGTGCTCACGTATTAATTTTAGCTAATAATAAGAACAGATCATCTCCACATAAAAGGGTGACTAAAGATTTAATATTATTAAAATAGGGATATTGCGATGAGATGAGATACATAAAAAATATGAAATTGACTGACAAGAAGATGAGAGGTGAGATAATGATATTAAAACAATTATAGTAGTTAGTAGATAGTGATAAATAAGATTTGAGAAGATTGAGTGAGTGTGAAGATGAAGTGACAATAACATGAAGAATAATGGGAGCAATATAGAGAATGAGTCATATAAGGTAAATGATGAGTAAGTTAACAACAAGATAGTGATGTAAAGGTGGTAAGAAGTGATTTAGAGAGTGTATGGAGATGGTATGATGGCAAGACATGACAGCAAAATTAATCTAAGCTAATGACCATGTTGAGAAAAAAAACATAAGGCAAGGATACTTACCGTAGATCCTAACGTTCTGCCAGGAACACAAAAATTTATGAGTACAGTTAAGTGCCCCCTCTTCTCTTTTGCCTCTTCCCACACCCAAGACACCAAGAACAGACTTGGTGCCTCTCAAAACCGCACTATATTTCAATCAGCCCACATGAGTAGGAACCAAATTTAAGGATGAATTTGACAGGGATTCATGCCTCTATTTATATATCAGAGTTACGGATGGAAAGAGCAGGTGAAGATGAAGCCTCCCTGAAAATTTAAGCTCAATAGGACCTCTGGATCGTCAGATATCAAGCTGAGGTTGGAGAAATCCTAGTCGTCCAATTTTTCTGTCTCCACATCATCAATGCTGACACTTCCTCATTTTTTGTTGGCACTTTAGATATCCAATCTCCATCCATTTAGTGATTGGTGCAATCTCCTCATCTTTCACGGTCACATGCTCTGAGAACGCCATGAATTATTGGGATAAGAAAAGGGAAAAAAATGATATTTAAGCAAGTATGTAATCATTATGATGTGCCAGTGCGTCCTTGCGCCACCCGCCACAATATTCTATTTTTTCATACTTTTGTAATGAATGAAAAGCTAAAACATGTCATTCATGTCAGAAAAAGGGGAAGATTCCACAAGGATTGTCTTACGTGGTATGTATTTCTGCAAGCCAGGTTAGGATCTAAGGTCAAAATATTCATGAAAAATATATTCTGAATAAGAAAATTAATTTTTTTAAGAATATGAAGTAGAAAATTCCTTAACATACCATTAAATATAAAATGAGAGTATCAATCTAAAAATAGGTTTAATTATTTTAAGCTTAATAACAAGCATATATACTTGTTTTAATGAATAAAATTATGTCAATTTTTTAAAATAACCCAATAAGTTTTGTGTTATCACCCAAGTAGGAGCCCAATTATTTTGCTTGCTCCACGCTCCCATCCTCATCTGCCCCCTTCTTCCTAGGGCACACTAACATATGACACCTGAAAATGTGGTTAAAGGTAAAGTATTTATTTATAAATCATTCATAGCTCTAACAATACAAAAAAAATTAAAATATAATAAAACCAGTGGACTTTAATAAAATAAAATTTTAAATTAGATAGTTTGCCTATTTTAATTAGTCTGCTTTGTTTTTATTGAAATTAATTCCTCTAAATCAATAAACCCCCTTATAAAAGATTTAGTAAATATTTTTAAACTAAAAATTCACTTTTTCCAATACCTGCTCTAAATGGATTTTGGCCCTTACTTTGTGCTCAATAATGAAATTTATATAATTTTTGCGTACTAAAGAACCTCAAATAATATTATAACCCTATTTTCTGGTTTATCAACAGACCGAAAATTTTGAAAAAAGCCAAAAAAAGGATTTGAAGAAATGTTGGGTGATCCCATGATAAATTCATGTGTATTTACATACATTTGAAATATTTTGGGTATTATTAATTTAGAATTTATCATGTTATTATTCCAATTAACTAAATAGTTATGCATTAGCTAGAAATTCTATTTTTTTGGAAATTATGGTTGTTTATGAATAACCTCCTTGAATTCTTTGAAGTCAAACAGTTTTAGTACCGATGAGTATTTTAAAGTTTATATGTGCATAAGTTTATATGAATGAGAAGATACAATTCTTCAGGAGTTGAAGAATTTTTTAGAGTTTAGTGATTCTCAAAAGGGGCTTGAAAGGAGCAAAAGGTGTTGTAGGCCTTCAAAATAGAAATTTGAAGGAGATGGGCCATGACCTGGCCTGCCCATTGGGCTATCAAAAGCCTTACAAAGAAAGAAGTTGATGATTGCAAGGGAAAGCTCTCAACCCATGGAGAAAAAAAAGGAAAAAATGGCAAGAAAAGATAATAGAAAATGTATTGATACTTTAATAATTCTTCCTATGTATAAATACTCTTTTTCTCCCTCATTTTGGACGTGCTGTAGCAAGTGGCAGGCCAACAGGAAAAGGCATTTTTCAGAATCCAGGTTGTGCGACCTGCTTGTTGTAAGTTTATTGAAGTGTTCTATTAATCTCACGCTTGTTTGCATTGAAAAAAGCCTGATCCTGTCAAAATATAAGGATGCAGACTTGAGAGGAAGCATTGGGGCTCAATAGACTTGCATTGAGGTTTCAGGAACCTAGATTTCCATTTTCCCATCATTATCTATCTATTTCCCGTTTAAATACATCATTTTCTCACACTAAACTCTCATTTTCCCTACTTTATCTCTCCAGAATCTACTCTTTCTCTCTCTTGACCTTCATCCATATCCCTAGTTTATTTCCTAAAAATTTCATAAAAAATCTCCTTCATTTGCACCTTCAAATTCCCTCCCAAACACCTTCTACACCCCTTCTTCATTTTCTTTCTCTATCTCCTCATTTTGACTTTTTCTCTCTCCAGACTTGTTCCTGTCTCTCTCCATATCTTCCATCATCTATCCCCTTCATCCCTCTTGAAATAAAAAAAAAATCATTTTTTTAACATCCAGAAGGCCTTCTTTCCCATCGCTGCTGCCTGTGTGTGTTGGTGTGCACTCCACGGCAGTGCAAGTACGCCGGCACTGCCCTTTGCCCGCCGGTCACGCCCTCTCTGACCCGATCGAACTGGTTATAAAAAATAAAAAATATATATTTTTACGTTTTTTGGTGTTTTAAAAAATTGTAAAAAATCCCGCTCTGCAGCCACTCCTCCGCTGCCGCCGCCAGCAATCGCCAGAACAAGTATTTTTTCATTTTATGCATCTAAACATTATTAAAAAATTAGGAAAAATTAGGAAAACTTATTTTCTGCATTTAAAAATTCCAAAAAATAGAAAAATCCCTAAAATTCATATAATCAATTTCTAGTGATTTTAACATCTAAAAAATTCTAAAAATATTTTCCAAAAAAAATTAGAAATTAATATGTCCAGTGGTTTTTGGCGTAAATTAAATTCCATAAAATTCTAAAAATATTTATTTTTTATTTCTGGTTTAAATTAAAATTAGTAAAATTAGTGTAAAATATGTTTGTGTTTTTCCTTGTATTTCCACTTGAATTTAAACCATAGAAAATTATATAAATTAAATTAAATCCACAAAAATCCTAGAAATTATATCTCTCATTTCTATACTATTTTCCTTTGTTTCAAGCTTCAAAAAAATACCGAAATTAAATTTCTGCCTCTTTGTGGATCGACCCCTTACTTTCCCTATATTCATTATAAAGTATTTAAGTGGAAAATTTTCATAAATATTTTTGGTTAAGTCTGAATTAAAACAATGACATTAAAACCCTAAATTTGGACTTATCATTGGGCCTTTAAAGTGATGGAATTCATCCACATGGTAAGGCGTTCATATTTAAACTTCCTCTTCTCTCCTTGATTGGTTTACCTTAAATTGTGTTCCCAATAACAAATGACAAAGTGAAATAACTCATTATAATCTGACTTTTAATGTATTATTTAGTCTTGAAGAGTGAAGTTCAATGTGTTTTGAATCTGAGATAAGGAGATATGGAGGTTAAGCATCAAAGTTCATCAGATATTTCCCAATCATATAAGGTTTTCATTCTGCTAGGTTTTTCAATTAGAATATCCTAGATCAGATATTTCCCACTCTGAAAGAATTCACAAAGAATCTTCATGAATAAAAAGTTACAGAAGCTTTTCATCCACCATAGGCCATCACCCAAATATGTTGCATGTTGCTGCCCACAAATGCTGGTCACACTTGGGATAGTTTGGTTGACTAGGTGCCTTGTGTTAACTTGGGATCAACTTGGTAAACTTTTGAATAGACTGAGCCAACTCAGGGGTAAACTTGGCTTATTCTTACTCAACCTGGCATCCTTAGACCTGGTCTACAAGTCATTGAATGTCTGACCTGTACCTACCAACTAGCCTTTGCATGCACATGTACCCTCGTAGTGCTACCAAACTGCAAGAGAATGGTATTTAAGTTATAATCACTTCATTGTATGCTATCCTAAATTTCCAATGAAATCTCAAATTTAATGGTTGTTTTAAAAAATAAAAGACATTTTCTAAACATTTTTAAATGAATTTATTAGTTGTGATTTTATTTTCTTTGGAACTTTCAAAAAATTCATAAAAAATAAAATCTTAAAAAAACACTAGTTAGCTAAAATGATTGAGTCGTCTAACATGCACAGGGCATGATATTTTTATAATATTTTGAGTAAAGTTGATCTAATGTAGGTAATTTTAAGAAATGGTATTAACAATGGATGTTTTAGTACTAAAACTCCGGAGTATCACAACTTATATCAAGAATTCCCAATTATTTCATTCCATTAGTATGTATGAGTTAATGTCAAACTAATGCACCTCCAGGTTTCTCTTGGTTTTCATGAGCTCTGTCTTTATATTCTATTGATCAGTACTTCCAGCCAATTTCCTACAGGAATTAAATCCATATTAATATGTGTACAATACAATAGGATTGTAACACAATGGATTGTTATTAATTCATTTCTAAGTAGTAACAAGTGAGTTTATGTGCCCCAAAGGCATTAAACATATAATCATAAAATAAAACACGTGAAATATAATATGTCACTGTTCTACCTTTGATGCAAGACAATCACTTCATATATTAATGCATCAAATAGTGTTTATTTGATAGCTTGAATTCATGAAATTATATTTTTAGTATTTCATTTAATTTTCATGGATATTATGCATGCCTTCAATTGGCCTAGCATATATTAGTTTTATGTATAATATTTATAATTTTTTATCCTTGATTAAAATTTATTCAATTAAATACTTATCTCTCATTCTGGCTTTTAACAAAGACGCTTTGAAGGGTACCTAGGACCCACTGAAACTTTTTATCTCCTTAGGGCCATTTAAAAAGTGATAATTTACTCATTGTGAAGTGACTATGCCAATGATAATTTCATGTAAACCATAAGTTACAACAACTTTTCCTCAATTGTGTGACATAAAATGGAGAGTTGATAGTTTGAGGGTTTTATTTTTAATTATGTTAAGGATTATAGACTCAACCAGAGCATCTTTGAGACAAACTTGTAAAAATGAAAAATTAATATAACGATGAAGTGGGAAGGATTTGGATATCAGCCACCAAAAATCATCGACCACAACCTTATTCACTGGATCATGCTAAATTATAAATTGGGTAATTAAGTTTTTTATTTTTTGCATTGAAAACATTTTAAAATCATTGTGTAATTAAGTTTTTCTAGACTATACCATAAGATATATATATTAAATGTGTTTAAGCTAGATAATAAACACCAAAGAGTCTAAATAAGTTTCATATGAAATATTAAATACAAAACATACATAAGAATGGAATATGTTTTTTTCATGAATTGGAATAAAAATGACTTAGATATACCAATTAAGTTTAATAATGTATCACAGTTAGTTGAGATACAAATTATAATGGTCAGCTTTACCATATTGGACATGTATAAGATCTCTCTTATGTCCCTCTATCAACCATTACAATCCCTCTCCACGTCACCTCCTATCCCATAGGTATTTCTTAAACCTATATACCCAACTATGATTCACATAATAAACCATTTTTCACACTAATAACCTAAATTAGTTCCTTATTAAAGTAATTGTAAGTTTTCTGCAATCTTCTATAGGACTTAAGCAAAAGTTGATATCATTAAACACTTTAAATATTTTTATTTTAATAAATAATGAATATTCAGGGAGGTCAACATTAAATTTCATATCCTACTATCTTTCTTGATATCACCCATAAATATATTGAGCTTGGTATTTAACAAAGTCTTAAATATATAAGTACTTTGTTGTAAGTTTTAAATATATACTGTTAGAGTTATAACAGTAGATATGATCATAAAACAAACTTATATATCACTTAAACATATTTTTACGGATTAAATGGATTTCCTTTTATCTCACTAGAAAATCTTCAACCATCAAATCTTCACTCCTCATTTCACCCATCAATTCAGCAATTCATCTGCCAAGACAGTAACTAAGTAATAAGTTATTGACCTTGAAAACTCATGCAAATAAGCCCACTTGATCTTAATTCTTGAATTTTAAGGTCAAACCTTCTTAGGTGTATTATGTTAAGCATTTATACTAGCATAATTACATATATTTGTAAGTAAAATTTGTATTTATATATTCGATAGAATAGGTAAATATATGGGCTTGAGGAAAGTGATAATATTACGAACTAGCCCTCATATTGATTGAAAGTTATATCTTCTCCCTGTCCTCTACATGATCTCCTAATATATGTGTAACTATATATTTATTAAGAAACTAAAGGTCTACTATACTTAAATATGAAAAGATAAAGGTCATATCGGAGAAAATAAGTTACTAAAATTAGTTTCAGTAAAATTAGATAGTCAAATAAATATTTCCCCATAATCATTTGAATTCCTAATTTATCTAAATTGTTACATCTAGTTATGAACGAAATTTGGATAAGTGAAAATAAGAAGTAAAGATTGTGAAACCAATTTTAGATGAAACCACAGGTAGCTTCGCAAATTATGTATTATTTTCATAGAAGGGCATTTTAGTAATGGCGCACTACGTATAAAATATTATTTTCTCCACTCTTTTTTCCTCATTTCAGTAATGCATTGTAGGACCAGGCGCTCTCTCTCTCTATCTCTCTCCCTCTCTCTCACTGTCTCTATCTCTGCCTCTCTCCCTCTCTCTCTCTGTTTCTGTCTCTGTCTCTCTCCCTCTATCTGTCTCTCTCCTTCTCTCTGTCTATGTCTCCGTCCGTCCGTCCGTCCGTCCGTCCATCCGTCCATCCGTCCATCCGTCCGTCCGTCTCTCTCTCTCTCTCTCTCCCCCCCCCCCTCTCTCTCTTCTTTTGTTTTTTTATATGTATATTCTTGTTACATTTCTAACAGTAATATAATGAATTAATTTGTGGATTTCCCTTAAATTCAATATGTATAATCCATCGTCATGAAATATTAATCTACTCTGCGTGTTCCTCCTGAACTACTGTCTAAAACTTGGTTAAATTTCCATTCACAAATTCACTTAGCGAGAATTGAGCCTAACACTTTTTTTCATCAAAAGATGCATAATCAATCTGATCATGAGCATTATTTTAAATTTTACAAGACTTGAAAGCCCACAACAACCCATCCTACAGTTCCCTCTTAATGTGATTCGTCCTCGATCAAGTAATGGGATATGAAACAAGGTACATCAGCACACTCAATTGAAATAATCATGTTCATTCACATTCATTTATTGAGAGAGATCATGGTGAGTATAAAAGTGTCTCATTTCTGAGAAGACTTCCCAGAATGTTTGGTATAACAACCTTTTTATCTGATGCTTTGGAATTTTCTTTCGGAGTTTCATAATGGGAAGTGAGAGGGAGAGAGACAAACAAACAAATTAAGAAGACCTATTGGGACGGGTATCTCGTATACGTTTTTTTTAAGAAAAGAGGGAGGATTACCCCGCAAAGGTTTATCAATCTGGTCTCTCGAATATTGATGAGGACAATTTTAGAGTTTTGGGCTTACAAAGAGTAAGGTCTTCAATTTTTCAGCAACAACATCAATGAACTCTTCAGTGCTCAAGTACTTGTCGCGGGTGACGCTGGAAAACCCAAAAAAAATATATGATTGATGAGAGCATTAAGTAATCTTTTTAATAACCAAAATTATGTATGAAACTTACTCTGATCCATGGATGAGCAAAGCAAGATCCTTGGTCATCTTTCCTGACTCCACAGCACCAACACATGCTGCCTCCAATTTGCTGGTGAAATCCAGCAGCCTGGTATTACGATCTAGCTTTGCCCTTCAGAAATAAGCTTAAATCAGCAGCTGACCATTGATAAAATACCAATCCCCCCCCCCCACCTTAAAATGGGCAGAAATGACAGAAATACCCTTTACAAATGTCCGAGATCAAATCAACTACCCATGTAAGATTTATGGTAAAAATTATAAAAACCAAAAAAATCAAAAGCCCCTATGAAATAGCCCTCTTGTGGGCTGAAATGATAGAGCTACCCTTACTGCATTAACCAAACAAGTGGGTTGAAATGACAGAAAGACCCCTAACAGGAATTGGGGATCATATCAGCTATCTCAGATCAGAACTGTAGTAAAAAATTGAAAAATATTTTTTGTGCATAAGCCAATAGCCACCTATGAGAAAGCCCACGCGACCAGGCAAATATCAAAGCAATGCTGTTCGTACTGGTTTCACCTCCTCTCTGATGAACCCGGTAATGTCGAGTCACCGTACCATGTGCTGCTTCTGATTCTATTGTTTTTCCATCAGGACACACTAAAACTGATGTCATCAGGCCCAAAGATCCAAATCCTGTCAAAATATAAATTTAATATTTTTTTGAAATAGGAAATTTCTGCTAAGGACCAAGGAAGAGTGCCCAACCCACCTTGGGCAAGAAAATCACTTTGAACATCCCCATCATAATTCTTACAGGCCCAAACATAGCCCCCATCACTCTTCACAGCATACGCGACCATATCATCAATTAGCCGATGTTCATACCTAGATAGACATTCATCAGTAACTCGCTAAAGGTTTGACCAGTCAACTTTATGTGTTTTTACAAAAAAGTATACCAGATGCCTGAGTCCTCGAACCTTGATCTCCAACTAGATTCATAAACAACATGGAATATATCCTTGAACCTAAAACATAAAATTTCAATATGAATAAAGGAATATTTTTGGGAATTTACAATGTTAGGACAATTGAAAAATTGCTGAGCGACTGACCTTCCATCATATTTTTTCAAAATTGTGTTTTTCGTGCTCAGGTAAAGAGGCCATCTTTTCTGGTAAGCCATGCTCATGGATGCTTCAGCAAAAGCACGGATTGACTGAAAGCACATGCCATCATAGGCCAAGATCTTAGGCATGGATAAAATAACTACTAAAAGTCAAATACCAAGCTAAGATTTATATACTTCATCGGTGTTATACATTGAGAGTGCAACCCCCCCTGAGCCGGTGTAGTTAAAGACATCTAATTCCATGTTCTCCTTTTCTCCCTCTAAAAAACAGTGGAAAAGTTTGCAAATTAATTATAATAAGGGGATGAACATTAAAAGGTTGGGCTCCTCACCAAAGACCAACTTCAGTTTTCCTGGGCCGTTGATCAACGCATCAACGGCTCTGTATTGATCGCCAAAAGCATGCCGTCCAATGCAAATGGGTTTTGTCCATGCTGAAAAAAAAAAAAGTCACAGAAGAAAAATGGCAACCTTAAGAGAAATAAACGCAGACTGCTTTCCAACTTTCTGTACCAGGAACAAGCCGAGGAATATTCCTGCAGATAATAGGTTCTCTGAAAACAGTGCCTGAAAAAACTAGTTTCAATTAGCAAACAGCGAATAATTATTACTATTATGATTATTATTATTTTACAAGGCTTGGTGTCAATTAGCATGTTTATCATAGTTAAAAACCATATTACCGACCATTTAAAATGTTCCTAATGGTTCCATTAGGACTTCTCCACATGGATTTCAAGTTGAACTCATTGACACGAGCCTCGTCTGCGAGAAGATAGCATTGAATTGGTCAATTGAATTGGACATGGAATTGGAATCAAATTAATCAGGAATATTTTTAGGCTGAGGAAAGTATGTTCTCTACATGAACGAGACCTGGGGTTATGGTGGCACACTTGATTGCCACATTGTACCTAAAACGTTCAATTTAATTTATCAGTCCCAAGAATAAGCTGATTATAAGACATTAAGGAATATAGATAATCAACAGTATTAAGATGGTAATACGCTCCGTGAAGATCCCCTAATGTCATGGATGAAGAAGAAGAAGTGATTGGGATTAAAACAAAGCTTATTAGACTCTGTACTGAAGAATTCACAGAGAAAACTAGCATTTTAAAGTACCTCGTTAAAAAAACTAGGATGATGACTTGTTAAAATTGGATGAATCTTACTTGAGTGTGGCCTCTGCGCTCTCGATCGTCACTTTATCATTGGTTGCGTCGCGGTTTGGAAGCCCTAGGTCGAAATACTTTATGTCCAAATCCAAGAAAGGTAGAATAAGCTGCACATTGATCAAGATACGGGAATTTTATCGCAACAAGAAGATGAGAAGAGATTAATATCGGATAAATCAGAATCGCTCAACCTATCACCTTAGCCTTGATTGAATTCCACAAAATACGAGTCATCTCATCCCCTGAATCAAAATGAGGGATCGGGAGTGCCGACAAAAGTAAGATCATAAAAATTGAGCATAAACACGGTAACCGAAGCACAACTAAAAAATAAAAAATACATTCCATAATTCGATGTCTCAGACAGCAAAAAAACTACTTTCCCGATTAAATGAATAAAAACTAAACGCAATTAGCAATTTCCTCCGCGTAAGCCGTCGGAAGAAATCGCAAAATCTAACGATTTCAGTCGCACGTGATCCTCAGGATCACGTTCCAAAGGGGAAGAACACAATATTGTTCAACGGATTTTGGAACTACAATTTGGCGAAATCATGATCAGCTTGAAAGATGACAGTAAATGAGATCTGATCGAAGCTCACCATCCATTTCCACGACAGGATTCACAACCTTGATCTTCTCGAACGCCTTTCTGGATCGGAGAGTTCGTCAAAGCTTTGATGAACAATCGGCAGCAGGGAAATACTAAGAACGTTTTAGCAATAAGCTTGACTAGTTGACTATTTCATAAGATCATATATTCGTTGTCCTTGTTTTAAATAAATAAATATTCAATAATTAAAACTATTTATAATTTTTTTGTCAAAATAGGATGGAATTAGGAGCCTTTCGAAGCACCTTTCTTAAATCAATTATTATTGTAAGAACTAGCAATAGTGAGGAAGTCTAAAATAGGAGTATGATATAAAATATTTAAATGACTAAAAAATTATCACTATTTGGTCAAGTTTAGTTAATCATAAAATTTTTAAATAATATTTTATGAATATGGCCTGGTTGTATTCAACATGTCAACCTATAATAAATTAAATTACAACGTCGAATTTATATTATTGACTACTGACCTCCTACTCTTGCATGTAACAAAAATTATAAGGAATGCCAATAAGTGAAAGGACGATCACATTCATTTAATTGGAGATGATGAAGGGGTTGGGATTTCATAAAATAATTACGACTTCGTTAGTTTTAATACTAAGATATTACAAGGAAAAAATATGAGGGAAATACAAAGGAACGCCTACGGTTTTGTACAGTCAATATCTATCATGGAGAAAGTATGAGATTTACTGGCTCTAATTAAATCTAATACGTAAGTGTAAAAGTAATAGTCAATCAATTAAATTTTACATCTCGAGATCGAATTAAATCAATCAATTCTGGGTCAGGCATCTCAAAAACTAAAAAGGCAATCTGATTTCATATGGCTGTCTTAGTTGGTACAGTATTGTTACTAATTTTACTACAATAAATGAAAAAAACAAGGATATTGCAAAATCAGCAAGTGATGTTTGCCAAAGTCAACCATGGAAATCTGGTAGTGGTAGGTCAAGAGATGAAAATTTTCCAGTAGCCATTGAGAAGAAATTGAGGGTGAAGATTACATAACTATTTAAAATCATGAAATACATAGTCTTCTATGCATATGCCATTTATCTACCAACATCTTAGATAATATTAGGATTTTACTACATACAAGGATACCTGGTTTATATAGACAACTCCAATTGAGGCAACCTCATGTATTCAAGAAAAAATATAGACAATACTTGAGATACCCCCAAACGAAAAAGATAGGTGTATAAAATAGTAGAGCATAAGGACAGTGAACTTATAACTTTGGTTACTCAAAACTTAATATGTTCAAGCAATAATTTTTTCCCAAATTTTTTTTCATTTACCAACAGCCTTTAAAGGACAAAATCGACAATCTTTGGAAGCATGCTTTCATCTAAAGGCATGTTGTTTGCTTTGAGATCACCATAAATGAACTTGAATCTTGAATCTTCATTAATCTAGAGGAATCTACAGGTGGTTTTTTTCAATAATATTCACCCTCTTTTCTCATATCAAAAATTTAGATCACCTTGAAACTAAATTTAAAATTTTCATAATAAAAATAACAATGTTGAGGAAAACTGTGTTAAGAACTGTATACTGACCTCATTGTTGAAGTGATATAATTCAAGGTTATTTCTTACTTTAAATTCCCTACATGGTTGTCATATGTGTTGGACCAGTGGAGTTAATTATGAGGAGGCTATATTGATTCAGCCAAGATGGCCAATAGAAAGTTGGATCATATAAGTGCTTTTAATGCAAAATATCTTAACGTGTACATTCATAGGCCACACAAGCTTCTGCCTGCTTATTTCATCAAGGGATCCCAAAAATTAAGATATAAAATGATATAACAGTGTTTTAATCCAAGATTTGAGGTATAAATGGCCCAGTGATATCATGGAAACTGCCGAAAAACTCTCAAAGGCATTCACTCTCTTGGTGGTATCTCATCATTTCACATATCTCATCTAGTGCCCATGTTCAATGCACAAGGCTTGATTTTTTAAAATATATGGATCTTAGTCATGAAAAACTATATATCTTGTATGTTCCAAAATATTGGGAAGCAGAGAAAAATCTCTCCACCATGGTGCTTGTCAGAGATATGAACAAAAATTCATTTGTGAGCAGAGGAAATTATTGTTCTCCAGTCTCCTTTGTGAGTTAGAAAGAACCGCCCATGTAGTGTTATACTTCTTTCATAGAAGTTAGTGATATGTGGTTTGAAGCATGCATCATAATTGGCTCCCATATACAGGAAAAAATATACGTGGATATGGTTGGTGCCGGTATCATTTCTGTTCTGTAGAACTTGTGCACATCGTCTACTTTTTGGATATGTCATCCTTTGAAGAATATTACACATGTATCCCAACCCCGATAATGGCATAATAAATTGGTATAAGCTAGTAAATACATTAGACTTTAGCACAATTGTATGCTTGGACAATTTAGACACCATTAGGCTGCAAGCACCCATGAATAATAATTTTGAATCTTGTTTTAATATACCTTTGTGGTTTCTCCTATTTTTTCAGTAATCACTCCAAGTGCAAGTTAGGGATGGGAAATTTATTGTTCGTCATCGAACAAACATTGTTCGTCCACGAACGAACAGGTCAAAATCAGTGTTCACGTTCATGTTCAGTTGCGAATGAACTACGTTTTGAGAAACATATATTATCTATGGATGGGAGGGATTGGGGGGAGGGGAAGAATAGTAGGGGTAAGGGAGTTTTAGTTCCCTTGATAACGCTTACCATTTGTGAACGGTTCACTTGTTCATGAATGGTTCGCAAGCACTGTTTGGTTGGGGTTTCCTCCGTTCGTGTTTGTGTTTGTATGCAAGTTTGCAAACAAACAAATTTTTTAATGATTTAGGATCCCAGGTTCACAAGGTTGCAGATTCCCGTCCCTAGTGCACGTTCAACAACTTCCATCCATTAACAACCATAGACACTATCAACATTATCTTCATGGGGATAAGTATTGCCTTCACAAATGGATTCAGAATTTGATATCACATAAATCCTGTGTTTTTTGGAAGGCTCCATGGGGCAGTCCTTGATGCATATGAGGCCCCAAGCTCCATTTTTAGTCATCTTGAGGGTGACTCCTGTCCACTAAGGGTCCTTTCCCAATGCATGGGATGTCATAGAGCAGGTTGAACAATGACATCTTCTTCATCCGTATCAACTTCAATTTGTCATTTGATACATGATGGGACTTTTGAGTTGTCTTCACAAGAAAGTAATGCTACTCTGGTTTTCCCTCTTGAAGAAGGCATTTCCCTGGAGTTTGATATTGCAACATCGCTTACATAAACACTGTTGAGGTCCAATATGTTCTGTTCTAGTACCTTGGTTGAATGATAGAAAACTAATTTCCATGCAACGGGAGCATTGATCAATTCCACATCAATCTCTGAACATAATACATCAAATGTACCTTGTGGGACTTGTTCCACCCTTGACTTGCTTGCTTTGAGATTTCTTTGAAGTCATTCACGTGCTCAACATCTAGAAGTATCCATGCAATCAAGTTACTCTTGGATCTCCACTTTCTTCTTCTCCAACTCTTCTTGAAAAAAAATTAGACCTTCTCATCATGAAGACTCTCTTCTTGGATCAGTAGAGATAAACTCAGAAGGAAAAGAGGGAGGGGAAGGGTGGGTGCCCAGCTCTGGCTGTCATGGGTGTCTAAAATGGTTGCCCCTTCCTCTATTTATATTTCGCTTAAGATTTTTCTCAAAAACCCATCAAGTAAAATATATTCACCATGACCCTGTGATCTTATGTGTGTGACCCTCTAGGCCTATTTATCATTCTAGTCAATAACTTTAGTGGCCCAATAATAATAATTATCCAATATTATTAATTAACTACATCAACATATATATTAATTAACCAATATTCGATTTAACCCTACGATAGGTTAAGTTTCCAGCCCGTGGTGTACCACACTACACCTCGTGCTCTAGAAGATACCGAGTAGTGTTTGAACTCTCTCATGAAACTTTTACCATCATCAGTTTCCATATGTGTATAGTCCTTCATTCGTGTGAGACTCTTGAATGACTTAGGGTACGGTTGATTGTTAAACCCTAATCCATCATTTGATTAGTATTGATGCATAATATGGGTCATTGGAGAATGCCTTCTCAAATATTCTCAGTACCCTAGCCAAGGATTAAGTTGCATCATCTTCCTTGAGTCAATCTCCTCTAATATTGAGGGCGGATGATCCTGTCTTGAACACTCAATCATCTTCGTGGGCTTCTTCCGATATCCAAGCTATGACTTGCTAGAATCCCATGGTTAGGGACTCATAAGTTGTAGTCAAAACATAATTGTCAATCCTCAAGATGTCCTTGGTGTCTCATGTCAATGTATCACTTATACAACCATGAATCAACCTAATTGATGTTTAGGTATAATACTATTTAGGGATTATTCTGATCAATTCAGTTAACTTTTTCTCCAAAGCGCATCTACCATCTGTCCTTAGTATCATCATACTAACAGCCACAAGATCAACCATAATTATCGATAAAATTATGCTACTCTATCCGGATAATTCAATGTCCATCTCAACTATCCATTGAATATGAATATTTAGAACACATGTTTAAAGACTAATGATCATTGTATTATGATCGCGTCATAATTCAGTAGGTCATTGCACATATTCATGGACTTCATTATAAAATCACACTAGAATAATGATGAAATAACATTTCATTCGATGAAACTAAATAAAAACATGGTGGTGAGATTTTGCTTGAGGGTCACATAATATCCATCACGATCTTGATAAAATACTTCACCTTTAGAACTTGGCGCTCAGTGCCTTCTTCTCATAGTTGAGCCCTCACCAGTTATGTCCATCGTGATGTTTGATGCACTATCATTAATGAGGCACAAACTCCTAGAGGACCAGTATGTTCACTATAAAAATGTGAACCATTAGGGTACCAAGACATGAATCAACATGTCTCTTTGTATCCCATCCTTGAATTATGTCACAATACATTATTGGGGGCTTAGTCCAATACTCATGTGTATCATAAGTAGAATTCAACAAAATGGGATGATGGAGAGAGAAAGAGAGAGGAAGAAGAAGCAAAAGTAGAACTGTTAGAAGAAGAAAATGAAATAGGAGTAGTAGAAGAAGTACAAGTTTAACTAATAGTACAAGAAGTATGAGTAGAAGTAGATGTAGAAAAAGTAGTTGTAGTATAAGAAGTAGAAGAAGGAGTAGAATAAGTAATAGGAGTCTAAAAGAAGTATAAGTAGGAGTAGAAGAAGTAATAAGAGTATAAAAGAAGTAGAAGAAGTTGTAGTAGATGAAGAAATATTATTCTCAGAAGAACAAAAGTAGAGATAGGTGAACGAAACCTAGAGAATTACCAACTTGGTAATTCCTGCCTCGATGGTAACCAAATCCGGCTGACATGCCCATACCTCATTTCATCTTTCCTTTGCATCGTATGAGGCATGAAATAGCTTCCCAAGTTGCTTTCTTCTGTAAGAAGAGCCAAATAACAATTTTGCAACTGCTACTAGAGGCCAATCAATGGGGAATCACTGAAATAAATTATGCACATGTTGCAGGCTGAAACAAAGATTGGAGAGTATTGGCACAAGAGAAGAGAGAATTCAGTAACTTGCAAGTTAATGAATGAAATACCAATACAACCTTTGGGATAAATTGTGAGCCATTGAAAAATGACTTCTTATCCCCTTCATTCTCCTGATTAGCGGAAGTAAAAATTTAATTGCAAGGAAATTGATTTCATATAAGAATAATTACCTGTAAAATTTTTGGATTTGGAAAAAACATTGGCACTTGTCTCAATCCACAAAGGTCACCTTGTCCAGTCAACAGGGAGCCCTGGAGGGTACACTATGACTAAGGTGCACGATTGTCTGGGATGGGGCGAAAATACAGTTAGTGATGGTTTTCGTCCCGTCCCACATCCCATTTTTGGGTCGTTCCAAACTGTCCCATGCTAAACTTCCCTATCCGGAACCATCCAGCATTGGAAACCAGCTGGCGTTCCGACTCTATCTGACACGAGGGACGGAAATGACAGTTTTGAATCATAGCGGTTCTAAAATTCAAGAAAAAAAATCTTAAAATGAAATTTTAGTACAGTAAATGCGGCAGTGAAAGTTGCCATGAAAGAGGGTTTTTCTCTCTGTCGAGCCTTATTTTTTCAAATATAAAATATGATAATTATATCTATAAATCGAATATTGAGAAGCGCACAGGTTGAATTATTTTAGTTCAAGGCTTCTTCAATTCGATCGACCGACTGTTCGATCCGATCGACCATTCGAACGATCTGATCGAAACCCCAAGCCATGCCGTTATAAATTCCTTTATTTCGAAGCTCGCTATTTCTTGTAGTTTCATGGCGGGAGTGCGATCTCTAGCGGTTAGCATACGTCGATCGCTGAATCTTGGAGGAAATGAGGAAATTGAGGAGGGTTTCTTGGGCGAATCCGGTGACAGATGCTCCTTATCTCGGCAGAATGTACCAATCAGTGTTTCCTTTTCCAATTTTCTATCTTTATATGATCCTTGAGCTTAACTGATGAACTTGTTTTGGATAAATCTTGCAGAAGGTTTATGGCTTCGCAGTTTGCTTGTTGTCTGGCTTCGCTTGTACGTTTCTGGTACGAGTTATCGACCAATTGTTTGATATCAGTCTTCGATCGTGTTTTAATTGACGGCGCCTCAGAATATGATAATGTCTTTCTATGAAAATGAGAATTTCTTGGGAAGAAAATGTGGAAACATGTTTAGTCTCTGATTTGGAATCCAATGCCTGCGTTGCCACGATTGGCAAAGTGCCATGATTTTGTCAGATTATGAATTTATCTTCCCGTCAGATGCTCGGATAATTAAATTTTCGACGCTCTCTGATCATTTCATATTCAAATTCGTCCATCCTTTCAACTTCCTCTCGTCGAGAATACTTTTGGTGGCACGCGATTATTTGAAACTAGAGGAGCCACTCGTTTCTTACTCGATTTGGGGTTAAATCCCCCGATGAAGTTCACTAGTAATCTTCTCACTTTCTACAATCTGCTGAATTTTCGTCAAAATAATACATGTGAGACCTCCCTGACTCATGGAAATTAAAGCTCTCGTTGCAATCCTGAAGATTATACGCTTATCTATCATCTTTATATGTCTCAGCTGTTATCTTTTCTGCTAAACCAGATCGCAATTCAAGATGATATATTATGGTTTATGCATTGGATGATGGAATGCGTTGTTGTTTTATATTAATTTTCCTCATGATCACACGGGCAGAGTGTTTATTAGATGCTCCCGGACTTTAGTTCCTGTTTTCACTTTAAAGGAAAGCATCTGCCTTCTTTACTTCTAAAGATGATCATTTTGTTGTTGAGAAAAAAATATGAATAATTAATATGGTAGTGGTTATCATCCAAGGGTATAGCATTGGTTTGAAAGAATAATTCGCGTATCCTCTTTCTTAAAACGTTAATGTTCCTTTTATGTATGAAGTTTCAGTTGATGGTGCGTTTTGTTTTGTCATTTCACCCTATTCTACTGACTTGATTTTCCATGCAGTCGTTGATTGTATTCGTCAAGCCCATTAAATTTGGCATATTATTCACATTTGGAAACTTCTTGGCTATCATAAGGTTTGTAATTATATACCAGAAGTGCCATGTGGAGAATTGATCCTCGAGTGATTATTGTATTTCTGTGTTCTTTGAATTATATATATTAATGCTAATGTAGTTTAATGATACTTATTTCATTCTCATTTATTTTGATTTGTTCTCCCCTTGTATCACCATTTCCAAGAAATTTTCTCAATTTTTCTCATCCTACTAAGCTTTGAGACAATTTTTACATCTGATTACAGCACCGTCTTCCTCATTGGACCATGTGCCCAGTTAAGGCTGATGGGTGATCCTGTCCGCATCTATGCCACTGCAATTTATTTTGGAAGCTTCTTCTTTGCCCTTATCTGTGCTTTTATGGTATGCCCTGTGTACAATGACAAATTCGAGCATTATTTCTGATCAGCATTATATCATATTTTATTTATTTATTTATTACAGATCCGCAGTAAGATGTTGACGTTGCTTTCTATAGTCGCTGAGATATGTGCCCTCCTATGGTATGTCATTTAAACTCTTAACTTGCAACTGATATAATTTCTCTATATAACAGAGGACGAAGGCTAGATGAATATGAAGTATATAGAAAAAAGACAAAAACAAAGATAGAGAGAAACTCGGAGAAAAAGAGATACGAGAGGAATAAAAAGGTGAGAGAGAGGGAAAACAACCTGTTAGAGTCCTGATGAGATAACCAATTCATGAAATTGTAGGGTTATAAATACCCCCTTGTAAGGTCATTAGAGTGACTTTTGATTAATGATTACCGTATGGTTTCTTGGCACGAGTAGCTGTATCCGGCTTTCGTGAGGACAAGAACTCCCGATTCGGAGGTTCTTGAGAGTTGTTCTCCTATTGCTCTCTCTTCTTCTCTCTTACCTCTTCCATCTCTCCTATTCTCCTCTCTATCCCTCGTCCCGTTTCTTGATTTTTTTAGATCTCTATGGGGATTGTAACTCAACCCCACAGAGTGATCCCTGATCACTTCCATAATCATAGCCGAGAGCTATGTAGAGAGACAAAGGCCTCTTATTCAATCTGGATCATAAATCCCATCGATCTCACTTAACTATTTGCTATCACAAGCCCCTCAAGCCCAGCTGATATGATATTAGTGCCATTCATAAACGAGAAGAGTTATCATATCAGTACACCCCTCTAAGGCAACACTTTTGTCTAGAACACAACGAAACCTTTCTTTTCCTACAAGCTTGACTTCCTCTGTTCACAATGACATAAAGTTGGATACGGGATGGACAGACGGGGCGGGCGCCGCAAGAGGGAAGATAGCGGCTGGATGGACTTCACCGAAGCCAAAGATCACAGATTGATACTTCTTGGCTGCTCTCCTGAGGGGAGGGCTGCCCTGCTTAAAGGAATTACATAAGTGTGAAATGATTAAACTTCCCCTATTGGGAAGGAATGATGAAGCAGACACAGAGACAACGGGGATGGTATCACTGAGTACTTCATGTGAGATCAGATTCTTTGACAGATTTCTCCGTGCCTTCAGATTGGCCTGGAGACGGAGAACAGCTCTGATGTCCTTCCTAGTCATGAAACCTCTGAAGGTCCTCTGGATCGTCAAACCAACAGCGGATACAGTGACAGCCATGTCCACCAGATCAATGCCACCATGTTGGCAGCTTGTTTGACGACCCATAAGACCTTTGGAGGTTTCATGATGAGGAAGGACGTCAGAACCGTACGCTGCCTTGCGGCAGATCTGGCAGCCATGGAGAAATTGATCGGAGGATCTGATCTCATTCGAGGTCATTCGGCAGCAAAGATCTGGTGTCTCTAATTAGTGATCTGGACTTTTTCCCTGGAGCTGGAGTGATGTCGGACGTCATCTAGGACGTCGTCCGGTCGACACCAAATATGATTGTTCGGTGCCGATAAGGGATATGTATCGGATTACGGCGGTGTCTTCGTTTGACGGTTACCCTAACAGGTATGTAACTACGTGATGCGGAGTGCCCTACGTGTCGTACGTGCGGGCTCCGACTCGAGGGAGGTGTCGAGCTCCAAGCTTGGACGGGAGTCGCCGAGCGGCGGCGACGGTGACCTCTCGAACCTCGTCAGAGCAACGGGGACATCTACGGCCGAACGGACTCAATCCGATGGGCTCGCACGTATCTCTCGTTTAGCCTCTCTCACCTACCTACCTAGCCCGAGCGCAGTGGAAACGGGACGAAAGAATACTGCAAGAGAATAATTAAACGAGTGACGGGAGAGGAGGTTGTACCTCATCGACGGTGGCTCGTAGTGCAGGATCTCGTCTTTGTTGGTGGCGTGTTGGAGCGGGTGGGGCGGAGAGACGCCGGAGTAGACATGGCGGCTTGACGTGCAGCGGATGGTTGCAGCGGCGCCTGTGACTTGTGGGGGGGGGGGGCCCGCGGTTGGGGGGCGGCGCTTGCTGGTCGCGGCGACGCCCTCTGGGAGAGCGGCGCCCGCGGCTGGTGGGGGCTGCCGCTGGCGGCCGCCCGCGATCCTAGGCAGCCCGGCGGCGACGGGTGGCGGCGCGCCCGCGGCAGCGACTGCCTAGGGCTCCGAACGGAGCCCAAGAACGGGCGCGCGGGCAGGAGGAACGGGCGTGAACCTGGCCCCATTCCGTTCTGCCCATTCTCTCTCCTCTCTTTCCTTCTTTTTTCTTCCTTTTTTCTCCCTTTTTTTGTATTTTTCTATACGGGAGACTAAAGATAGACTAAAAATCACACATCCTCTTCCGTGGTCTGATATTTAGGGCCCCCCCCCTCTTCCTTTACATAGGGGAGAGGTTTGGGCCCCCTAAATGGATCAAAAGAAAGGGGAGACGAGTCCATTAGGGGGCCCTTATATAATGGGCCCCCCATTACACATAGGAGGGGAAAAATAAAATAAAAGGAAAGGAAGGGGAAGGGGACGGTCCCTTCCCTTGACAATGAAAACGCGGATACAGGTCGCATCGCAGTGCGACGAAAACAAAACGATGAACAAAAACAAAACACAAAACATGACAAGAGACGATGAAAATAAAAAACGATAATCGAGCATTTCTTGATGGTGGGGGGTAGCGTGAACGACATCGTTGACGATCCATGATGGCGTGTGCCATCATGGAAACTGCATGTGGCAGGGAATCTGTAGAACGAGCTCAGTTCTGTAGAAGATGGGTCATTGGTCATCAAATCTGAGGTGGCTCTGAGGTTTTACGATGCCTCTAAGGGCTTTTTTGTGAGGGAGAACATGTGATCAGGGATCGGCAGGCGTCATCCATCACGTCATGCATCACCTTGACGGAAACTTGATGAATGACATGACGTTGACGAAGATAGGGGCCCGTGACGGTAACGAAGATAGGGGCGCGTGACGGTGACGGTGACAGTGACGAAGTTGTCGTGACGATGATGAGGGGCCTTGGATGCGTGATGTGACCGAACGGCCGTCACAGATGAAGAAGAAGAATGACGAATGAGGAATGAGGTCATTGGGAAGAACTCACCAGGAGTGACAGGAGTGACCGAGCGAGCGAGCAGGAGCAAATGAGCGAGAGCTGCTCTCACAGTCACTGACAGCAGTCAGGAGGAGAGACAAGAGTCGAACTGGGAGTCGGGAAGGAATCGTCAGGAGGAGTCGTCACGGAGACGGCGAGTGGGGGGCTCGGGGCAGGGAAAATATATCTTTTTAGGGTTGTTTTTTCACGTCACCGGTGACGGTGATGCCGTCCGGTGATGGGGGCGTGATTGGATGCTGCATGGAGAGACGTGTGACGTAAACATGACAGTTTTTTCCCAACATACTTGGACGCGTGACAGGACGGTGACGTGATGAAAGTTTCGTCACGTCACTGTCTGTCACATTTCGTCATCCGTTCCATCACGTCCAGGGTGTCACGTCCCGGAGGTGCCGTTTTGTGAGATCTTCGATTTGTTGAGTCAGACTTGGTTACATTTATAAAATTGATCAAGTCGCAAAGAATCTGAACGGTATTGATGCGAAACTTGGAAGCCAATACAAAAATAAAAATTGTCATGATCGAATACAAAAATGGCTCTTAGCTTCCTTCTGGTCTCGGTTCGTTGGGTGAGATATTACAGACATGAGGGGATCTAGAGAGCTCTTTGGTCCTTTCCTTTTTATTTTTCCTCTTATTTTTGCAAAGAAAGTGACATATTGCCCAAAATCTCTCCTCTCTCTTTCGCGAGATGAAGTGCCACGTGGCCTTTTTTTCAGGTACAGTTTGAGCTATGTGCCTTTCGCTCGGAGGATGGTCTCGAATCTAGTTATCAGCTGTTGGGACACAGAAATTTAATTACGATGCCCTATGGGTCTATCTCCAATTTCCGTTCTTCATTAAGGATGCTACGCAGCAGAGTATTATTTCTCATAATGAATGTTTTATCCAGATATTATTTGGCTTAAACTCCGAATTTATAGTTCTATGCGAGAAGGATGCTGCCGTGGAATTCAGGGAAAGTTGGCATTTACCCCCATTATCTATGAAGAATATTTGACTTTTATTGTTGAATAATCATTCATGTGTTCAGATCTTGAACTTTGGGATCCCCGCGTTCCATGGGTGTGAATGGAGAGGGACGGTCATTTCATGATTTTTGACGAAGGTGGGAGGACAGCTCCGTAAATGGAACCCACGTCATTGATTATGCAGATTTTTGCCCCAGCGGAGCAGAATAGCTTATCTTGAACCACCAATTTACACAAGGGCGTTGCTTTCTGTCCCGCGTTGGCAGCTGGTACACGATTGGCTGCACGTCTGCCCAACCCGCGGGAGCCTGAGACCCATTAAATGTCTCCAACGCCATCGGTGGAGCGTGGGTGGGTATTGGTTGACTTGATCTTCGCGGTCGCGTCGCCGTTTCTATAGATTCGAACTGTTTCCGGGGAGAATCAGTCGAGAGGAGAAGGCAATCTCAACGATGAAGTATCTCGTTGAGGTCGAGAACGGGATTCCGGCCTCGGGAGATCGCCCGTCCGCAGGACCCACCTATCGCAGTATCTTCGCCAAGGATGGATTCCCGGAGCCCGAGGCGGGCGTGGACACTTGCTGGGACTTGTTTCGGTAAATCCTATGGCTTTCTACTCGGTCTTGTTATTTATTTTCTTGGAAAGAATGGTGTTTGGCGAAATCGTAACCTTATCATTCCGTGGATTTTTGACGTTTCAATGATCAGAAATATGAAGTTTCCTGAACTGGGTGATCTCCAATATTTCGGGATTAGACCGTTGGTTCTTTGTTCTTATATGGTGATAATTGTTTTTTGTTCGTTTCCATCGAAAGAACGCTCTTTTCGACTGATCGGATCTTATAATTTCTTGGGTGTTTCATGTTTCATGGATCTGAAGCGTGACGTCAACCGATTTGCTTTTGTGTCTATCTCCCAGAGGAGTCTGTTAAGAGCGGCGTTGATTCAATATTCTTATTTGGCGTCAACTGTCTTGTTTTTTGTTTTCGTGGATTGAATATTGTTTTTTATGTGAATCGGACATTATAACTCCGAGGATTTTTAATGTTTCCTGGATCTGGAACATGCGGTCATCCGAGTTGGTTAATATTCTTTTCCCCGGATTCTTATTTCTGTCGAGAGAGGCCACTAAGCTCTGATTTGATTCAAGATTCTTTCGGAAAGCGTGGGAATTGCGTTTCTGTCAAAGTAAATTTTAACTAGTGTCTTCAGTGCCTAGTTTTTTACTATATTCTTGATCCGTAGAACATCGGTGGAGAGGAATCCTGATAATCCAATGCTTGGGCGTCGACCGACCGTGGACGGCAAGGTAATTGTTACATACAACTTTCTTACATCGCGCTATCTGTTACTCAGAACTTAATTTGACATGGATTGGCCTTATGTAGGGGGGACAATATCAGTGGCTGACCTACAAACAAGTTTACGATGATGTAATTAAAGTTGGGACATCTATTCGTAGCTGTGGAATTGAAAAGGTAATGTCGGAGCTCCTAATCACGTTCAATGAGCTTTTACTGAGACTGATGACTTACACGGCCTAGTAGTGGAACTATTTAATATTTCAGAATTACCTTTGTGAAATTTTGAGATTTTATTTGCACAGTCAAAACATGGAAATCAGTTTCCCACTTTTCTCTCTTGCAGGGAGCTCGCTGTGGTATCTATGGAGTCAACTGTCCCGAATGGATCATCAGCATGCAGGTACATGTCTCCGTCTGCTGAAGGACTGTTTATTGTTTTCAAAGTTATTCCCTGATGCTGTTTGTGGCATTAATTTTGCCTTTCGTGTGCAGGCCTGCAATGCGCACGGAATTTTATGTGTTCCGTTGTATGATACTCTAGGTATTGATTTAATGACGATGGAAACATAGATGGCAAGATGAATTTTTTATTTTGAATTGATAACTCTTTAGTGAGAATAACTCTGCTGCATACAATCGGGTTCAGCATGCCTTAAATAAAAATGAGATTCATCAATATCTCTCTTCTTTGCGTACTGATCTTTTTCTGTTCTCTAAAATCGACTAATCAATTGATAACGCTATTGGATTTTTATTAATGGATATTTTTCACTATTTTTTTGACCATTGTTTGACTCGTGTAATGTATCTTTATTTTCATGATCCCCAAGTTTGCGACTTTTCTTTACGTACTCTCCTTTGAGGATTTTTATGATAAATCTTTTGGGAGCTGATCATTTTATTTTCGGGATGTATACATACGCATGATTTGATTGTTCTAGACAAGTTGGTATCATGCGCTCTCTGGAGGCTAGAGTTTAGAATATAAGAGTCTCAAACCAAAGTTTTCACTCACTTTTTCCATGGCACTTTTGCAGGTGCTGGTGCAGTTGAATTCATCCTTTGTCATGCCGAAGTGTCTATTGCTTTTGTTGAAGAGAAAAAGATCCCTGAGGTACCAAGATGAAACATTGCTAAAGCTGAAAGCTTGTTTTGTTTAAAATTTGATGTTCTCTTCTGTTGTGATGACAAAGGCTACTTGTAGCAGCTTTAATATTCTATGTGCGAGCCCTTAAGTTAATTGATGAATAGTCAATTGATGAGACGATGCTGTTTTCAGGTTTTGAAGACATTTCCAAACTCAACAAAGTATTTGAAAAGTGAGTCTGTATTGCTTTATCCTGCTACAATGAAATACTATTTAAATTTATGTTTAGTGTGAAAATCCAGTCCGGATTATGCTTTATCCTGCTACAATGAAATACTATTTAAAGCTGAAAGCTGCTACATATGTTATGACCGGAGTTTGCAAATTCCAGTCCGGATTCGCCAGAAATATCTGTGAATGTTGAAATATTTATTTTGAACTAATTCAAACTTGCTATATTTTTCCAGCGATTGTCAGCTTTGGCACAGTCACACCCGAACAGAGAGAGACTGTCGAGAACTTTGGTCTGTCCATACATACATGGGAAGAGCTCTTGTCATTGGTAGGAACTACCCTCTCTTGCTATCATGTTCATGCATTTTTGGTAAAACTGATAAGTGGAAAAGGTTCTATTCACTTCATGAAACTTCTTACACTTTGTAACTGCAATCTAAGTGTTAAAACATTTTTGTGGCATTATCCTCACCATGATAGTATGATTTTATCCGGCAACATCGTCCTCCTGGAAATCCTAGATTTGGATTTTTAAGAATGTCAAGCAGGCTTCTTAATACATTATTTGGGCTTGACATTTTTCTAGAGTCCTAGATTGATGTATTTTTTCTTCTAAGTTAATTCATTAATTGTTTCCCTACTTATTTCACAGGGGACGAATCAACAGTACGATTTTCCAGTAGTGGGGAGGTCTGATATCTGCACGATAATGTACACTAGTGGAACAACGGGGGATCCCAAGGGAGTCATGATCTCCAATAATAACATCATTACACTGATTGCCGGTATGAAAAGGCTTCTCAGTTCTGTCAACGAACAGGTGACTTGTCATTATCAGACTATATTTAGTGCTCCATTAGCATTAACTTTCTCCATTAGCATTAGCATCAACTTCCTCCATTAGCATCAACTTCCTCCTCGTCCAATATATTTCTTACGGATTCTCATAGTATCTAGTGCTCTATACTTAGGTTCAGCGTCCAGAACGGTGATGATGAATCTAGGGATGACCTCATTTTTTGGCAGCTAGATGACTTGTCATTATCAGACTCATTCGTGCTCAACTAGGGATGAAAATGACAAGTTGTCTTCGTGATTACCATCCTTGCTCCAGAGAAATGATTAGGGGTTGGACGATAAGGATGGACAAACAAAAATATTTAAATCATTTTTTTTCTCTTAATGTGGCCATCTCTATTAGACTCTCCCAGACAATGAAGGACTAATGATTTTTTTGAAAGAAATGAAGGGACAATGATGAGTTCATCAATCCCGTAATTTGTCTGTGGTAGGATGACAGGTCATCATCGCCATCCTAAGCATCATACAAATGATGATGTTGATAATGGCTTCTGCCTTCTAATCATATTCCAAATAATGATGTATCCCATCATGGGGATTTCTGTGTATTGAGTCTTCTATGGATTAATATCTTCAGTTGACATCCAAGGACGTCTACTTATCATTTCTCCCTCTGGCCCATATATTTGATCGAGTCATTGAGGAGGCGATCATCTCTCACGGTGGCTCAGTTGGATTTTGGCGGGGAGTAAGACCCTTGCGCGAACTGTTTTGGATGTGTTGATCAATTGGGTATGTGATCTGACAATCTCTCAATTTTGTTCAGGACGTGAAATTGCTAGTTGAGGATATCGGGGAACTGAAGCCAACCATCTTTTGCGCTGTCCCGCGTGTATTGGATCGTATATATTCAGGTCAGCTCCACTGCATTCTTAAGAATAATTTTGCCCTTATCTTTTGAAAAACTAATGGGGACCTTTGGGGGCCAATTTTTGGGCCGGCCCAATAAGTGCATATTGGTCATTAGGTTTAACGAATCTACAAAGGTTCATTCATCTCTCCCTCATTCACATAAGTGATACATGTTTCAGATTGATCATTAATCCGGGACATAAAAACTCAACCTGAACAATTTTTTAAGATTTAGTCAACCCTATATCCGAAATTGTTGGCTGGCTAAAGGTGACTTGAAATTTCAAAAAGGAAAAAGTACTAAATCCTCAATCAGGGTGCTCGTCAAACTAAGTATAAATCCTGAATCTGGGATATATGGCTCCGATAGATCCTCAATCAGGGACTCTATCAAAAATACAACGTGCACAAATTTTGAAGATTTGGCTAACCTCATATGCAAATTTGTTTCTGGCTCAAGAAAACTATAATATCTAAAAGGGAAAAGAACTAATATAAATTCACACCTGGGTGCTCTTCAAACTAAATATAAACACAAATTTACTTGTCCGCCCTCAGGTCTTCAGGCCAAACTTGCTGCTGGAGGCTTTTTAAAGCACACCTTGTTTGATTTGGGCTTCAAATAGTAAGTCGATTCTCATTTTTACTTCTGGATATAAGTTTAGTTCTCTGTTGTGAATGTATTCGTATACCTGACAAAATGTGTTACTACTGTACATCGTTTCGATCTGAACTTTGCTGTGACTCTGGCGCAGCAAACGGCACAACATGAGGCACGGAAGCAAGCATACAGAGGCAGCTAAAATTGTTGACAAAGTTATTTTCAGCAAGGTTCGGAGAAAATCAATTTAAGTTGAAATAATTTGTATCACAACATGAGGATTTTATCAGTTTTTTATTGAAATGAAAATAATTTGTATCACTTTGCCAGGTGAAAGAAGGACTGGGGGGCAGAGTGCGCATTATTCTGTCTGGAGCAGCCCCTCTAGCCACCCACGTTGAAGAATTCTTACGCGTTGTTGCGTGTTGCCACGTTCTCCAGGGCTACGGTATTTAAAACATGTCTCCTAATTTACCCTCGACGAAATTCTATATCCATCACCGTTAATCATAATACTTCATTGACCAGTGTTACTAGATTGCGATTCTCTTTTCAATTTAATTTTAAACTTCCATGGAAGGTAGAGAGATCTATTTATTCTTTCATTGGATTATTTTGCGCTGCTATCTCAGCACAGTTTGATCATGACGTCCTAATTCCATTTTTTAAGAGAACTTCCCTGTGAGGAAAAAAGATTTTTCGTGGAAATTATGAGCCTGTAATATTTTCAGGTCTGACGGAGACCTGTGCGGGGACATTTGTCTCTCTGCCCCACGAGCATGGCATGCTGGGAACCGTGGGCCCGCCGGTGCCGAACGTGGAAGTCCGCCTTGAATCGGTCCCAGAAATGAACTATGACGCGCTTGGCCCAATTGCAAGGGGAGAAGTTTGTGTGAGAGGGGGCACCCTCTTCTCCGGCTACTACAAGAGGGATGACCTCACCCAAGAAGTCCTGATCGACGGCTGGTTTCACACCGGTGAGCACACCCACCCATTCCCCTCGACAAAATTGATTGTTGTCATCCAAAATCTGCAATTATCATCGTCATCGTCCACAGTTTCACTGAAAATGAATATTTTTGTCATCGTCGTCGCCTGAGTGAGGTTTACAGAGGGACAGTTACGAGTGGTGATGATGAGACAAAATCGTCGTCATCCAACTTGTAGACAACTTGTTATTTGATGACAGTGATTATTAGTTTTGCTTATTATCCTATATTGTGGGGCATCAGATCACATGGTTTTTCACATTGAGTGGTGCAGGGGATGTGGGGGAGTGGCAGCCAGATGGAAGCTTGAAAATCATCGACCGCAAGAAGAATATCTTCAAGCTCTCTCAAGGGGAGTACGTCGCCGTAGAGAATCTGGAGAACATCTACAGCCTTGTTCCAGAGATCGACTCGGTATGCTCAGCATGAATCTTGTTCGATTGCATTATTTTTATTTCCAATGAAAATATGATGATACCCGGTCTAAGCTCCTTAATACTGGAATTCCAACATTGAATCTCATCCTTTTTTATGATGGCGATTTACTAATTTAGTGCATAGTAATTATCTTCTCAGTCATTTCACTAACCTTGTAAACTAATGTCCTGCACAGACAAATCGTGATCAACAATATCCTGTTCGTCAACGAGGAAAATCTTCTTCTTTTTTCCTTTTTTTTTAACGAAAATATATCCATGATTAATAACTCCTTAATACTGGAATTCCAACATTGAATCTCATCATTTTTTATGATGGGGATTTTCTAATTTAGTGCGTAGTAATTATCTTCTCAGTCATTTCACTAACTGTAAATTCTTGAGAGAGATGAGGAAATGATGAGAAGAAGAGGAGAGGAACACCAGAAAATAGGGCACAAAAGGTTGGAATCTCCATTACTAATCCTTTGCCCTTTTTATACAAATATGCACCGAGGAGAGAGAGAAAAACAGTCCCTCCAATGGTCATATTTTTGAAAAATATGACCGTTGGGACCTATCACATCCAGCTGCCCTTTTTTGCAACTGGATGTCCAACGACTAGTTTTCCAGCCGTTGGAGTCTGGGCCTGATGTAAATCAGGCCCAGTATATATTAGGTCCTTAGTGGACCTAATATATGGCCCTAATGGGCCCCTCACTATTGGGCCCTTAATGGGCCCTTAGTGGGCTCTTAATGGGCCCTTAACGGGCCCTTATTTAGATTGATTTTAGTTAGGTTTTTTATTCATTTTCCTAGGGTTATTCTATTACATGTACATGGCCTTTGGCCCATAAGTCAGTCCAATCTGCCCTAAATGGGCCGTGATGATCTAACACTAACCTTGTAAACTAATGTCCTGCACAGACTTAAATCGTGATCAACTATATCCTGTTCGTCAACGAGGAAAATCTTCTTCTTTTTTCCTTTTTTTTAACGAAAATATATCCATGATTAATAACTTCACCCATTTGATCCATCCGGGACATACGGATACACCTTAGGTCTTTTCTTAGTTCTGACTGAAGGGGAGTCTTTGCCTTATTTGGGATTTATGAACTTTGGGGGTTTGGGTTATTTGCAGATCTGGGTGTACGGGAACAGCTTCGAGGCATTCCTGGTTGCTGTGGTGAACCCTAACCAGGCAGCGCTGGAGCATTGGGCGAGTGAACACGGCGTGCGTGGTGACTTTGCGTCTATCTGCGACAGTCCCCAGGCTAAGGAGTTCATTGTGGGTGAGCTTTCTAAGATAGGGAAGGCCCATAAGGTAATAAATTCATCATCGGCATCATCTTTATCATCATCATCATCATCATTATGACTGTATGTTTGATGAGTTTCTATGGATTTATGTTCACAGTTGAGGGGCTTTGAGTTCATCAAGGCTGTACACCTCGACCCCGTGCCCTTTGACATTGACCGCGACCTTCTCACGCCCACTTACAAAAAGAAGCGTCCTCAGATGTTTAAATACTACCAGGTTCCCTCTATCTCTCTATGTGTCATGGCTTTATTTCTCTCTCTCTCTCTCTGTCTCTGGTTTTATCTCTCTCTCTCTCTCTCTCTTTCTTAATCTTTCTCTCCTTTCTTTATCTCTCTCTCTCTCTCTTTCTTAATCTTTCTCTCCTTTCTTTATCTCTCTCTCTCTCTCTTTCTTAATCTTTCTCTCCTTTCTTTATCTCTCTCTCTCCCCCTCTCTCTCCCTTCCTCTGAATGTAACTTAGTTTCTCTCGCCACTTCTCTGTGTTCCTGAATCTCGCTCTCTCAACCCAGCTGTATATATCCTCTCTGAATATAACTTTCTATCTAGTTTTTGCTGTATCCCTCTCTTTCTATCTCAATCGTTCCATACATATTTTCTCTGAATATAACAAAGTCAAGTGTCTACTTTTCTCTGTATCCATCTGTCTCTCCAATCTACCTATCTCTCTCACCCTATGTCGATATCTATCTCTCCATCAGTATCCATCTAACTTTCTCTCCATCCAGCTGTGTCTCTAATGTAGCGCCGTATAAGATATATGCCAATATTTATCTATCTGCATATATCTATTCATCTATACTGTATACCAATTACAGTGCATTTATTTATCTCTCTTACACTTTCGTTTGATTTGATTCCAGGAGATTATCGACATGCTTTACAAGGGCCCTCGATAAGGTGGAATCCCTCTCTTTTGTCTATCCCTCGTCGTGTTACGAAGCATTGGCCCGCCTTGTAAACATTTAGTTTCTGCCACCTGGTCCAACCCGACTATTTATTTTATTGTGCGCCGGATCTATCTCTTTCTCCTTTTTGTTTGATAAAAATACATATTATGTTTATGGCATTCAACGATTTCTCACTCTTCTTAATCTCCCAATGGAGTTGGAAGGCACGACTTTAGGAGCGATGAAGATAAACTTGTGCCTACTTTGCATTCATTTAAATAGGCACTTAGGATCGGAGCGAAGAAGCATCAAACCAAAGCAAATTCATACTCTAACTACGACAAGGTTGATGGTGGTCAATGAGTTGACCTGATCAGGGTGGATAGAGGTCAACATGTTGATTATGTTATGGTTGACCTGTTCATCAGTGACTTCTCTCATTTAGTTGACCAAGTCAAGATTGACTTTCTGGATGATGTGGCACTTTACAGCACCAAAGGTTGGCAATTTGGTAGTAATATTAAATGTTATCACCAAATTATATAGAATTTGCCATATGGATATTAGAAATTCCTGAACCTCAATATTACAGTGAAGGCATGCATCATTCTAATTAAAAAAATCTATAAACCTTAGTTGGATGCTTCGAATTGGTGATAGATCTTCAAGATGCTAAATGGCAAACGGTACAGTTAGCTGTAGGTAATTATTACAGTGAGACTTTTGCTCCTGTTTGAAATGGAACCAGCACTGGACTACACTCATTTGGTGAAAAATCAATAAATGTTGCTCAACTCACTGTCTAGTGCATAATATGTATGGAGACAATCAATTTGGATCCACATGTTCTAGGGCAAGTCAAGTAAATAAAGCATTCAAATAGCTTCTGAAAAGATTTGACCTATCAAGTGTGTCAGACCAAATCTCTCAAGTATACTCAGCCAAGATGGGTGATCAAAATATTGGTGATTGACCAGTTTTCCCAAATAGACCTGTTATGTGTTGAATTCTACTGCCTTTAAGGGTTTTAATAATCTACCCATGTCAGCTAGTTGGAGTCCAAATAGCGTAAAGAAATCTGGAAAAGGTATTGGCCAATCATCTGATTTTCTGAGGAGACTATGAGTCAATTAAGTTTGCTCACATAAATCATTCAAATCAGCTAAGTCAACCAATATTTTAATTGGGAGGGGGAAGAGAGAGATGAACAGAAAGGTAACTATTCATATATGCATTGAAATATATTAGAGAAAGAGATGATAATGATATATTTCTCAGAGAGACACAATGAAATACCTCACTGAGAGAGATGGACAGTGAAATATCTCAGAGAGAGGAACAGTAAATTATCTCCGAGAGAGAGATGGACAATGAAATATCTCAGAGAGAGGGACAGTAAATTATCTCCGAGAGAGAGATGGACAATGAAATATCTGAGAGAGAGAGAGAGACAGTGAATTATGTCCTAGAGAGAGGAGGAGAGAGAGAGAGAGAGAGGACAGGTATAAAGAGCACCCATATAAACCCTGAACGCGCCTCTAAAACCCTACCCGGGTGGAGAAAAGAAACCTCATCCTCCTCTTATCCTCTCCCTCCCCGCAAATACCCTCTCCTCCGCCGTGCCCCCATCCCCCACCCCCGGCGGCGCTGCCATGCCAGGGCAGCTCCTCCGCCTCCGTCTGCTCGGCAGCCCCTCCAACCTCCTCTCCTCCCCCGCCGGCGTCTCCGTCCTCAAACGAGCCTTCCCCTTCAAGCTCAAATACTACTCCGGATTCCCTCGCCAATCCCCCATTCTCGCCATGGCCAGCGATTCCCGCCGCGCAGAGCCCCGCCGATTCCCCAATTCCTCCTCCGCCCGTGGACGCGGCGGCCTGCGAACCGGGGGAAGGAGCCTCGTCGAAGACGAAGCCGAGCTCAGCGACTGGGTCAGCGATCTCAAGGCCGATTCCTTCCGCGTGGCCCGGGCCAGCGACAGCGACGACGCCCCCGCCGGCCGGAGGGACAGCTGGAACGCCTACAACCGCGGCGGCGGCCGCGGCGGTGGCCGCGGTGGCGGCCGCGACGGGTCGATTGGCGAGCGGAGAGACTGGGGTCGGTCCGGCGACGGCGCCAGGACGAGGGGCGGAAGAGGGATGGGAAGGGAATCACCCTTGTCTCGCCGCGGTGGCAGCGGAGATGGCCGAGGACGAGGCGGCGCCCGAGGACGAGGCGGCCAGGGCAGGGACTTCAATTCTGAGCTGGGGAGAAGGGATTTTCGCGATTCTGGAAGTCGCCCTTCGGGTAGGATGATGGGTATGGACCGCACTTCTAGGGATGGTGATGATGATCGGATGGAATTGGGCGGTGGTGGGGTTCGAGGAATGCGGTCTTCGTCTCTGCAGACGAAGAGGGGGAGGAATGCTCCCAGAATTGGAGGCAGAACTGCCTTGCCGAGGATCTCTGATGATGATGATGATGATGATGATGATGATGATGAGGATGATCAGATGGAATTGGGTAATGGTGGAGCTCGAGGAATGCGGTCTTCGTCTGTGCTGACAAAGAGGGGAAGGAAGGTTTCTGGAATTGGAGGTAGAACGACCTTACCCAGGTTCGCTGATGATGAAGATGAAGATGATGATGATGAAGATGAGGATGAGATGGAATTGGGTAATGGTGGAGTTAAAGGCATGCGGTCTTCGTCTTTTCAAACGAGGGGAGGGAAGGATTCGAGAATTGGAGGTAGAACGACCTTGCCTAAGATTTCTGATGATGATGAAGATGATGATTTTGACGATGAAGAGGAAGATGAAGATTTGTTCCCCAAGAAGGATGGAAAATTCTCTGAGCAGGATGATAGTGATGGAATTAAAAGCTCTCAAACTGGGGAGAGCTCCACAGCTCTGCCAAGGGAGGCTCTTCGTGATAACTCTTACCTGACCGAATCTAGGTAATATGTATAAATAGTTTTCATGATGATATTTATCGTTGGGGTTTTGGAGATTGAATTTCTTTTAGGGTTTTGTACTGAAGTTCCGGGTTTTGGTGTTTGTTTTTAGGTTTGATCAGTGTTCTATATCTCCGATGTCCTTGAAAGGGATAAAAGCTGCAGGATACGAGATGATGACTGTGGTTCAGGCGGCGACGTTCCCTGATATCTTGAAAGGTCTGCCTGACATGTTTACAGTATATTTCTTACTAGACTCGACATATTTCGAATTGGTTGAAATGTAACTATTTCTTACTAGACTCGACGTAGTTCCTTTTTTTTAGTTGCCTCTCAGAAAATCTTTTAGTGTTAGAGATAGTTATAGATGTAGAAAGATGGATAGAAAATGAGACACAGATTGAAATGCTGATAGAAATTGGGATGTGAAAGGAGATGGAGAGAGAAATAGAGATTGAAAAGAAGATAGAAATGTAGCGCAATCAAGGATCGTAGACCACTGTAATGAGTTGACTATATCAACATTTTTACTCGAGTGTGGGTTGATCTATGGAAGTGGGAAAGAGATTTAGAGGTTTACACGTTCTTACCTGTCTCTAAGATTAAGTTTGGTGGAGATAGAGACAGAAGAAGAAATAGTAAAGGAGATTGAGATAGAGGGCATGCAAGAATCGTAGACCCATGTATAGATTCGACTGTATTAACCTTTTAATCCGATGTGGTAGCAATTTATAAATTCTTATACTGTTGAATAGGGAAAGATGTCCTGGCCAAAGCCAAAACTGGGACGGGGAAGACGGTTGCATTTTTGGTAAATTAATCACCTCAGCCGCCGTTCTTGGATCCCCGGTCGTCTTCTTCTTCTAATCGGGCAATTTCCAGCTTCCCTCGATTGAATTGGTCAGCAAGTTGCCGCCTGTTGACCGGGATCAGAAGCGGCAGCCCATCAATGTTCTAGTCGTGTGCCCAACAAGAGAGCTGGCAAACCAAGCGGCCATGGAGGCTGACAAGCTTCTCAAGTTCCATTCTTCAATTGGCGTCCAAGTTGTCACCGGCGGCACTAGATTAGCCCTTGAGCAGAAGCGCATGCAAGCTAATCCTTGCCAGGTTGACCCTCAGATATCTAGGGATACTGGGACAAGCTCTCTTCTCTATCTTTTTATATAAATGTATATATATATATTTATATTTATCTTTCTGTCTGAACCTACCTCTCTCTGTCTTTCTGTGTTATCTTAGTTCTCTTTCATTTGCGACGCCTCTGTTTCTGTTCCTCTCTATGTATGTCTCGTAATGTCTATCTCTCCATGTCTCTTGTGCTATGTTTATCTATCTATTTCTCTCTTTGTGTTTATGTTTCTCTCTATCTCTCTGTCTGACTCCCACTCTGTCCCTTTTCTCCTCCCTCTCCTCTCTATCTCGCTGTTTCTTTATTTTCTTGTTTCTCTGCATGTATGCACATATATGTTTATCTCCCCCTCGCATCTGCCTCTCTCCCTCTTCCTCTCAGCTGCCTGTTTGCCTGTCTATTCCTCTATGTTTCTCTCGCGGTCTACCTATCTGACTCTCTATCTCAATGTATATTCCTGTTTCTATGTGTCTGTCTCTCTCCCTCTCCCTCTCATTTGTCTGTTTATTTGTCTGTCTCCCTCTCTGATCTGTCTGCCTCTCTCTCTCTCTCTCTCTTATCTCTCTGCCTGCCTGTCTCTCTGTCTCTCTCGCTTCCCCTCTCATCTGTCTGCCTGTCTCACTCTTTCCCTCTCATATCTCTGCCTGCCTGTCTCTCTCTCTTCCTCTCTCATCTATCTGTCTGCCTGTTTTCCTCTCCTGCTCATCTGTCTGTCTGCCCGTCTCTCTCTCCCTCTCATCTGTTTGTCTTGTTTTCTCTCTCTTTCTATCTCATTTTTCTGTCTCTCTCTCATCTGTTTGTATGGTTTTTGTCTCTTTCCATCTCATTTTTTCTGTCTCTCTCTCTCTTCCTCTCATTCCTCTCTTCTTTCTCTATGTCACGCTCTTTCTCTGCATCGCTTTTCTTATTTACTATCTATTAGTATCCATCTGGCCATCCATCATTCTGTATATTCTCTCAATTTTTCCTATCTTCCAGATTCTAGTGGCTACTCCGGGGAGGCTTCGGGACCACATAGAGAACACACCAGGATTGGCCACACGGCTGATGGGGGTCAAAGTTCTTGTCCTGGATGAGGCTGACCATCTCCTTGATATGGGTTTCAGAAAGGACATTGAGAGAATTGTGGCTGCCGTGCCCAAGCAACGCCAAACTCTTCTCTTTTCGGCAACGGTCCCTGATGAGGTGATATGTCGCCCTTCAATAGGTTTGATTAGTGTTTGGCGTCAATGATGTTGATGAATGGACAGTGACGCTTTTTTATCATCATCGTCATATCCACCAGTTGATTGTGGATGAAGTCATCATCATCTTATCTTTCTAAAAAAAATCATCATCATCTGTCAATCCTTGTACATTGTCAACTACAGCCATGACGAGGTGTCATCGGCATTGTCATCCATAGTTGATGACAGGTCATCATCATCATTTCTTCCAGCCCAACCTTGGATGATGATGATGACATTTGGAGATGACAACGATGAATTTATCAATGCCTGCCAATCCTTAGTTCACTCTCAGTAATGACAATGACGACTGGACAATAGCGATGATGAATTTATCATCGTCTACCAATCCTAGTTCAGTGTCATTAATGACAATGACTACGGACAACATCGATGACTTCGTTATGATGAATTGTCCTTGCCATTTGCTCAAGCCCAAGCATAAATGGCAATGAGGATGACACGATTTGGGGATGGCAATGATGATAACGAAATGGTCGTCATTGTCCAACTCCACTGTTGGCAATCCTATGTATTGCTGCATTTCGGGTTTTGACTTATTGCCAACAAGCAGGTACGACAAATCTGCTACATTGCCTTAAAAAGGGACCATGAATTTATCAATACCGTTGAAGATGGTGAGGAGACGCATTCACAGGTTAGCCAATTTCCTTCTTCCTCATTATTCCGCCAAAACTACCCCTCTTCTCAGGCAATCGTTTTAATTAAATATACGTTTGACCAGGTCAGCCAGCATCACCTGGTTGAGACTGTTGACAAGCAGTTCGCTTTGCTCTATGGCCTGTTGAAAGATCATATTTCTGACAACGTTGACTACAAGGTATACCCATATCTTCTCTATGGCTTCTTGTTGACTTGAAGATTTTTTAACTGGGATCAGCACAGGTCCTTGTTTTCTGTACAACGGCAATGGTGACTAAACTCGTTGCTGACCTCCTTGCTGAGCTTCACCTAAATGTACGGGAAATGCACTCCCGAAAGCCGCAGAGCTACAGGACAAGGGTCTCAGACGAGTTTAGAAAGTCAAAAGGGATCATCCTCGTGACCTCTGATGTTTCAGCTCGAGGTGTTGACTACCCAGATGTCACACTTGTTATTCAGGTAGGCATTTCATTTTCAGGGTATCAGCTATGTGTTTCTTTCTGTTCTTATTTTTTCGACAGAGGAAAAAGGAGAAATTGGATTTGGGTTGTTGACTGTGATCTTGGGGGCTATAATATATATATATATATATATATATATATATATATATATATATATATATATATCTATATATAGAGGGAGAGGGAGGGATGGAGGGTGTATATTCATAGAATTCAAAAACTTCCTTTTTTTTGCAGATGGGTATGCCATCAGACAGGGAACAGTATATTCATCGACTTGGAAGAACTGGGCGAAAGGGTAAGCAAGGTCAGGGAATACTGCTCTTGGCTCCTTGGGAGGAGTTCTTCTTGTCCAGTATCAAAGACTTACCTGTGTCCAAAGCTTCTCCTCCTCTAATAGACCCAGACATCAGGAAGAAAGTATGTTCCTTTCTCCATCTTCCCATCTAATAAAACCTGGATTTTACCCTGATTTTTGTTAAATTTGGATAGGTGGACAGAGCGTTGGCCCATGTGGAAATGAAGAACAAGGAAGCAGCGTATCAGGCGTGGCTGGGTTACTATAACTCAAACAAGACCATCGGCCGTGACAAAGCGCGGTTGGTGGCGCTGGCCAATGAGTTTAGCCGCAGCATGGGGCTGGACAACCCGCCAGCCTTGACGAAGGTCGTGCTGGGAAAAATGGGACTCAAGAATGTTCCCGGCTTGCGTTCCAAGTAGAGTTGCGTCATTCCGGAAGATCTGGTTTGTGAACTTCCATAAAATTTCAAAGATTTTATGCGTTTTGATAATCATTTCTGTAATTTCTCTGATTATGCCCATAAATAGTCTGACGGGGCTATTTTGGATGACTAGGCGATTTCTGAATACCGTCACTACTGAAGCGGTTTGGGCCATTCATGGGTCTTGTCTGGTTTTCCCGGTCCTGCCTGATGTTGGCAGACCAGTTAGACTGACCTAGTTGATAGGGTAAGTCTTCATTTCTTCTTCTTGCTATCCATTCTATTTCTGGAGCCGAGGAAGATAGCGGCTGTGGGTTATAACAATATCAATTATTACTTCATATTTTTAAAGTGTTTTTAAATTACGAAATCAATTTGAATATTGCTTGATACGGAAATTTGCATAGATATTGGTCTCCGGTGTGGTAAAATTTAAGTTGTTAGTCTGCTGGAACTCCACTTAACTCCTCTTTGACATATCTTGGGCTCTTAGGGTTTGTTTGGGCTATTTAAATATCTGATAATAGTCCATCATTTGCTGGTCAGGTTCAGTAATAGCAGGCATTGAGAAATGGTCCCCCTCCATTTAGAGACATGGTTCGGTACTAAAGAACTGGAATCTGATATTGTAGTACTAAGCCTAATGGAGCAACTTGTTTGGAAGTCTTATTCTGATCTCATTAGAAAACAAAGAAACTTCATTTGGCGTTATGTTTAGGGATGATGAGAGGAGCTCACTTTGATATTCTTAAATTTTGATTCTTAAGTTCAATTATGATAAACACTAATGAGATTGTGATAAAGTTCCAGCAGACTAAGATATTTTAATTGACTATGGAGTAAAGTAGAGTTAAGTAGGAATATGGACAATGGACAATGTTGTTTCAGATCCAATCATCAACTCGCATTATTTGATCTATAATTTTGCATATGAGTTTTCATATGATTTATCTCAGATTCAATAAGGAACAGAAGCAGTGCAACAAGGCATGAAAATATCAAATTACAGTCCTATTATTTGATCTATAATTTAGCATATGAAAATTGAAACTAAATGCAATGTTCTCTGCATTCATGAAGTGTGCTCTTCTTTATCTTTTAGTCTACAATCACTTATTGGATTTGTTTTTTACAGCTCAATAACCATTTCCCTTAATTATCATCAGTGACATCTAATGTTCATGTTTGTTGTGGGGCTTCTTGAGCCATCCTTGTAGATTTCGGAAAAAATAGATTTATTGAAGCCTGCATCTGTCTGACATTCACTCCACCCTAGGATGCTCGGGAGACTCTTCAAGATGCAAAACTGAAGCGACAGGGGTACATACCTGCCCCACAGATACCTCAATGAACCAAGATAGGTCTGAATTTGTGAAAGAAAAATATAGGGGTTGAACTCAAATATTTTGAGGGTATCTCACCCAACCCACATAATATCCAAAGTGGCAAATAAATGTAGTTATTACCCAACCATTAATGCTGGTCTATTGAGATTGTTCCTTAAAACCAGAATCAAAGATTGTTTGTCTTCGCCCAAACAAAGAAAATGGTAGAACCTAATAATTTGAACAAATCATTGAGATTGCTTTCATTACTGATATATATACCAACTTCAGAGTGGAAGAAACATCTATGTTGATGCACAAAATACACCAACTTCAGTGAGCAGTAATTATTTAAAAATCTAGCAGAATCTAATCCAAATCAGAATATATATATATATATCAGTAATGAAAGCAATCTCAATAATTGAAATTAACAAACATTTGAAATCAAATATCACAGAAATTTTGATAAAACACATTTGACTCACTTTCTCTCTCTAGATTATTGTTCCCTGTTGTCAAAGTCTCTTAGTGCCTGATTTAAAATTAAAATCAAAATAATCAAACATTTCAAAACGAAATTTCACAAAAAATTGATAAAACCCATTCGGCTTAATTTTTCTCTCCAGATTTTTGTTATGTATTGTCAAATACTCTTAATGCCTGATTTGAAATTCCAATCGTAATCAATTAACTTTTCAAAACCAAATATCTCTAAAAATTTTGAGAAAACCCATTAGGCTTACTTTCTCACTCCAGATTTTTGTTCCGTATTGTATAAGATTCTTAATGCCTGATTTAAAATTCAAATCATAATAAACAAACCTTTCAAAACAAGATATGTCTGAAATTTTCAAACTCCACTTGAAATAATTACTCCACTTGAAATGAGGAATTTCAAACTCCACTTGAAATAGTGGAATAGGCATGTATTCAAGGCTCTTCATGCACATGTTGAGACGCTAAAGATGGAGCTTGCTGTGGTGGATCACCAATTTTAAAACACTTGGATTGAAGCAACTTAGGAACAAAATACTCAGACTTGCGAGCAGCTTACTGAGGGCATGCGACGACATAAAATAGTTAAACTCTATAAATCTCATATATAGTGGTTTCGTAAGGGTGATAGAAACATATGTTTCTTTCATGCCTCAATTTGACATAGATCTAGACCTAACTATGTGTCATTATTGGAGACATATAATCAGGATTCTGATCGTTCGGCCGCTGCTAACGTTGATTACTCCCATAATTTGATCACCTCCCAACCGATAGTGGAGAGTTCATTCGACATCTATTGACAACATGGAAAGCACCATCCTTATGGCCATCCCTACGCAAATAGAGAACAAGGATGCATTCTTTTCACTTAGTAGGAACAAGGCCCCATGGCTAGATGGATTTTCTGGTAAGTTTTATTCATCTTGTTAGGATATCAAAAGCACAGACTTAGTATAATCTATCAAGTTGTTCATCCGTATGGAGATCTTGATCCATAAAGTTGTTCTTAGATGCACTTATCCTGAAAATTGATAACCCAGCTTCTTTTCATGATTTCTGACCCATTATCCTTTGTACTAAAATCATTACAAAATGCCTAGGGACCTTTCTTCATAGACTCATCTCCCTTGAGTAGTGTGGTTTTGTCAAGGGCGGTTAGATCCATGATAATATCATACTAGTTCACGAATTAGCACAATAGTTAGACTACCATATTCCGTGATCAAACGTTATCATCCACTCGATATGGCGAAGGCCTATGGTGCAGTTGAATGGACTTTTCTTTCTAGAGTTTTACGATGCTTTAGATTCATTGATGCCTTCATAGACCTCCTTGACACTTATATTAGAGAGATCCATTTCTCCCTCTTAGTGGATGGCATGCTAATACCACGACAAGGTGATCCTATCTCCACTTCCCTTTTCATATTGGTAGAAGAGGTCCTTATTCTCACACTCACATAACTGATTATCAGAGGTCTCACCCAACCATAATTTTTGAAAAGGGGTTGCCTGATCATTTCCCGTTCCCTATTCGTGGATGATGCAATCCTTCTCCTTAATGACTCTAAAAAACTATTAAATGACTTGTGTGTGCACTTATTGCATATGAGATGGCCTCGGACCAGCTCATCAACACTTTGAAGAACATCTTTATGGTAGTTCCATCTACTACTTTCAAGCGCTCACACATCATCCAAACTAACACTAGCTACTCATGAGGGTGCCTGCCTTTCGATTATCTTGGATGCCTCATTTTGGCCACGTGTGACATCACTATTTTTATGCCTTGTTGAACATATTGAGGAAGAAACTTGGGGGAAATATATTTCATTTTCTATCTGGGGAGTGGGGCATCCAACTCATGCGTCATATCCTTGTGTGCATCTCGTTATATACCCTAGTAGCGCACTCCATATCTCTCACTACATGTTGTTCTTTGGAGTGCCTTTGTGCACACTTTACGTGGTGTGGTTAGCTTGAGGGAGCAAACCATCATAATTGGGTATGTTGGCAGAAAACATGTTAGCTGGTGGCCAAGGGGGGATAAGTCGGGCCCAAGACATCCAAGACATGCTTTAGAAAAAGCATGTGTGGTATATTCACGATAGGGGCTCTCCATTGGAACTCTTTATCTCGGCCAAGTATGGTGAGTGAGCTTATTGTGAGTTTGATATCAACGGAACAAAACATTGGCATACTTGGCACAACCACTAGCTATAGATATCCATAGTGACTCACTGGTATGTCGTTCATGGCATGATTAGTGGTAGCATATTACTTAGTTTACAGCTACCCCCTGATGGATATTATGTGGCCATCAAGCCAATAACACCACGACGTTTATTTAGTTCATTGAATAAAATATCACGTTCATTATTATTCTCATGTCATGATTACAATGAAGTCCATGAATACTTGCAATGACCCAGTGAATTATGACGAGGTCATAATGCATTGATCATTAGTCTTTACACGTGCATTCTAAAATATTCCTATTTGGTGGATAGTCGAGATGGACATCAAATTATCCAAATAGAATACACTAACTGATCCTACTTATACAATAAGTATAGCTAATCCTATGGCTATTAGTGTAGCAACACTAAGGATAGATAATGGGTGATCTTTGGAGAAAGAGTTCATTGAGTTGATCCGAAGAATCTCTAAATGATATTTTACCTTAACGTCAATCAGATTGGTTCATGTAATAGTTGTATAAGTGATCCATTGACTTGAGACACCAAGGAAATCACCTGGATGGATGACTACATTTTCACTTAGACTTAGAAGCCTCTAATCATGGGATTCAAACAAGTCATAGCTCGGGTGTAGTAAGAAGCTCACGAAGGTAATTGAATGGTCAAGATGGGATCATCCGCCCTCGGGTATAAGAGGAGATTGATTGAAGGAAGATGATGCATCAAATCCTTGGCCAACGTAGTGAGGATATTGGAGAAAGAGTTCTCTAATGTTCACAATTACACATGAGTATTAATTGAATGACTGATTAGGGCTTGACAATCAACCATACCCTAAATGTTTTGAGAGTCTTGTGAGGATGATGGATAATACATGTATGGTAACCCATGAAGGTAAAGGTTCCATGAGAGAGTTTGAACACTACCTGGTATTGTCTAGAGCAGGAGGTGTAACTTGGTGGCACACAAACACTTTACCTATTGATTGTGTTAACCTTATCTTTAGTTAAATAATTTATAAGTTGATACAGTTTATTAATAAGGTTGGCCAATAGTTGTTTTGGGAAACTAGAATGATACATGGGCCTAGGGGGTGACATGCATAAGAAATTTTATTTTCCATAATGGGTTTTGAAAAAATGTTAAGTGAAAGCTAAGACAAAAAGCTTAGTAAAAAGATAAGGTTCCACGATGATCTCTTCTCCACTCAACCAAGGAGAGTGTCTTGATGGTGAGAAGACCTTCAAGATTTTCTAGAAGAGTTGAAGAAGTGGAGATCCAAGAGCAACATGATCGCATAGATACTTCTAGAGGTCGGGCATGTGAACATCTTCTCATTAATCTTAGAGCGAGCAAGTGAAGTGTGGAACAAGTTCCCCATAAGGTACATGTGATGTATAATTATAATTTTTTATTTGAAATCAAAATTGCTTCCACATTCATGCAAAAACTTGTTTTTTCACAATTGACCAGGGCATAAAACCCAATTTAGGGTGGTTCAAGGATTAATCAAATGTAATATCATATTTCTCATTAGTAAAAAAATTGGGAAATGTTTTATTACCCCAAAAGATGTGTATGTTTCTCCATGTGAGCTTCTTACATTTCTAGAGAAATCACACTTTTTTAAGTTATAGAATATTTACCCTTATATTATTCCCATGAGTCGGGTAATTTTTAAAGTTCATAGTTACATGAAAAGCAAGGACAGTTGATGGATCTGGATAAATATATGGGTGTTCTAAACTTTAAAAGTATTTGTTAATTTTCCTTCAGAAAAATTAGGTAGGGATGGAGATTCAGAATTTAGAAAATAATCCTTAATGACTCTTGATGATACTTTTAGCAAAAAATTAATCATGACTCTTGAAAACATTTTGAAGGAATTCCCTTTTTGCATACTTGATAAACCAGAATTGGGGTTAAATAAGTGGTTTTCAGGATCTGATTTATACAACATATCAATAAGATTTTCCTAGAATAGGGTAGTGCTTGAATCCCTGTATCGATGGCTGGAGCGCTCAACCTCCCGCCTAACTGTTCTAACTGCTACGCACATCAACGATGACATCTGATGAACACATGTAGACTACACCTACTCCATCAAACACCACTGCTATGGGGCACAAGCACCTTGCGAGCGTCAAGCGGCCTTCTGTGAGCACTACCTAGGTATCACTCTTATAAATTTTTCTTTCACTGTCCATGGGAGTGGGCGAGTAGGGTCCGTGTGTAATTGTGACATTTACGCTTGATCCATGCCAATAAATTCTTATGAAAACTACACTTAATATATAAAACCCCATTGGGAGGCGTCCAGGGCATGGCTGGATCAGTCTACATGAACAACCCAAGTATTTGGCACCATGTTTTTAGTGAATAATAAAAAAAGGTTGAATCCACAAGGAGAAGGTGTGGAGAGATAAAATTGAAGTTTAAATATAGTTTCAAATAATTATTTTAGGTGATTTATATTTTTCTGGATTTTAACTACTTTCTAAATAGCAAAATCAATGAAATAAATGAGAACTAGTCAAAACTACTTTAAATAAATGAAATACACATATATTTTGTTTTAGATAAGTTATAATGATAAAATTATATTTTTGAAGGAGCTTTTGGAGAATTTTTAGTTCAAGAAATAATATTTAATGATGAAGAAAGCCTTTGGGCGCAATTTGTGGGCGTTGGCGCTCCACTGAGTGGATAGTAGAGCGAAAGCATTGTAACTTTTGCTACTGGAAGAAATTTTCAGTGATTTTTGATGTGTTAGAAATATTGAACTCTACTTATATCTTTTAAATATTTACCTAGACAAACTATAGAAAAAATTCAAATCAAGCATTCAGTAGGTCACGGGAACCTTGTTGTCACTTCCCCCATGGGTGAAGTAGTGTTCTTTTTCTAAGAATCTTGATCACACTTGAACTATCTATCCTGAAATCTTTTATAACAAGAATGAATCAAATAAATATGATGCACTCGGCCTCCGACAACAAGTTGGAAGCAGAAATCCAAGATGAGATACAAAGAGAGGGGAGAAGAGAATAATTAGAAGCGCCCTAATTCTCCTAGCCATTGGGTTTAATTCTACGGGTTTGTAGGTCTAGGATTTCTTGATTTCTAGCCAGGACCTGCGTTCCCACCCTTAAAGATATGAAAATAGCCTTTTCAAGTTTGAATTGTGGGTTAGTTTCACAGTTCCTTCCTTTAGTTGATCGGGTCTTGAAGGAGTTTAAGCCTCCTCTTATTATCTATTAGATGGCTTGTGTTTATACTTTCTCCTATTTCTATCTCAAATTCACCATTGTATTTACCTAAGTCATGTTTTTCAAATAAAACTCCACGAAGATGTGAGAAATACACTTGATTGTAAGGAGTCAAGTGGGGTTAATCTCAAAAATTAATAATATATATAAAAATATAGCTTAGGAAAATTAATCACAAATTTCTCATTTTATCCTTAAATGGTAAATAATACTAGTGAAAATTGAAAAATATGTGGTAAAACTGAAGTATTGATGCATAATTTATTGATCTAATTTGATGTTATCAAATACCCTCAACTAAAGCATTATTAGTCCATTAATTAAATAATTGTTTTTGAGTCATCCAATCATCCTTGAAACAAATATAAAGAGAGAGAGATTTGTGTTAGAAATATCAGTAACTTATCAATACGTGATACCTTCATTGACAATTTAGTCATAAACCTAGAAAGGACATGTAAGTTGACATCCTTGTAGCTTTGAAAGAGCCGATGAAGATGAGAATGGGAGTCTACTTTTCTCCGGGTTTCATGCTATGGATAAGAGTGTCCTTCCAATTCTCAACGAATAAGTGGCCCTCTCTCAAGGCTATGGATAGTCTCTGTCTCAATAGGTCACTACTTGGTGCTCGATACCTCCGATATATTTATTATGAAGTCATTGGGGATAAGATACTTTTCTCCTCCTGGTGAGAACAAAATGTCAAGTGGTTGCGAGTGAAGTGAGGTGGTGAGGATATGGTTACATGCGATAGCTATAGGTAAAGAGAGAATAGAAGGATGGATGGCTAGAAATAAAGGGGAAAAGTGAGATGAATGATAACATGTTTAGAGGGAAAGATTACACAGATAGCTTTACTCCCAAGATTTTAGACGAAAGGGGGGAGGTAGAAAAAATATAAATAGATTTTTAAAAGTTTTCTTTATTATTTCTTAAAAAATATATAAAAAATACAAAATTTTAATAGGATTTTCTTAATTATTTTTAAAAATTTTGGAAGTTTTATGATTTTTGAGTTAAATAAAGAAAAAATGAAATCAACTTCTTTAGACGCTATAGTAATAAACCATAAGTTAGCGGTTAAAACCCATCATTGATGGCTCTAATTAATGCAAAAAAAATAAGAGTTTACTTACTAAGAACATATTGTGAAAGGTTTCAAAGAAATAGAAGTTATTAAAAACACAGAAATTCAGTTAGGGTATAAATTCAAATTATAGATACATTTTCAAACATGTTAAATCTAATTAAAAATATTAAAAAATAGAAAAAAATAGATGGAATAGATATACACATATATGTTATATTTTTAAATAATTTATCAAAATTTTGGAGAAGTTTGGGTTTTTTTGGTAATGTTTATGAATTAAATGAAGCATAGAGGAAGAAAATATGACTTCCATATTTGCTTTGGTGATATTTTTTGTAGTTTAAAAAATACACAGAATTAAAATATTCTTCCGAAAATTGATTGAATCAATTTAGGCTTTAGTAACATGCATATATAATCACAAAAAAAATGATTAAAGATTTAAACTTAGTGATATTGGAATAATAATTTGTGTTACTAGTGGCACACCAGAATGGTGCCAGTTGTTTGTGGGGATGGGCACATTGGTTGGTAGGCATGAAAGCATAAGGGCTTATGTTGATGGCTTCAGGCATGTGCCAATATTTTAAATAATTTCTCTGTTTAAAAAATTAGGAAAGTGAATAGGCGATGCATTAGTTTCAATATTTATTTTCAGACACTACTTTCAATGGGTGTGAAAATCAAGATGAAAGTGTGTGTTGGAATTAGTGATTGATCAAATCATCAATTCTCATTCTTCTGCCATTTCAACCTTTATCACCTGTCTAAATGATTTGGGTAGAAATCAAGGTATAAATTGATTTCCTTATCGACTGGGCCTACAAGTGCCATATTTATGGTTTTACAAAAATATTTCTAAATGGCAGAGCCTCTAATTCAGCAAACATTTCATCCCGACTCATATGAAACAATCTAATGGTTCATCTGAATATGGATATTTTGTATTCTTGAGGATCAGCATTGATGTGGTCCTTTTAACACAACTTAACCCATGTTATTATAACATATGTTGAATTAGTCAAAATTGAGTGAATCAGGCCAATTAGGCTTTCGGTGGCCTTTTTTTATAGCACAATTGAGCCACTCTGGCCAACCCATTAGGTTGTCGTTTACTCACTCCGACAGACCCTTTTTTGACTAATTCACAGGCCATATAAACCTTTTTTAGCCCATTGGTTCCTTGTCAAAATCCAATTCACAGACCATATAAACCTAATTCTTGAATTAATAGGAAGTACTATCAAAATTATGTTACAAGAAAAAAGTAAACCATTTCTTGACGAATTAAATCCAAAAATCTAGAAAAGCTTCAAAATATCGAAATAGCAAAGGAAAAATTCAATAATAACTTTGAGCTTCTTTTTCAGCCATCATATATTCTATTTAATTACATAAACACAATATAAAATAAGAAACAACATGTTTTTCAGGAACAATTCAAGTACATATCAAATAACTAGTTATATGCATTATTTGAATACAACAATTCAACAAATAATGGTAACAGCATGTAAGTTCATATTATTTATATATTTTATCCGTTTGGACTGTGCAGATACTAGGTATTTCCTCATTCCATTTAATTCAAAAAGATATATATTGAATCCTGACATTATCAAGAAAATATGGTTGGACATGGCTTCTCACCGGTCAGAAAAAGATTAATGATCTTCCGCTTCATTTAGGACATTACACAATAAATTCCATATTGAAAATTTGTCAATAAATTCCTGGAGGCAATTGAATCCAGTGCCACAGATTTCAGTCTTAAAATTTAGAAATGATAATGTGCTAAATTATTTGTACATTACAGAATTAGATGAAAATTTGCACCAAGTTCATGAATAATATAATTACTTTATTCTATGGAACTGGCCTGGAATAATATTTAGCATTATTATCAAGTTTGTACATACAATAATTCTGAAGCAAAATCATTAATTGTATACTTAAGTGTGATAATGTGAGAATCTTTGTAGATAATTCATGAATTTATTTTGAAACAAAGTAGTGATTCATTTCTAAATTACATTTTATTTGTATTACTTCCTTAAAAGCAATTCGAAATTGTGTGAATGAATTGCAGAAACATTTTCTAAAATTTTGATGTCTGATATTCACTTATTTATTTGTCTTCTATTTTTATTAATTTCATAGATGAATAACTTTAATATTTATTAAATATATTTTTCATAATTAAAAGAATTTGAATTTTTAAAAATAGCTTTAGTAAATGTTGTTCTCAGTTTAATTTCATGGATATATCCTAAGTCAGATTACACTTTTCTATCTTTCTTAATTTATTCATTTTCTGGGAACCCTTTAGGGGTTTCTGATCTCACTTTTCTGCCTTGCCATGTGTCAGATTTTTACTTGATCAAATGGCATCATTCATGCCTTTCAGCAATGATTCAAACATCTAGATGTTACAAAATGATGTCGCAATGGCATCCTAAGTTGCAATGCCATCATGTGGAATCATGAACTGGTACATTTTTATTTTTTAAGTGACATGGAGAATCTGGACCAATGATTGCTGATGAAATCTTGAGAATGAAAATTTAGAGCATTCCTGGTTGTTGAATGTTAGATATCCCATTCATGAAAAATTCACATCCAAAAAACTTCATCCCTTGTTTCCTCTATTTACCATTCCAACTAGTGTTTGCCGTCCCGATATCCATCCGATATCCGGTATCGGACAACCGATATCCGATATCTGGAAAAAAATGGGACGGTTCCGGATATCGGATATCGGATATCGGGCGATATCCGTCTATCAGGGGTTAGACGGATATCGGTACCGGATATCGGGGGGTGAGGACGAAGACGGTATCGGTTACCGGATATCGGTTTCGCGATATCCGGTATCCGATACCGACCGATAAAATAATCATCTGTCTGACATTGTATTAGTTAGTAAATATCACGTAAGTAGATTTTAATATGTATTCAACGCCCGTTATTATATAGTAACAATCTTTTTTTATCTTTCCATATGGGATAAAGGGATTCTGAGTTTACCACAAAACCAGAATCCCTTTATCCCCTATGGAACAAATAAAAAAAGTAACGTGTATATAATAACTTAGTTGTATGATAAAATAATAATTTCTTTTGGTGCCCCCTTGCCAACGTTACCCCTGCGAAATATGAAATGTCAGTCGACCATATTTTTAGAGAAACATGGTTTCATGTGCTTCTCATATTTTGAGAGAGCGAGACATGAAAAGCTAGAGAGAGAGGGGGGGGGAGAGGGATAGAGCGAGAACTAGAGAGAGAGACTGAGAGAGAGAGAGGGGACGAGGGGAGAGGGCGAGAACGAGAGAGAGAGGGAGAGGGAGAGGGAGAGAGGGAGAGGGCGAGAACGAGAGAGAGACTGAGAGAGACTGAGAGAGAGGGAGAAGAGTGAGAGAGTGAGAGAGACTGAGATAAGGGTATATGATGCGGATATCGAAAACCGATATCCGTATCCGATATCCGGTACCGTCATCTGTCCCCCTGAGACGGGAGACGGATGCCGGTATCGGACGGATACCGGTATCAGATATGGGCATTGTAGCAACCGATATCCGATATCGATATCCGGTACCCGGATATCGGAAAAAATGGATACCAGAAAATTCATTTTCGGTATCTGGTTCAGCATCCGTCCCGATACCGGTATCCGATACCGGCATCAGGACGGGCGAACACTACCTGTGTTAGATTAAATTCACTTTTTAACTTCCAATTAATCCATGCATCTTGCCATCTAAAATAGTTATATCAGAAACAATGATTTTAAGCCAGATATATATAGATGAACTTTTAATCACTTTTCAGATAAATTTTCCTCTATATTTCAAAATGTTTGATACCAAGAAAATGAAAGGTTGATTTTTAGGTTTGTCGTCAAAAAATAATGAATCGGCATCATTGTCATCAAACCAACCCTCCATGTATCCATTGAAAACCAACAAGGGACATTATCTTATTAAGTCTTTCACAAGAACCTAATCTGACACACACACACACATATATGTATATCTTAGGGTGAAGAATACACATGATGTATTGAAGGATAAGCAGCATCCTTCTTGTATTTCAGAACCATTTTAGCACGACATATTATTTTCCAAATCAATAGGATACAATTTGAAATAAAAATATTTGATATCCCTTATAAAAAAACATTTTCCCCAGCATCTTGTAAAATAATAATGGTTATTTTCTTGCCTCCAGGATAGTGTAAATTTGGAAAAGATGTCAAAGTATGCACCCGATAAGCATGATTGTGGAAATAAGATAGTTTAAAATTACAAATTGGAAGAAGACATTTCGCTTAAGTATGAGAAAGCTCCTTCATTTATCTTCTTTATCAGGGTTAATACATCTGAAAATTTTGAAGTCAACTTCTGTTTAAACTTTATAAATTATTTTAATTTTTTATATTATCTTTTTGTCCTAGTTTTTCAATTTCTGAATCTTGATTCTATTATCCATTTTATTTTGATTCATATTATATATTAAAGCAGATTAAGTCTCCGAATTCCTACATTTATTTTTAATACTTTAATAATATAAATATTTATCATTGCGATGATTTTTATTTATTACTAAACTTTTGCTAATCTTGAGCTTTTGTTATTCTTCCCTAACATTTCTTTCTCTGAAGTTTAAACTTCAAGTTTATTATTTGGCGATTTATGTTTAAAATTTATAATTTATCTTTTATTCTTCATCAGAATAAAGTATTTTTATTATAAATATCATTGCAAGAGTTTTTCCAAAATACCGCTGTCTTACAGAAATGATTTTTTAAATAACCAATTTTTTCATAGAACTCACATGTTTGAAATCTGATATTCAAACTAGTAGGCCATTGAATATTATTCTGTCAATAAAATGTTTTTTTAGTATACAGTATAAAAATTTATCCTGCTTTTCTCAGTTATCAAAAAATATTTTTGGGAATGCAAAATTTGATATCTATTATTATAAAACACAAGCTATAAAAAAAATCAGGATTAACTATGATATTAGACAGTAAATTCTAATATAACTCCTGACCTTAATTTTTTTATACATAATACTTTGATACTTCAAAAAATTGAAGGCTAAGATTTTGGGATAATCAATAATCTATGAAGATTAACCATGAGTCTGTCAGAACAATTATTTATTATTTATTTGTTATTCAGTCCAACATATTTTACAAAAGTACATATATCAATTTTTTTTAATATGTGTCACAAATATTAATGTAAAACCAGAATTTGGGTACTAGTATGATGATAACTTAAGGCCTTGATTTTTGAAAAACTATCTCTAAATTTTACTTGGGATGGGTTGATTAAGGATTGAAATAGTTAAGAAATTGTAATGAGAGAATAAATTTTCGTTCAACAAAAATTCAAAATAATTTAAGGGTCTATTTTTTGTATTTTTAGATGTTTTCTAGGAATTAAATTTGGTGTAATATAAGAAAACGATTCAACATAAAATTTTAATACGGTATTGGAAAAAAGAGATTTTTAGGAATTTTCAAAATTGAATAAATAACGAAACTAAATAAATAACCTTTGGTTTGATTCATATTTGTTTGGATTGGAGTAGATGGGTTCAGATCAGTTTGTCTCACTATACCTTTTTGCATAGAAATGGAGTTTTCACTAATAAGGGATGAAAATATTGGATGGATACCAAATTATGTGGAACTTCTATTTAACAAATCTTGTTCAGTCCATGTATATTATCTTGGATTTCTGATCCTGACTTGTTTTTTGTCGCATTGTGGGTGCAATCTCTTTAATCTGTTCTTTTTTGATGGAAGAGTGAAAAAGAGATTCCAATTTTGATCATTGAGAAAAAGACAACTCAAATCCATCAAAGAAGTGACAATAAAATTTAAGTTCGCTTTACTTTCCACTTTTTAAAAGACAGCCTATATATCAAACTTTCCAATCCTACAAAGTATGTCTCTTAATTGAATATGTAGCTCAAAATAAAAGGGTTATAAGACACGCCCACCATCACCACTCACTATCTCCAGCCATCAATTGACCAGCCCGCAATGACCCTAGCCAGATGTTGAGATCACTGGAATAGTCAAGCAAACTAAATTGACTGGATTACATTGAATCAACTCAGTCAGTTCCAGCCAAAGATAGTGAGCTCCCCCTTATTATTTATCCCTTATTATTCAAAAAATTGATAACAGGAAACAATTACCATTTTTTTGATAAACCCAAAGATTTTGAATAATGTTCTCCACTATCAAATTTTCATAAAATTTCACTGTTCATTATTGTAGAAAAATTTTCAGGGAGAAGATACTATGTAATCTGCTCTCAAAATTCTAAATAAAATTAAATACTCATCACTGGAAAAAAATTATACATAGGGATGTAATATTATCTAATCTCAAAATTTCGTAAAACCTTAGTGTTCAATACCACATAAAAAAATTGCAAGAGATGTAACATTATCTAATCTCAAATCTTATATGCTGTTAAATTTTCAGAAAATATATAGGATTTGGTGGGAAACGGAAGTCCAGATAATTGATAGAATGTGACAGTATATGAATTGGTTATTCGACAATCAAAATGGTATATAGACTTATTATATCTTCCATGAAGAAGAATAATGTGGTAACCGGCATAGTTTTTAGTTTCTAACGCTATATTTACGAATCATTAATTTAAAATATATAGTAAAAATTACTTAATGAATCATCCATGCATTTAAGGATATAATATTTAACTAAATAACCTTACAGACCCTTTTGTTTGTCAATTTGCATTGGTTCACAAGAACACAATCAATGGATATGAATCTAAATACTAACCACATTGACAAGGATAAATCTATAGATCAAAAGGATACATACCATTTGTTGAACATAGAATTTTAGGCATGAACATATGGATTTAAGTAAAGAAATATTGGCATGAACATAACTATATACTTGCAAAATATTGGAAAATTTTCAGTAAGAATAACCCACCTGCCTATCTATTGGAAAATTTCCCATGTTTTGAATGTCCTATTTAGAACATTTTTACCTGTACATTAGAGAATGATTGCTTGTTGTTAAAATTCGTTAAGAAATTAAATTGAATACCTTAGTTCTTATTATTTATCAACGGACATTTTTCTACATTATCTGAAAAAAATGACATAGGTATGGGATAAAAGTTTCATTCATTCATGAATGTGTGAACATTCACAAACAAAGGTGAACACAACCCACCAAAAAAAACATGGATAATGGCCATGAACAGCTCACATACATATGAACTATTTGCTCAAAGGACGCTAGAATTTCCGACCATGGGACTGATTATAAAACTTGGTTTCTTGTTCATAAGTCTATGCTTTGGTATCTTCTCAGGAATCCAAACTGTAGACTCTCTGATGAAGTTGTGCTCCTTGTATTCTCATGTTTTGAAATTTCTTCATTCCTCATCTTTGCCCTGCTCCTCAGTGAAGGTTTATCTCTGTTGTCATATGTTGGTACATTCTCTCTTCCACCATCTTAATCCTTCTTCAAAAGTGGACATGGGTATTAGAGCTGAATTTCATCACAGGCGAGATCAGTTTGTCTTTGATGAAAGTAATTTATGACACATTATGATTAGAGGCAATGTCAATTTTGATATTGGACTACGTTAAATGTGACATATTGATTAGAGATTACTGTTATTCAAAGTTCATCTCTGATCAGAGGTCTACTTTGACCAAAGTCGTACCAGAGTCAAACTTTGATATCAATTTGACTTGTCCAAAGTTTGCGTTACTTTTTTTCCAAGAAACTCCGATCAAGTTGATTTATTTAGAAATACGGTTTCATTCATTTTAGTTGTTCTGGGGATTGTATCTGTTTTTTATTTTTTTAAAAGAAAAAGTTTCTTGAGGATACCTTTTAAATTTTGCATCCCAACTGTTATACTTTCTTGTTTTCTTCTTAAAGAGACATCTGAAGATAATTGCTGCTCATATATCTAAGCATTAATGGTACGATATTTGAGTATCTTTATATTTCTAATAACCTACCAATATATATTTATTTTTTTTATAAATTAATCTAAAAAAAATTCCAATACATTTTTAGAATATAATATAAAAGTATTGCAAACAACATGTCAAAATCAGTGGCCACGCGGCAAGGTGAAACCGACCCAATAGATGCTAAATTGAGGAAACTACAGACCATGATTCATAAACTGTACAAGGGGAGACCCACATCGACTTGAAAATTGAGGGCTTGAAAGGTACCTCATAAAGAAACTTTCATGGCAGGGAATCAAAGGTGATGAATTGTTTTAACAAGTTTGGATCTGATTGCTACCACTGAATGCATTGCAAGGATAACAATGATCAAATCACTAATATTAGTGAGAGAAAAATGGTTAGATGATGTCAACATTTTGGAAATACTTTCAGAAGATCCACATAAAACTTCAGAACCATCTCAAAGAGAAATAAGTCCAACAGACTGAAGATAACGCAAGTTCTACTCCACAATGATCAGCTGTTGATATATTAGATGCATTTACAGGGAGATATTAACAAAACTTATGTCTCACAGATGAACCATGGATCATGTTTGATGGAAGATTTTTTGATAATCTCCATTGTATCAATCACAATATGAGACAATAATACAGTGTTTGAAGACCATCTGTGATCAATGCTAATGTCTTCTTCATCAAAGAAAAGGAAATTTTACAAAGTTTGTATCCAAATTTAGATGTCTTCAATGCATGATACCTAGATGAGAGAACATAATTCACTTATTTTGAGAAAGTATGCATTTGTGAAAAATGAGATCAAGAAGCCATGTAGCATGAGGTATCTAGTATAATTTCTAGCGAAGGTTTTGGTAAACAATAGATTATGAAAAAGAATTATTTATATTACCTTTAAAATTTTAAGCAACAATTGGTTGATGATTACATTGTTGAAAAGAATTAGTTAGATAAGCAAACCCTATTTTAAACAGATTTCACATCATGCATTGTATGGTACACATCATCAACTACATCATTCAAGTACGTCTAAAAGCCTTGGGGATCCATTCACCACTCACCCTGATGAGGCTAAGAAGCTACATGATAAGGAGTCAAAAGATGCAAACACATGATGACCTAGGCATTTTAGGTCCTTGAAGATCTGGTTATACTAGTGTGTAAATTATTGTAGTTGTCGGCTTAATGGGGTCCATAGCTGCGATTATGATGGAGGACCATCCCATTGAGCACGCCCAGACTCGTCATCAGCCACGTCGCAGAGCCCAAGACAACGCGAAGAACCCGAGCTTTCACTACCAGGTATGAAAACCACATATGCGTCGTGTTGTTATATATCGTGTTAGCGTTGTTTTTACGATTTTACGGAGGCCCTTCACAGTTTTACGGAGGTCCTCTTAGCGTCATTGTGGTTTATTTTGTCACCCCTTGGCTATAGGGAGGCCCCTCCTGCGTGTGTACGGGCCTCCCCCATTTGAGTTTTTTTTTTGTTTATTTTACACTTTTGTTACACCCTTGAGGGGGGGGGGAAGCAATGAATGGCTTCTTCCCCTTGAAGGGCCCTTTAGGTGGGGGGAGGCCCACTAAGCTTCCTCCCCCCTAAAGGAGCCCATTAGAGCACTTCTTACCCCCCCTTTTTTTACCATAAAAGAAAGGGGGAGGTCCTCAATTCTGATCGGATATGTTTTGTTAAAAAAAATTAAAGACTGCTATCGTGCACCATGTGTTAGGGTTCCTCCCTCCACCCCTCTCTCAATCCCCTCGTTGGGGAGGTTGATCATGTTTCCCCTTAGGGTTTTCTCCGTATCAAAGACGGTGACGGAGCCCTTCGCTGGGTGAAAGCTCTAAATCCACCTTACTCAATATCACCATCATCCAATATCTCACCTGTCAACAAACTGGACTGCTTGCTTGGGATCTCTTTGAGCAACGGTGCACGTGCCGCCAAGTTGCACCCCAGTTTGGGATCTGTTCGACTGACCTATTCATGGTCGCCAGGCGGCCTTAGTGGGGCCCTCCACCCCGACCATCTCTACCGACGGATCATCCCTTGGTCGTCAGAATCTCTAGATGACAAACACCACTGTCGGCCTTGTGCTCGCTTACATTTTCGTGAGCATAGCATGATGGAAATATATGTGGCGGACAAAGCAATCACACATTCCACATCTCGTTCCATGTTCATTACTACAACGTATTCATTATAGTTCGCTTGTGATGTTTATAATGCAGTCCATGAATACATGATCGGACTTAGTGAATTATGATGAGATCGTAAATATGGAGATCATTAGTCTTTAAGCATGCGTTCTAAAAATTCATAATTGAAGGATAAGCAAGAAAGACATCGACGTATCCAGATAGAATATCACTATCTACACTTTAAGAATATCTCACTCATATGATGAGTATGGCTGGTCCGTAGTCATTAGTATGGAGACACTAAGGATAGATAGTGGGTGCTCTTTAGTGGAAAGAGTTCACTGAATTGATCCGTATGAATCCATGAATGGTATTATACCAAACTGTCAATCAGGTTGATTCACGTCATGGATGTGTAAATGGTCCTTAGACCTGAGACACCAAAGATGTCTTGTGGATGGAGGGTTGTACTTTGACGGTGGCCACGAGTCTCTAATCATGGGATTCTAAAAGTTCTTAGTTCGGGTAGATCAAGAAATTCACGAAGGCGATTGAATGCTCAAGATGGGATTGCCCACCCTTTGTATAAGAGGTGACAACTCAAGGAAGACGATGCGATGAAGTCCTTGGCCAAGGCATTGAAATATCGGAGAAGAGTTCTATGATGATTTTCGAAGAGTACTAATTCGGATGACCGATTAGGGTTTGATAGTTGACCATACCCTAAATGGTGAAAGGAGTGTCAAGTGGCTGAGGGATTATACATACACGGTAACCAATGAAAACATTGTTCCATGAGTGAGTTGGTACACACTCCTTTGTATCTTCTAGAACACGAGGTGTAGCTTGGCACCCCACACGTTGGAGACTCGACCTATCTATTGGGTTAAATGGATCTGACATCAATTAATCTATATGATGATATAGTTAATTAGTTTGGAAGGCCAATAAAGATTATGGGGCCACTAGAGTCATTGACTAGATTGATACATGAGCCTAGAGGGTCACACACAAATGATCTTTTGGACGTCATAAGATATACTTAAGTTTTGGAAATTTTTATGAAAAATACCCAGTTAGAATAAATAGGGGAAGGCCATGAAATTTTTTTTCAGGGGCCTTTCCCCTTCTTCTCCCTTCTCCCCACACCCCCTCTCCATGCATGATGCAATCCGAACGGCATAACGACAACGCTAGAGGTAGAATGGGGCTCGTCAAAAAGAAGGGGGATATTCGATGTGTCGGGGATTTTATTAATACGTTTAGAGGCTGCGCACTTGAGCAGCTTGACTAGTCTCATTTCCGGATCCAAGAAATCACTGATGCAATTCGTGCAAAGTTACTTCATTTCATGGTTTTAATGATGTCGTTCCTTTTCAAGGGTCGGGCGGTCCTCTCCGACTTCGTTGGCGGCGCTCCGCCATTCTATTTTCTCGTCTCCATCTAAACTTCACATGGGAATATGAGAATAGAAAAATGTTGGTTGTGCTCTTCAAGCATCTACCCAGGCCATGGAATACAGTTTGTTTGTAATGATGCCAAGATATTTCGATTCTGTAGGTAGAAGTGTCACAAGAATTTCAAGATGAAGAGAAATCCTCATAAGGTTAAATGGACTAAGGCCTATAAAAGGCTCCATGGAAAGGATATGATGCAGGACGCCACCTTTGAGTTTGAAAGGAAGAGGAACAGACTAGAGAGATACGACAGGAATGTTGCCGAGAACACGCTCAAGGTGACTAAGAAGATAAACAAGATCAGAGTGGCCAGGGAAGCCAAGCACCATGCCCAGAGGATGAAGGGTAAGAAGGTGGCTGGGATGAAGGCTGCCGTGAAGGAACTGGAACAGAGCTTACACATGGTGAAGGCTCCTAGTGTGCTCAAAGAGGACCCCTCTCTCACTCTACCCAAGCTCAAGGTCAAAATTCACCATTCGTCATAGGCCAACAATCAAATGGAACAATGAGGCTCTCTCTCTCTCTCTTTGTCACACTTGAAAGACTATTGTTTAGAAGATGTCTCTTTTAGGCATGAAATGCTAGAGCTAAGAAAATGAGTTTCTGTTTCTCTCAAAAAAAAAAATGATGTCGTTCAATTTTGCATTGGTCTTCCGCTATGGAATGTTTTAATTTATTCATACATGTCAAGGCCTCTAGAACCCAACACGGTCAATAAGAAATCATTACAGGACTCCCCTTTGTCACTGCTGAGATCGACACTCACCTCCATCATCCCCTGGCCTTCCTTGATTTCCCAACGTGCTATGTTGCTTCCTAGTGCGTCTTGATTTGCTAGCCAGCTACGATACTCTCACGTAGGTCCAACCTAAGAAGGATCACACTGCGCGGTTGTCTCCACAAGCCTAGGTTGTCCGATGTGCCATAGGCGTTGGTGGGTAGTTGTCCTCTTTTCAACTACCGCGGGACTTGCTGACTTGAGTTGCTGATTGGAATGTACGTTGCCCTCTACTACTCGGTCGGACCTCTATCGCCATCATCAATGCGTGAGGCCTTGCACGTGTCAAAACTGTCATTCCAAGTTGGTGACCCAACGCCAAAGCAACTCCTGTGGACCCGCGCTTTCTCTATATCACATGCCTCACACGATTTTCCAACTCGAGGATCTCCTCGTAGATCACTCACAACACGACACCGTCTCTCACGCCTGTTAGATCTTGGCAATTGCCAGATACTGATTGTTGTACCGTCTCCTTCATTGCCTTAGTTTATTCGCCCGGAGAATTCCTGGTCAACTGCCTCCGACCCTGCCTTGTTGTCTGGACGACCAGGTCCCAACCCATAGGTCACACTCGCTTCCCCATTTTATTTTGTAGTATCATTATTTCTTTCACTGCCGATCTTCGTTTCCTCCTCTATCCTAAGTGAACCTTTGACGATGATAGGACTAGCCACCTTCTCATGCTAGGGTTCATCTTTGACGGTGTCAGGTCTGCTCGTTCATGCCGATGACACGGATGCTATCAGACGGAAATTGTCTCTCACTTTGTCGATCTTTGAGCTGATCACACGGGTCATTGGGAGCTTGGTCAGGCGCGACACTTCTCTGTGCTGATACCTGAGTTACATCTTGGATCGGACGGCTATTATGTATTTCTTGTTGGTTTTACTCTAATTGCCCGCAACTTATCACAATGTTGCATCATTTTCGTGATCGTTTCCCCTATGGCGTAGCACGCGCCGGTCAACTCGTTTGCCATGTTACATCAGATTAAATCATAGCCGTTGGACTCATGTGAGGGGGATCTGAGGTCCAATGGCAGTTCTGTCCATTCCTGCCCCCCCCCCCCCCTAGTGGCACTGTCACCAGATGATGGTTTTTGGTGGGTAGGGGGACCGCCAAGGGAATCTGAAGGCTTGGGAAGACCCCCAAGGCCATCCCATTAAATTGACGTACATGGCTGGTCCTTCCTAAGCCTTTAAAGGGGGTCCATTACCCCAATTTTCATTATCTCTCATCGCAAGAAGGAAGACAATGGCAGAGGTTCCTTTCGGAGATTAAACACTCGACAGCATTGCGACAGTCTGTGGGTGTGAAGACGACTCAGGAAGACATCAAGGAACAATAAGGATGTGAGGATTTTGCTCCAAGAAGGAAGAGACAAAGGTAGTAAGCAGTACACCACTATTCGGGGTTGGCGATCAGCATTCCCACCCCTGTTCCTTGATTCAGGGCAGATAGATAATTTTTAGGATTTTTCGTTGCAATCAAGTAAAATAACACTATATATTTGATTCAAGCTCTTCGATCACTCAACAAAGTTCAATCTAATCAAAAGTCATTATCCCAATATCTTTTAGGCATTTCATCGAGCACATAGTGTGCATTTGAAGTTAGTCATCGATTTATCTAAATTCATCCTGATTTATCCTTATATATACTTTCAAAATGTAAAAGTATATATCTCTAAATATTCAAAAAAATGTGCATAGTGAACAATTCTCGTATTTCAGCCTCTTTGGGGATTTCTATCGAAAACCTGAAGGCTTTCGACATAAACACCTCATTTCTCGGGATTTTATGCTATAAAAAATACATAGAAAAAGAGATATATATATATATATAACTATATCATAAATACAAAACCTATATAAGTGAATCCCTCTAAAACTAGAAAAAATATTGCCCGTCCTCTCTTCATACTAAGCTCTTAGTATATATATATCACTATACTCTTACGTTCTCGTTTATATCGGGATATAATTCATTAAATCCTTAATCTATCATTCCCTTTATCAATGATAATTCTATTTCCTTTCTCTCTTTCACCCTTCATCTTATTTTCATTTAAACTAAATATTTCTATCAACTAACTTCTTACATCTTAGTACCCTGAAACCCTTATTCCTTGTCTAACTAAAATATAAATCTCCAGTATCATTATCTCCATCTCCAATTAATAGTACTACACTATTCTATCTATTTTATTAATCTTCAGTACTTCTTCACTACTTATACTGATATCAGTCTAAACTAAAATGCCATTAATTCAACTCAATATCCTGCTTTCTTATTTACTTTAAAATATACAAAATATATAAACGAAATATCTTATTCTCTCTTTCCCTAGTTGTTTTTCTTATCAAATAGTATTCATTATTATTAAATATTATCTTAAATTCTCAAATCCATTATATATTGTCCCCTAACTACTAATTTCTTATATTCTACTATTGTTGCTATCTTTTTTCATATTGTTAGACCTCCCTAACTATAATCAATTGTTAAATTCACATCTAAAGGCCAACCCCTTTGGATACTACCTTGCTCTTTCTACACATCTCAGTGAGTTTTCTATCTTTCATCAAATTATTTTATTTAGGCAAATTAAAGTTAAAAAGACATTAAAAATACGTAATTTTCCTTTATCAGATGAAACTTGGTGTAGGTTGGGTCTGTCAGAAGCCCAACCATATATTCTTATAATTATCATAAGGTCGCGACTCGTAGGGCTGCCATCTAGTTTGAATCTTCAGGGCCCTAACCATGTGATTTTGAAAATTAAAACACCATCATTAATCCATATCAAGAAATTCTAGAAAACACCACCATCATTATATAAAATTTGAAAAAAAAACTAAGAATTGAACAAAATAAACCACTACCGTGTGAATGTGTCTGGCCTATACTTTGGCCTTTGACTCTGTCCTCCACGCTGGCATTCTAGTGGCCTTGTTTGTGCGGCCTTGTGTTTTGCTTTGAATGACACTTCCAACATGTGTGCTAGTGCTCGCAAGTCTTGGGCAGGCTTGAGCACTCTGCACTCGCCTATCTATAGTGGTTTGAATGCTACCGTGCTTGAAGGACTCCACTGTTAGCAATCTTCAAAAGCTATTTTTATATTTAATTCTTCTTACACCTCTTTTTTTATTATTTGTTTCTTTAAATTTTACCTTAGCCCTGAAAAATATATAATAACATACTTGAGAGAGGAATTAAACTCATTAAATTTCATAATATTTTTAAAAATTATTTTAATGAAAATAAATGGACCTCTAAATTATGTAAAAGTTATATTAAAAAGTGTTTTTTTAACCATGTTGCCTATTTTCATTGAAATAATTTTTAAAAATATTATGAAATTTAAGGTCAAGTTGTTCATAAATGGGCTAAGGTCAAGTTGTTCATAAGTGGGCTTGGCAAAAGCTTCATACCTCTGATTCTAACTAGGATTTCATGTGTGTTGCATCAGCCTCAAACTTACCTACATATGGCTCGAGTGTCAAATATCCCCCCTCTGCAGAAGCAAGTAGAAAAGTTTCCATTAATTTCTGTTGTGGACAAGACTTGCATACTAATTGTGCCACCAGCGCACCGGTCAAAAAATTCCCATCATTTTTCAGAGAATTTTAACTTAAAAACATTCAAGGCTTTTGGAAAAAAACATATCCATCTTGATGACATTGAACTTTTTATTGTGACAAATGGACCTTGAAAGCAACATGATAGAGCTTTTGACAAACATTGAGGAGATCTACCTAATATAAAGAGGATAGGCCGATGAACCTCCCCCATAATTTTTATTACAAAAGAGGTATAACCATCACAATGTTGTACAGATCTTGTTGTACACCAATGACACATTCTAACCATTGTGTTCTTCTCTTGTTGTACAGCTTTCACATCAGGCAAAGAGGGGAAGGGGCATCAGACACTAAATCGATTTACACTTTTATTTTGTTTCTCTCTATCTTGTTTAATTTTTGTATAACAAATGCCTTCAATGATATTGTGGTTATTTTAAATCTATGGTGCATATGAACAAGGTCAAAACTGATTAGAGTTTAACATTAATTCCAGTTGGACTCTGATCATAGTTGAACTCTGCCCAGAGCTTTGCTCTGATCTGGTTATCATTATCTTCTTTCCCTTTTTTTCTAATTTCCTATCCTCTTTCCTAACTCTTCTGTTTTGTTTGACCCCTTTTTTGACTTATTTTCTGATTCTTCTTTTGTTTGATCTCTTCTCTCTCATTAACATACTTATTCTTGTGTGGATATTTTTTGATATGTTATTTAAAAAATATGCTTTGTTGTTTGTCCTCGGATATAATGGATTGTGTACTGGTGAAAGATGTGGAGCACTTTTCTTCGATCCCTTTCAATTTTTATCATTTTCTGAAATTTTGGGAATTAGACCTGCAGCAGGGGGGCAACAGCTTCATTGTTCTGATGTTGAACGCTCTTGATTGATTTTGATTTGTTGATATGTTATTTTAAAAATATGCTTTGTTGTTTGTCCTAAGATGGATATAATGGATTGTGTACTGGTGAAAAATGGGAAGTACTTTTCTTATTTCCCTTTTTTATTTGTATCTTTTTCTGAAATTTGGGAATTAGATCTGCAGAAAGGAGGCAACAGCTTCATTGCTCGGATGTTGAAAAGCCTTGATTGATGTTGATCTGCAGATCCACTAAAGGATATGAAGGAAAACGGGATGGTGTAGAAAAGTATATTTTAAATGGGAGTGAAAGAATAGGATTTCCAAGGGAAGATGATTGTGTGTTATGTGTGAAGGGTGGAAGAGAAGGAAAGAATATGAACCGACAAGATGATGGATAAAACAGAGAGAAAGGATTAAGATATCAGGAGGGGCGAAAATGAGAGGTGAGTTTCAGAATGAGGATTAAGATGTGCATACGAGGTTGATGATGTGAAGGCTCAAAGGTGGAGAGGATGATGGAAAAAACAAGGTATTCAGGAAAGGGAAAGAGGAAACCAAGTGGAGCTGGTCTATGTACAAATTTAGAAGGACTTATTGTTTTTTCTGATTGTGGGAGAAAGTTATGAGAGAGACTTTGAGTGAAGTCAAATATGGCAGTTATAGATATGGAAAGGAAGATGCAGAATTAGTGAGAAAAGAGAGTAGTAGAATAGTTGAGAATAGTGGATGGTTAAGAATAGAGACAGGATAGAAAAGAGAGATCAAATAAGTGGAGGATAAAAGACAGAGAAAGTAGCTGAATTAGGAGAGATAAAAGAGAAAGAGTGAAAGAGAGACACAGAGAGAGAGAGAAGAGAAGAGTCAACAAAAAGAGAAAAAGAAAAAGAAAAAAAGGAGAGGGAGTGAGAGAAGGGAAAATTTTATGCATTTTCCATCACTAGGTGCTTAAGGCAGGTGAGAAGCTTGTTCAACTTTTAAAGACAACATTTTGTTTTTTGCAAGGCAAATCACTTAGTCAAACTATAGATATGGGTTTTATTAGAGTCAAAATTCATGTAAATATAATACCATTGACAAGAAAAAAGGAACACAAATTTGGGTTAAAATAGATTATTTTTTTGCTGATCATTCACCCCATTCTTTAAATTCAATAATTTGTATCCAAATCTTATGAACCTATTATATATTTGGGTAAGTATTTTCTTGAAATATTAAATGCCTAATTTACCTTTGTCTTCTTTTAAAGGCTTTCTTGTATAAACTTTAAGATAATAAAAAGTTTAATATAAGACGAGATACCATTGTGATGATGAAACAAAGTGTAGACAATTTTAATATTAGGATGCACTGATCCATTTTTATCTTGATGTTCAGTAATTTATAACCACAATTTTTATATTCATGTCTAATGATCCATTTTTTTGCCTTTAAAGTAAGGCTACAATATAACCCACAGGAGCTTTCAGTAAATGAATTTTACCCCCTCACAGTTTGATAGCCCAAACTAATAGTAATCAATGAATTTCTGAATCTCCTCTAATGTTCATCCATGAGTTATCTTTATAGGAGACCTCAAGATGAAAGTATGGTTATTTATGCAAAATCCGCAGATAAATAGCCTTCATTTCAAGTATTGCCTTTCCCTCCTAAGGATGAGATTTCTAGCATCTAACTCCTTAAGAAAACTAGGTGGGAAGTTAATGGAAATGCTCATTACAAATATGTGGGAACTTCACCAGTGTTGCAAAATTCTTGACCAATTTGGATAGCCTCACAAAAGACTCCTGTGACGACTAAAAGCCAGAGCTAGTTGCAAAGATACAACTGTAAAAGATCTTCGATAGAAGTTGACAGAAGATGATAGAAGAAGTGAGAAGGGAGAAGATGAAGAAGAAGAACACCAAGAAAAGAGGTGTAAAGAGAGATCGTTGTTAATCCCCAAACATCGATGGTTACATTGATTTGTTTTTATAAGTAGTATAAGAGTGTAAGAATAGCAAGTAACCGTTGTTTGAGATATATTCATTGTAACCGATTACAACGGATAAATTCATTTAAACTCAGATATAATCTGTACCGTTATAATGAATCGGGTGCACCGATCAACGGTGCACCTTTATAATGATCCCTTTCTTTATAACGTTGAGTTGGTTATATCTGGACCATTATAACTAAATGGGTGCACCGATCATGTCCGTTGATTGGTGCTGTGGACCCATTATAATCCTAGCCATTATAATCCTAACTAGATTTAATCCTGACTGTCTAGATTTAATCCTATTCTATATTTAATCCTATCATCTAATTCTTTAACGAGTATAGTAGTTATGTTGATTTTACTAACTAATCTTGATTATATCCTAACTGAAGGTCGTAACTCATGTCCGTTGACTTGGCGAGTTGGCGCACTGGTCTTCTGGTGCTGACTCCTTAACACCCCCCCTCAAGCTCAGTGGGGAGGTAGTGAGCAAGACTGGATTTCCAATGACCGAGACGTTGAGCTTGGCCCGAAGATGACTTAATCTCGGAGAGGGTATTGGCTTGGTGAGAATATCGGCCAGCTGCCCTTCATTGTTGACGAAACGGATGCTGAGTGACTTGGCTGCGACCTGCTCTCTTACGAAGTGGTAGTCTATCTCAATGTGCTTCGTTCTCGCATGGAATACAGGACTTGCAGCGAGATAGGTTGCTCCGATGTTATCGCACCACCGGGTGGGAGGAGTATTGCCGTCTAGATGTAATTCTCGTAGGAGTATTGGCAGCGTTGGCTAGAGCTTTATACTCGGCTTCTGTGCTTGATCGGGCAACGGTTTGTTGCTTTTTAGTGCTCCAAGAGATCAAGTTGTTTCCAAGGTACACTAGGAAACCACCACTAGACCGACGATCTTCTTGGTCTCCAGCCCAATCTGCATCACTAAATGCACTTAAGGAGAAATTGGAGTTATTGTAAATAAAAGGACCATGCAGAATTGTGCCTTGAAGATAGCGAAGGAGATGTTTTAAAAATTGCCAGCCATGAAGAGTGGGGGAATGCATTTTCTGGCAAGCTTTATTAACGGCGAAGGAGATGTCGGGTCTGGTCAAGGTTAGATATTGAAGAGAGCCAGTGATTTTCCTATATAAAGTTGGATCAAGAAAGGGGTTGTTGGATGAGAGTGTTTTGTTCAGACAGCATGGAGTGAGTGAGGGTTTGCTGTTCTCCATGTTAGCGTCATAGAGTATTTCGGATAAGTATTTAGATTGGGAGAGGAGATAACCAGAGTTGTGTTTGATTAATTATATCCCAAGAAAATAATGGGTGGGTCCTAAGTCTTTGATTGCAAAATTCTGTTGTAATTGATGAACTAGAGAGTTAATGGTGGATGAACATGGAGAAATGATAAGAATATCATCAACGTAGATTAGAATAAAAACAGGTTTTGGAAAAGTCAGTTTAAAAAGAAGAGAAGTATCAGTCTTTGACTTTCAGGTTTTGTTAAGGAGTCAGCACCAGAAGACAAGTGCGCCAACTTTCAGATTTTGGGCTTCGTTCTTGCTCAGTTGGATTCTTCTGGTTGCTGTGCCAGTTCTCATTTCTTGATCCTCGTCCATGGTCAGTGGTGTGCCACCGATCATTTCTTGACCCACGTCCGTGATCAAAGTTCCTGTGAAATTGCTTCTGAGCAGAATTTGCCATTAGTGGAGTTCCATTTCCATTCCCTTTATGATGATGAGTAAGATAACCATCGTGAGCCTTCAGATTTGTGACAATCTGCTCAAAACTCAGATGATCAAGATTAGCATTGATACTGATGACGAAAGAGGAATATTCAGGGGGTAGGCCTCTTAGGAACGTGTAGATTTTTGAAGGCTCATTGACTGGATGTCCTACCATATCCAGAGCTTCGACAACAGACCTGAAGTGCTTGATATAATCTTCTATTGCCATCGTACCTTTCCCAATATTTGTAAATTATCTATCCAACTCAATGATTCTAGATTGGCTCCTCCCAGCAAAGGTGTTTCCTAGAGCTTCCCAAGCCTCTCTTGCTGATTTGGCTTTAATTAGACAGGGCAGGACCGACTCAGAGATGGTGGATTGGAGGAACCCGAGGACTTGCTGATCAATCCTCCACCATTTTTCATATTCTGGGTTTTCAGAAGTGTTCCCATGAAGATATGTAACCAAGATGGGGGGAGAAGCAGTACCGTTAATGAATCTATTTAGTCCATACCCGTTGAGGAGAGGCTGGACGACATTTTTCCACATTTGAAAATTGCTTGATTCTAGCTTGAACGCAATAGTCATTCCAGGAGAGATGACTATGGGCACATGCCCTATGGCCGTCATGCTTGATGCAGCCTGTGGAATTGCTGCAATAGAGGGGACATTCCTTTCTTCTCCCATGATGAGGTCGCCTGGCTCTGATACCATGTAAAAGATCTTCGATAGAAGTTGACAGAAGATGATAGAAGAAGTGAAAAGGGAGAAGATGAAGAAGAAGAACACCAAGAAAAGAGGTGTAAAGTGAGATTGTTGTTAATCCCCAAACATCGATGGTTACATTGATTTGTTTTTATAAGTAGTATAAGAGTGTAAGAATAGTAAGTGACCGTTGTTTTAGATATATTTGTTGTAACCGATTACAACAGATATATTCATTTAAACTCAGATATAATCTGCACCGTTATAATGAATTGGGTGCACCGATCAACGGTGCACCTTTATAATGATCCCTTTCTTTATAACATTGAGTTGGTTATTGATGGAAATATATGTGGCCGGCAAGCCAATCACACATTCCACATCTCGTTCCATATTCATTAAATAGAACATATTCATTATAGTGCACGTGTGATGCGTATAATGAAGTCCATGAATATATGATCAGACTTAGTGAATTATGATGAGATCGTAATACGGAGATCACTAGTCTTTAAGCATGTGTTCTAAACATTCCTATTCGAAGGATACGCGAGAAGGACATCGAAGTATCCGGATAGAATAGCACTATCTAGCCTCACTCATATGATGAGTATGGCCAGTCCCGTAGCCATTAGTGTGGCGACACTAAGGATAGATAGTGGGTGCTCTTTAGTGGAAAGAGTTCACTGAATTGATTCGTACGAATCCCTAAATGGTATTATACCGAACTGTCAATCAGGTTGATTCACGTCACGGTTGTGTAAGTGGTCCTTAGACCTGAGACACCAAAGACGTCTTGTGGACGGACGATTGTACTTTGGCTATGGCCAACGAGTCTCTAATCATGGGATTCTAAACGGTCTTAGTTCGGGTGCATCAAGAAGTACACGAAGGCGATCGAGTGGTCAAGATGGGATCCTCCACCCTCGGTATAAGAGGTGACAGCTCAAGGGAGATGATGCAATGAAGTCCTTGGGCAAGGCAGTGAAATATCGGAGAAGAGTTCTCCGATGATTTCCAAATGCATCAGTACTAACTCGGATAACCGATTAGGGTTTGACAGTTGACCATACCCTAAGTCGTCCAAGGAGTGTCAAGTGGATGAGGGATTATACATACACGGTAACCGATGATAAACAGGTTCCATGAGTGAGTCAATACACACTCCTTTGTATCTTCTAGGACACGAGGTGTAGCTTGGCACCCCACGTGTCGGAGTCTCGACCTATCGATTGGGTTATATCGATCCGACATTAATTAATCTATATGATGATATAGTTAATTAATTTGGAAGGCCAATAAAGGTTATTGGGCCACTGGAGTCGTTAATTAGACTGATACATGGGCCTAGAGGGTCACACGCAAATGGTTTTTTGGACGTTGGAAGATGTACTTAAGTTTTGGGGATTTTTATGAAAAATACCTACTTAGTATAAATAGGGGAAGGCCCTGAACGAAATTCACCCAGGCCAGAATTGTTCAGGGCCTTTCCCCTTCTTCTCCACTCTCCCCACACCCCCTCTCCATCCCTGATGTGATCGGGACGACGTAACGATGCCGACGGAGATTGAACGGGGCTCGTCTATGAGAAGGAGGAGATCCGACGTGCCGAGGATCGCGTGGATACGTCTAGAGGCTGCACACTTGAGCAGCTCGACTCGTCTCGCTCCAGGATCGAAGAAATCACGAATGAGATCCGTGGAAAGGTACGCCGTTTTAATGTTTTGTTGATGCCGTTCGATTTGCAAAAGGTCTTCCGCTGTGCATCGTTTTGTTCTGTTCATCCAAGTCAAGGCCTCAAGAACCCAACAATTATATCTGGACCATTATAACTAAATGGGTGCACCGATCACGTCCGTTGATTGGTGTTGTGGACCCATTATAATCCTAGCCATTATAATCCTAACTAAATTTAATCCTGACCGTCTAGATTTAATCCTATTCTATATTTAATCCTATCATCTAATTCTTTAATGAGTATAGTAGTTATGTTGATTTTACTAACCAATCTGGATTAGATCCTAACTGAAGGTCGTAACTCATGTCCGTTGACTTGGCGAGTTGGCGCACTGGTCTTCTGGTGCTGACTCCTTAACAACAACTTCATCTAGTGAACAAAGTTGTGGTCTATTTAATCAGAGAAAACAACACAAAAATCTTTGACAAAAACATTGTTTAGCTGATTATTATCTACCTTTAGAGCAAACAAGTAGTTTAATTGATTTCTTTCTTTCCTTACGTTCAATCGACAATATCTATGCTTTCCCCATGAGCGAATCTGTGGTGCCATCCTCATCCTCGGGAAGCAGCAGCCGCTGGGAGAACGCAGAAGAGAGAAGGCATGTGCCTCTTGAGTCGTGAGATGCATTGGAAAGAGGTGACCAAGCTCGGCGGCGCTACTCTGTAGCATCAACGGCGGCTAAAATCTTCCTTTACATTAGTTTCTTATCTAACTCTTGAACTCTAGCGTCTTGTAATCTTACGTCGATTGAATTTCATCGGTAAGTTTTAGCTCTGACAGTGTACAAAGGTAGATGGATAACATGCTAGAAATCAGATGCGGAAATGGTGGAGTCTGCGATAAGAACAGAAATTGCTTGTGATGATTGATATCTATTTGCTTCCGCACGCTGGTCAAGACTCTCCGTTCCTGAATGGCTTGCAGAGGAACATAAATCATTGGAATCACCGATCTGATATGATATTCGGCATTTTAATAATGCATTCAATGAATCTGCATGCGTCGGCGATCATTGCGCGGTGAAACCGTCAGGAACTGCCAATCCTCTCCTTGAAGTTCTGATAATTGCAGGTATGCGATCTTTCTCTCTCTCTCTCTCTCACTCTTTCTCTTTCCCTCTCTCTCTCTCTCTCTCTCTTTTTCTCTCTCTCTCTTTCGCTCTCTCTCTCTCGCACTCTCTCTCTCTTTCTCTCACTCTCTCTTTCTCAAACACTCCCCCTCTTACTCTCTCTCGTTATCTCTCTCTCTCCTCTCTCCCTCTCTCTCACACACACACTCTCTCTTTCTCTCCCTTTCTCTGACACACACTCTCTCTCTCACTACCTCTTTATCTCTTGCAGCAATCATTCTCTATCTATCTATCATTCTCTATCTATCAATATATCCATCTATCTATCTATCTATCCCGCTATCTATCTATCTATCTATCTATCTATCTATCTATCTATCTATCTATCTATCTATCTATAGAACTATGTATCTATCTATAGAACTATGTATCTATCCATAGAACTATGTATCAATCTATCTATCTATCTATAGAACTATGTATGTATCTATCTATCTATCTATATCTCTATTTCTATCAAACTGTCCGGTGACTGATATTCCATGCTCTGCATTTGTTTAGAGAAGGTCCACAGAACAGCTGCTAGTATAGGATAGAACGAGACGTCCTAAGCTGGGACCAGAGAGAGAAGCTGCCTTTGGGGAAGACATAATAGAACGATAGATGATTGAGGAAACGGGTAGCAAATCTTAGACATAAGCTTGCTGGGGAACTTGAGCGAATGAAAAATTAGTTCAATAGCAGTTAAAACCTGATAGACTCAGTATCAGCCGTGGAGATGTGGGAATCATAATTTTCCTCCTCTATCTCTCTCTAATTCATTTATGCGCATTAAATTACTGACGATATCTATAATTTAATGATGAAATCCCATCTTACCTTCCCTTTGGTCGCACAAGCTCTCCCTTCAACCCACCATTTATGTTTTGTTCAATTATCTTTACTTCACTTTGTACGTTATATTAACAACAGTTATACCCTGATTTGTGTAATGAAGAAATCCCATCTTACCTCTCCTCTCTCTCTCTCTCTCTCTCGACCAATGATCAATATTGTTTCAAGTATGTGTAATTCTTTATGTTATGTTAAATTGTCCCTAATTCATAACGTACATTAAATACTGTTATGAAAAGACATAATCCTCCAATTACCACTCGCTTGATCAGATGAACTCTATTTCAGTATTTTTGCCCCGCGATCATACTCTTGAGACTCTCCCTCGACAGGTTACCAGTGTTGTATTCAATTATCTAAAATTAATTATGTGCATTAAATATATAACAATAATTTCAATTCATTTATATTATAATTTAGGTAACAATGAACTCTCATTTCTAAATCCTGTGGACGCACGCACACGCAAGTTCTCAATCTGTCGTACTCTATCTCACACACACACATCTCTCTTTATTCCAACTCAACACCCTCTCTTCTCCTTTTAATTATTTTTATTTTGTTTGTCAAATATTCTCCTCACCAATCTCTTCCTTACCTTACACATATTCCACAATAATTATTCTCTAGTTTCATTAACTTGCCCTCAATATTCCTCATTTCCACAATACTTTCATCCTTGCTTTTTCATTCCCCTTTTGTCTTATTCAATCGCTTCTTTATATACTACTTCTGCCCAACTCAATACCGTAGATTCTTTAGATTTTTTATTTATTTTTGTCATTCTAGCACACATGACTCCATTTCTCATGTTTCTTATTTAGTCTTTGCACAAGTTGTATAATCTTGACATTGCCAATGGCAGGCTGATAATTTTCAGAAACTTGAAGAAATAACATTTTTTTTTCAGCACATCTTCATCCAGGCAGACAAGCAGTTGTGACTCACAAAATACAGAGGTTAATACTTAAAATGTTGTTTTTGTGACGATGTGTATATCAAAAGAGGGAAAACTCAGATTAAAAAAAAACAAAATTTACCACAATTCATGCACATAATTTAGATGGCTCAAACTTCAATTTGAATTATGACAGATCACAATATTTTACTGATAACATGCTTTTAATCTCCATGGATGTATAAATGATGGAAGGGTGGATGGATGAATGGTACACTGATAAACGGGCGTAAAGATAAAACATCAACCAGCTAACATGCTCAAGGAAGACTAATGGTTATCATTTCCAAAATATTTTTTGACTTTGACTTGAATGTCGACATAGGTTGGTTCGACATCAAATTTGGTTTTTCTAATAAGTGAGAACATGCATATCTTCGGAATCTTCATCTTCATTGACTTTGCAACATGCACCCTCATATTCATCATATTTTAAACAATAGGTTTAACCAACTTTTTCCTGAACCAAACCAAAATTCTGAATTAGTGACAAGTTTTAGGTGGGCATTTCAGAACCAAAATTTCATTGGGTTTTGGCCCGCAGAAAATAATATTAGAAAATGGATATGTCTGCTATGGATAATTGCAGTTAGGTCCCACTCGGGATAAATATTTGAGTTGGGGACCGGAGGTGGGGGACATAGAAAAGAAGAACCTGTCAAAGACGACTTCTTTCTTCTTTACTTTTTCTCGGGAGAACGCCGTCGGCGAGGAAGCTCAAAGGGTCGAAGGGCTGCCGTAGGAGAAGTATTACGCGTTCATACGCTATTTAATCGCCGATCGCTGTTCGTTCTTGGTTTCTCGTTCATCGGTTGGGTTGATTTTGTTTTGCCTTGTTGAAAAATCCGATCTTTTTCTGTTTCTAGGGTTCGGAAAGTTTGGTGGGCTGCGATGGCCTCCAAGAGGATTTTGAAGGAGCTCAAGGATCTCCAGAAGGATCCCCCGACATCTTGCAGCGCAGGTGCCTTTTGATCCCTGTTCTTCGTCTATATCGTAGATCTGGATGGTATCTTGCCGATTTTTTTGGTTTTCTGTCGGAAGATTATCCGGATCTTCTATTTTTTTTCGTTATTCGTGAATAGGCGCGGAAGGGGGTTCCGATTCGTTGCAGTTTTGTCTCGGTCATGTATTTTTTTGACGTAGATGGTTCTCCTTAATCGATTTATTGCTGTTCGAAGGAAATTTGATGGGGCTTTCTGGTGGCGATTGTCGCAGCGATGGCGTGGTTTTTGAGCTTGAAAAGTTATTTTCTGGAATTTTCTTGTCTTCCTCATAGATGTTCTGATGTTGTTCAGAAATTGATTTATGCAAGTTTACGAGGGTCTAATGGGAGATCTTGGCCATTGGTATGGCGTTATTATCATGAACAGTCCATCGATTTTATCCATGGAACTCTTTATTATTTTGATCATAGATTTTCATATAAATTAGTTTGGTCGTAGTCAAGATGGTTTCCATAGTATCTTATTTGAGTTTGCGTTATTTTCAATTAAATCCTCAACTCATTTTTCATCTTTTTGAATATCCAAGACGTGTTGTTGTCGTCGTTCAAGTATTTACCCTCTTAATATCCTTTGAACGGTGCAATAGATCAATTTCTACGCATTCATTTTGCACATAATACAAATATCCTGCCTTCATATTTGATATTTTTTGGGAATATTTCTTTGATTACATGAAATATAAACTGAAATATATCTTTGACACCCCGGGACCGGCAACCAGGGACGGGCCACGAAGGCTATTTTTTTCCCATTGTGCTGGTGTCTTCCGTTTTCGAATTTCATGATTGATAATCTAAATATTGGCAAAACCAAAATTCTTCTTATATCGATTGCGTGACTTGATTATTATTCTTACTAAAGAGGCAAGCAATTTTGCATATTATCTAGGTCCTGTGGCTGAGGACATGTTTCACTGGCAAGCAACCATAATGGGCCCACCAGACAGCCCATATGCCGGAGGTGTCTTCCTCGTTACCATTCATTTCCCTCCGGATTACCCTTTCAAGCCCCCGAAGGTAATTCCCCAAAAAATAAAAAAAAATTAATTTGTTTATTTTTATGGAAATTTCAAGGCTAACAAGCCGTTGACTTTACAGGTGGCCTTCAGGACTAAGGTGTTCCACCCCAACATCAACAGCAACGGGAGCATCTGCTTGGACATCCTTAAAGAGCAATGGAGCCCGGCGTTGACCATCTCCAAGGTCAACTCATTCATATGACCGTTGACCGTAAGCGGTGACTTCTAATTTGGCCGTGGGCGTTGACCAATCTGATTTGGCTGTTTTCAGGTGCTGCTCTCGATCTGCTCCTTGCTGACGGATCCGAACCCCGACGACCCGCTCGTGCCCGAGATCGCGCACATGTACAAGACCGACCGGTCCAAGTACGAGGCGACGGCGAGGAGCTGGACCCAGAAGTACGCCATGGGCTGAGCGCAGGCCCATTACCATGCAGGCTCTTGGATTTGGCCTTCTCCCAGTAAGTCCTCTCTGAATTGTCATTTTCTATCTCTCTCTCTTCCTCTCCGACGGACCGAACAAATGTCTCTTTGTTATGTCGTGTTGGTCAGTGTCTGATGGTCCGTCTCTGGCGTCACTTTGTGCTTCAGACATCTATCTCTCTCTCTCTCTCAATTTCTATATGCATCTATTTATCTCTCCACTGCCCTCCATCTTCTACTTTGACTGGATGATGCCTAGGATCATAATTCACAGGTATTAGACATAGGTATTAGCAGAATGATCTAGGAATTAGATACATGAATTCACAGGTAATAGATATAGGAATTCACAGGTATTAGATTGAGCTTCCCATCTGCTGGAGAAGATTTGTTACTATCAACTCTGCTAATACATATATTAATATAGGTACTCGCAGAATTATCTTCAGAGTTTTAACTAAGATGTAAGAGAGATGAGATGAACAGCTATTAGTAAGGATACTATGGATATTAGTACAGATGAACAGCTATTACTAAGGATACTATGAGATGAACAGCTATTAATTAAGATGTAAGAGATTTGTTTATTTTGATTGGTAGTAGATTATATGTAAGAAAGAGAGATATAATAGTAAAGAACACCCCATCCCCTCATATGTCAGAACTTAGCCACTTGAAAAAAAAAATGATAATTGAGAAAGGTTCGGTCAAATAAAACCTAGTTGATTGTGAAAAGTCCCTTGAATTTTATTATTTTGACTTAACATTCCTTGAACTTGGCTCTCTCGGTCACCATCAATCTCTCTTTCGCTCTCTATCATCGCCAGTCAATTTTCCATAATCTCCCTCTCATTTGTAATAAATTTAGCTGGGGAAAAAATTAAAGGTCCCATTATGGGAAATACAAAAAATACGATTCCCGGAATTCCGCCACCCCTTATTAGGAAAATACGATAAATTAGAGAAAGCGTAACGGCGTGCCGGGACGGCTGATTAGACGGCAGTCGTTAGTCGGCACGTGCGGGGCCCCACACACGTGCCGCGGCGGTCTCGACTTCCCAGGCGACAACACGTCCGAGTCGCCGAACCGCCGCCAACGCGTCCGCGGACACGTCGTCCGCCGCGTTCGGCGCCGGCCCGGCCTCTTCCGTGGGCCCCACCGCCCAGATTTTTATTTTCTTTTTTCTCCGCCCCCAATCGGCAAAACCCAAATTCCCCCTCTTTCCAGGGGGCAAACCGAAAATTTCCCTCATCCGCCCGAGGAGAACGCGCGCCGTGAAAAAGGCGAGAATTGAATGAAGGCCTCCTTCGCTGCCGCAGTCTCACTCTCTCTCTCTCTCTCTAGTTTCTCTCTCTCTAGTTTCTCTCTCTACTCCTCTCTCTCTCTCTTCACGGGCACAGTGAACTGCGGCAGTATATAGAGAGAGGAGGGAAAGCCAACTGTTTACAAGGGCCTAGTTGCCGAAGCTGTTCACTTCACTGTCGAAGCTCCCTCTTTCTCTCTCTAGAACCCCTCTCTGTCTCTCTCTAGAGCGGAAGAATGAAGCACGCGGAGCGGCGGCGGAAGCTGACGGAACACTACGCCCCGCGGCGGAGCGCCGCCGCGTACCCCCGCGTGGTCCGGATATCGGTGACGGACCCGGACGCGACGGACGACGAGGATGACGCGCGGGGGAGCGCGAAGCGGTACGTGAGCGAGATAAGGATGGAGGCGTCGCCGTCGCCGTCGTCGTCGTCGACGTCGTCGTGGAGGAAGAAGAAGAGCCGGTCGCCGGAGGAGAAGACCAAGTTCAGAGGGGTGCGGCGGCGGCCGTGGGGGAAATGGGCGGCTGAGATTCGAGATCCGGCGCGGCGGATGCGAATCTGGCTGGGCACGTACGACACGGCGGAGGAGGCCGCCAAGGTGTACGACTGCGCCGCCATCCAGCTCCGCGGCCCCGCCGCCGCCACCAACTTTGTCGGCGCCGCCGTATCTTCCGGGGGATCTCGGATTCTGTCCTCGCCCACGTCGGTGCTGCCGCCGCCGGCGGCGCCGGCGGCGGAGTTTGGCGGCGGCGGTGGGGGGATCTTCGAGGATCTGAGGCTGGATATGGCTGAGCTGGCGCCGCCGGATTGGGCGTTCGAGGAGTGCCTTGGATACGGCGGCAGCGGGATGTTTCTGGAGGAGGCGTTGCCGCCGTGGCGGGAGTGCGTGTTCCAGGACGTGGGCGACGTGGCCGACTTGTTCAGCTCCGACGCTTTGCTGGTCATGTGAGAGAGTGATAGAGAGAGAAGAGAGGAGAGAGTGATAGAGAGAGAAGAGAGGAGAGAGGAGAGAGAAAGGGTCGGTCTCCGCCGCCGCCGGCCGGTATAACGGCAGGCTTTTTGCGGCGGCGGAGTACCCACCAGTTTTGCTTGTTTCTAGTGAGTCAGCATAGATTTTTGTCTCTAATCCAATGGACGGATGCCGGCTAGGACGGACTGATGACGGTTAGGACGGAGGGGTTGGGGGGTTTCATTGCGTGAGGTGGGTCGATGACGGATTGGGACTGACAGATGACGTAAACTAAACTCATTCGGCTGTGACGGATAACGTTACTGGACGGATGGTCATTGATAGTTTTCCTCTTAAACCATGGACGGATGACGTTACGGACCGAGGGGTTTAAGGTGGATGACGGTGTATGCTCATATTAACGAGTAGACGGATGACGGATGATGTAGTGGAAGGGGTTAATTTTCGTTCGAGGCTGGAGATGGATGACGGGATTGGGTTCGTGATATTTTATAGTTTTTGTCTGTAGTCCCAATGGACGGATAGAGGATGACGCGTTGAACGAACGCACGACGGAATGGATGGAGGGTCGACTCTCGTTTCGAGGTTTGGGATGGATGACGGATTGTGTATAGGATAGTTCTGCAGTTAGAGAGAGAAAAGAACAGGGAGTTCGGCGGGTGGGGGGTTCTCTCTCTAGTTCTTAGGGTAGGACAGATGACGGGCTCGGTACGTCTTGTTTTGATTGTCGGCCGTTTGGGGAACTCTGCTCTAGAGAGAGAGTTAAAGGAGTACGGAGCTCCGTTGATGTCTCTTTCTCTCTCTAGTTCTGAGGTTAAGACGGATGACGGGATGCGTTCATGGAGGCCTGAGGTCCGATCTGAGAGAGAGGAGAGATGGGGCTTGAAGGGATACCCCAGAACCTTGAGAGAGAAAGGAACAGGGAGGTCCGTTGGTGTCTCTTTCTCTCTTTAGTTATGTGTGTTCGTCATCCGTCCACGAACCCTGTTATTGATAGAGAGAGAGGTGGGTTTGGATGGATAACGCAGAGTCTTGAGAGAGAGAAACAAGGAGACCCATCTGTCTTTTTCTCTTTCTAGTTCTGATGTCAGCGAACGGATGACGGACTACGTTCCGTGTAGTAATTTTCGTCCCCCGTCCAAGAACACTACTCTAGAGAGAGAGAGAGAGAGAGTAGGAGAGATGGGATTGGAGGATAGCTCAGAGTGTTGAGAGAGAAAGAAACAGGGGGCTGTGCTGCTGTCTCTGTCTCTCTCTAAGTTCGGCTTTACCAGGGAGGGTCACCTGACCAGCTGGGGCTGGGAAAGAGACAGATGGTCTCTCTGAACCCTTCTGCTCTCCGATACGGTAGCCTCTTCTCTCTCTCTACAACCCAGCCACTAGCTCTCTCTCTCTTTCTCTCTCTAATTCTACTGGTCTGCCTTTATCTCTATCTGTTTCTCTCTCTAGTTCTACCGGCCTGCTTGCCTTCTATCTCTATCTGTTTCTCTCTAGCTCTACTGGTCTGCCACTATCTGTTTCTCTCTCTAGCTCTACTGGTCTGCTTCTGTCTCTCTATGCCTCTGAAGGGTCGACGCGCAGAGCGCAGACCAGAGGAAGAAGAATACGAAATGAGCAAAGCCCATGAGACGATAGAGAGAGAAACAGAAGGATAGAGTGAGAAAGAGATAGAGAGAGAAAGAGAGAGGGGGGTCTCGGACGTTCTGATCCGCCAGTTACGGCTCGTGCCGTCCTCTCAGTGGATGAGAGGACAGTGGGCTTCTCTCTCTATCTCTCTCTAGGAGCTTCTCTCTCTAGTATCTCTCTATCTATGCACTATTCTCAAGGGGATATGAACGTTTGAAAGGCATTGAATGCACAGCAGGTGTCTCTTTTCCTCGGTCTAACGGGCCGCAGGCTTCCCATGCGCCGTCGCCTTGAAAAGGGCAAGAATTGATGGGCTTGTTTGGGCCACAAATAGCACGGCCCAGATGGGAAAACCTAAGAAGACCCCCCCCCCCCCAACATGCTGCTCGCTGTTTGTTTCATGGCTATAGGGTCATATGCAATTGTGATGTTTACATGGAGTCAAGGCCTCATCTTAGTCATCAGTAGGAAAAAATCTAGAGAGAGAAGCCTCCATGGTATTTTTTGTTTCTTGGCTATAGGGTTGTATGCAATTGTGACGCTAACATGGAGTCAAGGCCTTATCTTAGTCATCAGTATGAAAAACATCTAGAGAGAGAAGCCCACATGCTACTTTTGGTTTCATGGTTAGGGTCATATGCAATTGTGATGCTTACATGGAGTCGATACCTTATCTTAGTCATCAGTATGAAAATATCCAGAGAGAGAAGCCCACATGATGTTTTTTGTTTCATGGCTATAGGGTCATATGCAATATTGGTGCTTACATAGAGTCAAGGCCTTATCTTTGTCATCAGTTGGAAAATATCTATAGAGAAAAGCCCGATTAATGTTGTTTGTTTCATGGCTATAGGGTCGTATGCAATTGTGATGCTTACATGGAGTCAAAGGCCTTATCTTAGTCATCTGTAGGAAAATATCTAGAGACAGAAGCCCACATGCTGCTTTTGGTTTCATGGCTACAGTGTCATATACAGTTGCGATGTTTACATATGTTCAAGGCTTATCTTAGTCATTAGTAGGAAAATATCTAGAGAGAGGAAGAGAGCGAGAAACAGAGCTCAGGTACTAAGTGTGCTGCAAAGGGGCAGTTTGGGATGGGGGACCTCTTGGGAAGTCCACTTATGTGCATGCACGGTGCATGTAGATGGCAACTTGGGGAGCTCAGATAAGAAAATTTAAGTAAAGTGTGCTTAGAGAGGAGCAGAGGTGAGATGGATTACTTGAGACATACAATGCAAAAAATGGACTGATTCTATATTTGAATAAAGTCAGAAAGGAGTCCAAGAGTTTCCTAATCCAGAGTGTGGTACCTCGCTGGTACATAAGTATGCCGGCCAATGAAGTTTTTCATGGACTAGGGTCTCCCTGCTAGATTTGAATGTGTGACCACATGACACAATGTTTCTGTGATGGCAGAGAGTTCATAATAAAGGGAATCCATGACGGACAAGCATCCATTGCCTAGATTCGGAGATGTGGACCACAATTGAATAATATGCTCAGCGCCAATCACACATCCACGCCTCATTTAATTTAGTTTTTACAATTCATATCCATTATATTTCATGTGCAATTTTTTAATGGAGTCCATGAATATGTTCATGAATGAGTGAATTATGATGAGATCATAATACAATGATTACTTATCTTTACAAGTCCCATTTAAATTTCTTTATAACGACATCCATGGATATTTGCAATGATGAGTGAATGATGATGACATTTTAAAAAATGATTGCTTATCTTTACAAGTATGTCCTAAATATTCATAATCAAAATATCCATGTAGAATACCATTATTTTATCCCTCTCATTTTCTGAGGATGATTAAACTCATGACTATTTGTGTGAAGACATTAAAGATTTTCCTAAAGGGGATTGTATCAATCCATGATGCAAACAATCAATCATGTCTATTCATCTCACAATTGTGTAACCATTTCATTGACTTGAGACACCAAATACATCAGGTGTATAGATGGTTTTGTTCTACCAATGATCTACAAATCCTAATCACAGGACTCAAAATAATCTGAGCTTAAATACATCAAAAAGTCCACAAGGTGATTCTATGATTAAAAATGGGCTTTTTTGTCCCTTGTATAAGAGGAGACTTGCTCAAATAAGATGATACAAAAATATGTTGCAAAAGATAATGAAGTTATACAAAATGAGTTTTTGTATGATTTATAAACGCATCAATCCTGACTATGATGTCAGCCTAAGATTTAATGGTTGACCATGACCTAAGTCATATTATGAATATTACATTGATAAGGGATTAAATGTGCAACCACTAACAAATTAGAAATATATTCGATGAAAGAGTTGATGAATTAACTTTTACCTTATAGAACATGTGGTTTAGCTTGTGGTGTGCTTTGTCACGTGATTGAAGGCCTCCAAAAAATTAATGCAGGACTAAATAAAGTAAACTGAGACACAGACCATAAAAATAATTAAGGGATGATCTGATCTCCTTACACAGAGTCAAAGTTTCTCTTGATTGATTCCACATGGTTCTCAGCATGCCGAATCTCTGCATCGTGTCATCAAACTTAATCTTTACATTTTCTCACCAATACAATTAATCAGAGAGAGGATGGGGATAAAAAAGTAAGGAGGGCATGCCCTTCAGAAACTTTCTTAGGTGATTTTAAAAGGGATACTGAAATAGGAGTATTTTATTTAAAAAACTTAAATACTTTATGTGTGTGACCCTCTAGGCCCATATGCTTATCAAGTTAACAAATCCATAAGCCCAATAACCCGTTATTGGGTAATTAAATATATTGAATAATCACATATCAAATTAACTCAATCTATTGGTCAAACTGACAACGGCCAAGCTACCAACTTACATTAAGTGCTCTAGAAGTTGTAAAGGAGTTTACTAACCCTTTTTGTTATCAGTTATTGTATATGTATAATCTTCATCAGCATGGTGCTCCTAAGATAGTTTAGGGCATGATCAACTATCAAATCCAATAAATTAGCCTTATCTTGCATGATTATTTTTAATTTAAGTTCTTCCACTGCATTGAATTGATTTTGGATCCAAAATATATCCTCTAAAACCCAAAATGTATTATCTAATAAAATAATTCTTTTCTTAGGAAGATAAATCTAGTAAATTACTTTTTTTATTCTGGTCATCATTCATCTCAAATTCAACTCTAAAAATTTTGACCTTAAATTTATAGTTTAACACTGCCCAATTTCAACACAACTTGAAGATCCATATATAGTATCTTCTCTCAATATTATCACTATTATTATCCAATGTAGAACCATAAATCTTTATGACATTATAAAATAAGGATGATTTGCTGTTATTTACCTTCCTTTCAGCCAAATCAATTGATGATTTTTTTGTAAACATAAATATCTTAAAATTATAATATTAGATTCTTATCCTGGTCAAAAGTTTTGATAGCTGAAAGGAAACTTTCAGTTTCATGAACATAAATATTACATGCTTATCTTCATTTGATTTCATGCTTTATTCATCATTTTGATTACCCTTAAATTTATTCTAACAAGAATGAGGCATAACTGATATTTTCAAAAAGAAACCCAAAGTTAAAGTAAATTAAAAAAATGGAAAAAACGTCGAAAGGGTCCTGATGTAGTGGGATTGCTCGGATTGTTATAACCTCTAGCAGATGGTTCGAAATTAATTCTAAAAGAACCTATTTCACCAAGTAGTGCTAATTTCTCCTCCTATTTTTGCTTCTCCAGAGAAGATTATGTTATTTTTAACATAAAACATTATCCAAATATAAATTTCTCCTTTTATTTTGTAACAAGTTGTCATATTTTTGCAAGTTATATTGTGCTTTTTCTGTTAGAAATGAGTTCATGCACTCTATAAATTAATATGTTTTTAGTAAATATTTTAAAGAATAATACAGAAAAGTGATGATAGTTAAATTCAAGTAATCTCTCAATTGACTAATGAAAATAATTGATGCAACAAAATCAAGAGTTTCTCATACTTATCCTCAAATATAAACAAAAATGATATCTACAATTAGGAATCTATTTTATATTGTGAATTACTTTTTGTGAGAATATTACCCGGGTTTTGGATCATTGTATAAATCTTGATTCAGATTGATATAGACTGATATACATGGAAACTACTTATACTACTCTCAAGAACAAATACACTTTTTTGTAAAAGACGGTCGTCTTCTTTGAGAATCATATTCTATGAGGAGATAGAGGGCGTAAAGTAGTCTTGGAATAAATTCCAGATATGAACATAACTACTGCCTTGTTGGAGGGCTCATTTTTAGAACATTTTCAATTACACACATAGGACACACATAAGTCAGGAATAATATTTTCAATTACATACATAGGATACACATAAGTCCTGATAGCTTGAATTAAAAAAATTTACATCTGCCTAAAGGTGTAGTCTTGACTTCACCCATAATGATATGTCAAGCATATTATTTCAGAAACCTTAGAAAAAGTGGATTTACAATTATCATTTGTTTGTGAATCTATCACCAAAAAAATCTTGATCAATTTTATACTTATCTGAAATAAGTCAGGAATAATATTTTCAATTACATACATAGGATACACATAAGTCCTGATAGCTTGAATTAAAAAAATTTACATCTGCCTAAAGGTGTAGTCTTGACTTCACCCATAATGATATGTCAAGCATATTATTTCAGAAACCTTAGAAAAGTGGATTTACAATTATCATTTGTTTGTGAATCTATCACCAAAAAAATCTTGATCAATTTTATACTTATCTGAAATAAGTCAGGAATAATATTTTCAATTACATACATAGGATACACATAAGTCCTGATAGCTTGAATTAAAAAAATTTACATCTGCCTAAAGGTGTAGTCTTGACTTCACCCATAATGATATGTCAAGCATATTATTTCAGAAACCTTAGAAAAAGTGGATTTACAATTATCATTTGTTTGTGAATCTATCACCAAAAAAATCTTGATCAATTTTATACTTATCTGAAATAAGTCAGGAATAATATTTTCAATTACATACATAGGATACACATAAGTCCTGATAGCTTGAATTAAAAATTTACATCTGCCTAAAGGTGTAGTCTTGACTTCACCCATAATGATATGTCAAGCATATTATTTCAGAAACCTTAGAAAAGTGGATTTACAATTATCATTTGTTTGTGAATCTATCACCAAAAAATCTTGATCAATTTTATACTTATCTGAAATAAGTCAGGAATAATATTTTCAATTACATACATAGGATACACATAAGTCCTGATAGCTTGAATTAAAAAATTTACATCTGCCTAAAGGTGTAGTCTTGACTTCACCCATAATGATATGTCAAGCATATTATTTCAGAAACCTTAGAAAAAGTGGATTTACAATTATCATTTGTTTGTGAATCTATCACCAAAAAAATCTTGATCAATTTTATACTTATCTGAAATAAGTCAGGAATAATATTTTCAATTACATACATAGGATACACATAAGTCCTGATAGCTTGAATTAAAAAAATTTACATCTGCCTAAAGGTGTAGTCTTGACTTCACCCATAATGATATGTCAAGCATATTATTTCAGAAACCTTAGAAAAAGTGGATTTACAATTATCATTTGTTTGTGAATCTATCACCAAAAAAATCTTGATCAATTTTATACTTATCTGAAATAATTTTATCCAAAATTTTCAAATAGTCAAAATTAAAATTTTCTATTTGTGCTCTATAGAATACCCAATAAATTCTGGATTGACTATTACATTTTTTCCAGGAAAATAATATTAGACCACTTTAAATATTTTCCCAATAGTATACAGAATAATTATGTAAAATTGATCAAAATCTCTAATCATAAATTGATACTCTTAACTGTTGATCATATGGTCCAAATACATCTGTATTTTTATCCATGAAGATAATCATTCTAAACTTGATTCGATGCATGCATAGGTTGTGTAATCCAATGTATATAAAGTACCCACACTTGATGATATGACTGAACACGTGTGATATGATTTCAAGCACATTTATTGAGTGTCGATATGTCATAATCTACTTTGAAAATTCATCAAAGCATGTATACCAATTTTTCCCTAAAATGCTGTAAAATATTATTATAATTTGTTAATTATAATTGTTTCATATAATATTTAAAATTATTCATTAATATGTACATCAAAAGCAAAATTTAATACCCTGATATAATAAATGTATGCACTAATATACTATACACCCATATGGATTGTATTTTAAAATTTTCAATGATAATTTTCATAAAAAAATACTAATTTTGGCAGTATTAATTTAAAACTATTTATAAGATAAATGGAGAAAATATTTATATCAAAAATATTTAGTAGCTTTTAAATTATATAGTTAGTCATTTCGTAAAGATAATTTTCATAAATTATTTATCAAATTGGATAATATGATTTTATAATTTTTTTAATGTTTTCAACCCAATGCAAAATTTAGACATTTAAATAGTTATGCATTAAAATTTTATTCAAAAAATAATATACTAAATTTGTGTTGTAGAGCTTAAGATTTTGTGCGATGAATGGAATCATTCATCATAATTTACTGTACCAAATATTACTGAATTTACATGTACATACTAGCAAGGTATAAATAACACAATGCTAAAATGAAATGTATTAAACTGTGTTGTCTATTGAATTTTTAATTTTTTTCTTGAATTGGATATCTTCAACCCAATGGATAAATAAAATTATATGTTTTCTTCATTGATGTTTGTTATGAATGATTACTTCTTTTACTTATAAATGAACGAAAATATTTAGTACATGCTTTTTAATGGAAGGTCAATGGTCACTGAACACTAAAAATACAGTCTCATCTAACATAAATTAAAAAACTAACTTATACTACTATTTTTAAGTCAATTTTTTAATGTTTGACTTCAAAGTCAATGCATTTGGGTAATTTCAGAATTTTATATCACAAAAAAGTATTGAAAATTTGAATTAATTCAATTTATGTATGCTCTAGGTTAGAGTGATGCATTGAATCTTTTCATAATCTTTTGAAGTAAAATTATTAAGTCATAAAATCTCAAAATTTAGAAATCCACGTAACTTAAAGTTTTTCTTTATTGCAATAAAAATCATTTTCTAAAATATTCATTTAATTAATCAAGAAAAATTTTAACGCTTGTATATTTAACAGAATAATTTAAAATTTTAAAATTAAATATAAATTTACATATTTTGTTTATTTTTTGTAATTTGAATATTTTCAGAAAGAAAATTCAAAAGTTCGAGATAGAAGATGCAATCAACTCAACAAGGAATTTAAGTTGAAACTAAGGTTACCATGAAGAGTCAAAATAAGAAGTACATCGATAAGCACAAAGTTTTACATGCATAAGTGCACATCTCCAAGTTTATTTATGAATTTTAAGAATCAACCTACATTGATGCATGATCTATAAATGAAAATATGATTCATGAGATTTTATGACCTATGTTCAAAAACACAATTTTAATGGTTATAGGTTATTGGTACTTCATGACCTTTAGTTAATTGTTTATGTTATCATATTTTCCTGAGGTTAATAGAATGAAAAGACATACAGAAAGGTTAATGACTATTCATGGAGTCAAATAGAGACTAGGGTTGGATAAGAGATTTCCTTGACCGTAGGAGTAAGTCCAGATTGAAGATGAAGTATTCAAAATTCCAAATCATGTGGTGTTTCATGCTCATGCCTTGGTCAAAATAGTTCCACATTTTTTTAACCTGATCTAGCTTCCATAACTAGGCATCCATGGTAAGGTCAAAATATTTTTGCATTTTGTGGATCTTAAAAAATATTAATCTGATACCTAATTTCAAATATTCACCATGGAAAAACATAGATATCAGAAGCAAAAAGGTGCATCCTAAAATTTATTCCTAAAGCATCAAATCAGGATATGTATGTATCATTGAAAATCTGTATTTAATCTTCTTCTGTCATTCATAAAGCCTACCTTTGGCATTTTTCCAGAAGTGGAAAGCCTTGTGAAAAAACATTTCCTCTGTTCATTTCTTGTTTAATGCATATTGGTGGAGCTCCGGAGAGGTTTATCACGGGTTATGGAGTAGTATCACTTTCCTGACATGATAAATGAGTTTTTTTTGTTCCTTCCCCCTATGGTCATCTTGAGATTTACTTCCAAATTATGATCTTGTACTTTTATGAACCTTATCCAACAAATCTCAATTCAAAATTCACCATCTTCACCCAAAACAAGCTGTTTACCAGTCACCACTATCACCAGCCACAGAATCAGCCATGGCCATGGCCTTATCCACGAATATAGCCCATAATGATTGTGGGAAAATCCCATCGCCTTTGTATCCATCCCACTACAACTGATGCATGTAAATTGTGTGATTCCATTTATTAAAAATGCCATTATTTACATCAATTCCCTTTTTTCTGCAAAAGCCTCTATCCTTGTTGCCGTCACACACCACATGCCAGACTGTTGAAAACTTGCCACCAATGCCACCAAGCATAGGCAAAGGAATGCATGTCTATAATGCATTGTATGATCATGATGGTGTGTGCATAGTATATTAAGGAAATTATCTATATATGTCACAATTTTATGTACTCTAGATGTCCATTACTCAATATTTCCCTCTTATCTAACTGTATCTAATTCATTCAATTTAAGAGTATCAATAAACTATGGTGTTTCTAATTCCTTTAAAATATTATGAATGAAACTTATTCATAGCTCCACACTCTCTTAAATTGAATGAGGTAATAATCAGATAGTCTAAGTTTGAGTCTTCATCTCATAACATTATCACAACTAATAGGCGTAAAGAGCCTAATCACGATCAAAATAACCATAAATTTAATTTTTTTTCTCCTTAATCTAGATCCAACTCAATCAATACATTATTTAGATTCATATTTTGGGAAGTAGGTTTATTTTCTATATTATAACACAATTCATTCACTCACCTCATCGTCTAGGCTAGGTTAATATAAATTTAGAGTTTTCTATGCCCTCCTATCTCAGTGCTTTAATCCTTCACTTATCATATAAATATTATAATTCAAAGCATACAGTCAGTATATAAAATAGCAATACTCTTACTATCTACTCCTGCATACTTCTATATAAGGAAAACAAGGTTTTTTTATTCACTAGACTAAGGTTAAAGGAGACACCCTAGGATCTGGTTCATCAATGAACTTGTTACTTTAAGTGGTCTTTCTTTTGTTTCTGTATTTGGAAAATCATTATTGAGATTAAAATATTGATGAAATAAATAAATTAAATTAAATTATATTGGAGTAATCCAAATCAACTCCAACTTAGGGATATGTTACCACCCTCACTAAAGGTAAATACGAGGGACATTACACACTGCATATTTGTGACAGATCTGTGGTACATAAATTGATTTTTGTTAAGAGTTTTAAACAAACATACTAAAAAATTTTTGTGGCCTGATGTATTGACAGAGTTCCAAATCTAAAATAAAATAAAATAAAAACAATCAGTATATTCTTCTTCTACCTACCTAAGATCAATTCTATACATATTTTTACAAAAACTTATTATTGAGTTAATCATCTGTCATTTTTGCTTTGCATCATACTGCTCCGTGCGTTCCACTTCTTATGTTAGTAAGATGATGTTTTTTTGCTCCCAAAGGGAGAAATATTGTCTCCTATCTTGAAAGCTAATTATGCAGTCTATAAGAACAACATAGATATAAGGAAGATTTCTATTTTCAAATTTCCCATAAAACTTTATGGTAATGATAAGAATGAAAAAATATAAATTCAGGTGAAAATGAGACAATTTCAGATTTCGTTCTCGGATATCAGATGGATATCAAATATATATCTGATATCAGATATTGGTACTGATAATGAAGGGTTCAGAACGGTGGCAGAGGACGATACCAGATATCCAATTCCAATATTCTTGCCGATATTCAAATGTTGGATATCAATATCCAAGAATTGATATTTTTTTTGGGGCAATGTCCCATTTGGAAGAAAGAAACAAAAAAAAACAGTTTTATACATTTTTTCTATCAGAATACTCTATTGAATCTCAAATATATTGGGCATGATAACTGTTGGGAACCGTCAACCTGAACATTGGAACGCACAGTTGCACTATGGTTGAGTTCAGGACGGCTTCTTTGTTCCCTGTTGATTCTGACTGTGGACGTTTCGCCTCGGTTTTGTAGAATTATTTAAATATTTTCAAATGTATTGGTTTCACTCAAGTTTTTATAAGAATAGTTAATTAACTTAAGTTAAATGATTTAATAATATTAATGCGTTATTCATACATAGAAAAAGACTAAAGTTTCATTTCTTAAATACGTATTTATATGGAAAACTATTTAAATTATATTGCAATGTGCACAACATATAAAATAAAATTCAATATCTGACACCAAACTTTGATATGCCTGAGTCAAAGTTGGAAGCTGATATTGGGATGAGTAACAATGTCGGATAGCAGCCCTGTAGTAACTGATATCCAACATTGTCATCTGATACTTAGTAAGTATGACATCGGGACAGATGTTGTACCAGATATTAGAAATAGGAAATCAGATATTCGGTGTTTCCAACATCTAAATATTGGATATAGGTACCAGAGCCACCAATATTCCACACGATCTTCCAATATCAAGATATTGATAATGATGGATATCAGATTTCTGATATCTGGTACGACATCTGTCCTGATGTCGTCATCAATGGCAAGATCCGAACCAAGTGAATACTACCCACAACTAACAGGGAACATGGAAATGATATTTCACTTTGACCATGATTTGCCAGAGTTACTGAAAAGAATAATGCACAAGTGAGTAGAGACATCAACTCTCTCTGGGGCTTTCTGGGCCCAAGACTGGTCGATGACTTAAACTCTCCCCCTCCAGAAGTGGGACCCAACTGCCAGCTCACCAGCTCTTGTCGGCACTCAGTCAGTCAAACCGTGAATCTCAGTTACACTCAGATGACGTGTCAGCCACGTAGGATCAACCCTATCCATAGAACCTAACTCAAGGCCTGTGATAACCTCTGCTATTGGGTGTTTATCGGGTCCGGATCATGTAATCGGGTGAATATAGACTCGCTTGTGGAATTACAACCCGACAACTACCCTTCAACTCGAGTTTAACCTACTTTCTCTTATAACGGTCGTTTCACCGGCTATTCCATTGCTGACTGTTGTACAAACGTATAAATACGAACGGCAGGACTCAATCTGAAATCTAACACAAGAAAGAGAGAGAGAGAAAGAGATTTTTATCTGGGTCTGACTCATTCTCTCTCTACTTCTTCTCTTTGTTATCGTCCGATAATGGATACGAGATGGCCAAGGAAACAGCCAAGGGTAGATAAACGCGCGTCAGAAGGTACCCATCGACGAATTTCTGAATTTTTTCTTTTGAATTTTCTTTAATCTTTGAGAATTTTTGGGATTTTTTTAAGCAGTCCGTGTTGTTTTTTTGTGGTAGAGGTGAGCAGTATCGAATGGGAGTTTGTGGATTTGACGGAGCAGGAGGAGGATCTGGTCTGTCGGATGCACAGGCTCGTCGGCGAGAGGTTCGGTTGTATTTTTGCACATACGAAATAGTTGATAAAATGGTGGTAAGATTGAGGGGTTGTGGTGATAAGGGGGAGAGCTGACGTTATTCTGTTCAGATGGGCTCTGATCGCAGGGCGGATCCCCGGCCGTACTCCGGAAGAGATTGAGCGTTTCTGGATTATGCGGCACTCTGAGCAGTTTGCTGAGAAGAGGAAGCATCGCCACAGCTAAGGCTCTCTCGCTCTCTCTCGTTCTCTCTCTCTCTCGTTCCCTGTCTCTCTCTCTCTCTCTCTCTCTCTCTCTCTCTCTCTCTCTCTCTCTTGTTCCCTGTCTCTCTCTCTCTCTTGTTCTCTGTCTCTCTCTCTTGTTCCCTGTCTTTCTCTCTCGTGTTCCCTGTTTCTCCCTCTATTGTTGCCTGTCTCTCTCTCTCTCTCTTGTTCCCTGTCTCTCTCTCTCTCTCACGTTCCCTCTCCCTCTCTCTGCACCTCTCTCTCTCTCGTTTCCTGTGTCTCTTTCTCTCGTTCCCTCTCTCTCTCTCTCTCTCTCTCGTTTCCTGTGTCTTTCTCTCTCGTTCCCTGTCTCTCTCTGTCTGTCTCTGTTTCTCTCATTCTCATTCTGTCTCTCTCTCACTCTCTCTGTAAAGTGTAAATATTTCTCTGGATATCTCTAGCTCTCTCTCTCTCTCTGTTTCTGTTTCTTTCTCTCTCTGTCTCTCTCTTTCTCTGTGACTGTCTCTCTCTATCTCTATCGCTCTCTGTGTATCTGTCTCCCTCTCTATCTCTATCTCTGTCTTTGCCTCTTTCTCTCTCTCTCTCTCTATCTCTGTCCCTTTGTCTCTATCTCTGCCTGTGTATCTCTCTCTCTATCTCTATCTCTATCTCTGTCTGCCTTTGTCTCTCTCTATCTCTATCTCTGTCTGCCTGTCTCTCTCTCTCTCTCTCTATATCTTTCTGCATCTCTGTCCCTCTGTCTCTAACCCTCTCTCTGTATCTCTATCTCTGTCTGCCTGTCTCTCTCTCTATCTCTTTCTGCATCTCTGTCCATCTGTCTCTAACCCTTTCTCTCTCTCTCTGCCCGTGTATCTGTCTCTCTCTCTCTCTATCTATCTCTGTTTCTATCGCTATCTCTGTCCCTCTCTCTGTCTTCTCTCTCTCTCTCTCTCTCCCCCCTCTATGTTCAGTCTGCATGCAATGCAGTTTATTGTACTGCGAAAGCATGCTGAGTTGCCGACGGGCGTTCCGCCATTTTTTGATATTACCGCGGTTAAACTTTGGAATATTATTTTAGGTCTCCACCGACCTATGTTTAATGACGATGATGTTAAAACATGGACAAATATAGCACGTTGCAAGGTACATTTATTGAAGAAGTCATTTTTCCTGTCAGTTTTGTGCGTGAGTTGAGTCCATAGAATTGTAGGTGGGGTGAACTTAGTAGAAGACGACGTCGTGGCCATTAATGTGCGGTAAAACAGTGGGTTTCACTTCAAACTTAATCTCTCGTCGAGAAGTATAGTTTTGGAGTCAGTGAAACGGATACTATTCTATTTCTCAAGTAGGACCCCTTCTGTACATACATAATGGTTGCAGTCTTGCGGACCTTCATTTAGAACACCCATTTGACAGTCGCATTAAATCAGGAGAGTGAGGTTTAAAATTTTTATTTATCTCACCGAGATAAACATGCCTCTGTTGTTTTCAACTTCTCTCAAAGGTTATTTTTGTAGAAATCGACGTGGTTCCAAATACCAGTAAGAAAAATCTTATGTCTTATCTATTCGTCTAAGTCATGTGCAATATCTGGTCTCCTTACTGTTAAGGAGTGAGCACCCAGTGCGTCAACTGAATTATAGGGACTGGAGTGAGGAAAAGATCCAAGTATTCCATTTTCTTTGAAACTAGAATGCAAATGTGCAAAAGGAAAAGAGTTCTCAAAGAATACAACATGGCGAGAGACGAAAAGTTTACCTGTATGGAGAGATAGACATCTGTACCTGGTGTGCAGGGCGCTGTTACCAAGAAACACACACCGTTCTGCCGGGGTTCCAGCTTGTTTTTGGCATATGGACGAAGATAGGGGTAGCACAAACAGCCAAAGGTTTTAAGGACATTATAATCGGGTTTGCATTGAAACATAACCTCATAGGGAGATTTATTATTTAAGATAGGAGTGTTGAGCCTATTTATGAGATATGCTGCAGTTACAACTGCTTCATCCCAAAATTTTGGAGGCATGTTGGCTTGATGAAGCAGGGAAAGTGCAGTTTCGACTAAATGTCGGTGTTTGCGTTCTGCTGTGCCGTTTTGTTCAGGGGTGTGTGGGCATGACACCCTGTGAACAATCCCATGAGCTTGGAGATAAGAGTGGAGGGACTGATATTCCCCTCCCCAATCGGATTGAACATACTTTATGTTTGTAGAAAATTGATTTTCTACTTGTTTTTGAAAAGTTTCAAAAACGTTTAGAAGATCATTTTTCCGTTTTAAAGGATAAAGCCAAGTATATTTGCTGTAGTCATCAACAAAAATAACATAATACGAATGACCAGAATGGGATAACACAAAAGATGGTCCCCATAAATCTGAATGGACTAATTCAAGAGGATGATTGGATCGATGATACGTTGGCATGAAAGGTAATTTATGAGATTTAGAAATCTGACAAGAGTCACAAATAAAAGTTTGGTTGGAATGAAAGACAGGTAGAACATATTTGAGTATCAAAAACTTGAGAATTTTGAGCTGGGGATGTCCCAGACGCGAATGCCACATTTCTTCAAAAGCTCGTTCTCCAAGATAGGCTGATTTCTAGTGCAGACCGTCCAAGTAATATAGCCCATTTCTAGTTGTGCCTTGGAGAAGAATTCTGTTGGTGGTTTTGTCCTTCACAAGGCAAAAGGAGTCATGAAATTCAACAAATACGTTGTTGTCTGAAGAAAATTTTTGAATAGATGGTAAGTTTTTGGTTATAGATGGAACGTGTAAAATGCTATTTAGAGAAAGGAATGCATCAGATGTACTAATTTTAGAATCGCCAATGGCTAGGATGTTCAAACCTGTTCCATTATCGATTTGCAGTTGATCATTTCCTTGGTAGTGTTGAGGCTGTTGTATGTTATGTAGATCAGCAGTGATGTGATGAGTGGCTCCGCTGTCGGGATACCATCCTTATGCTTCAGCATTAAAGGCTTGTGGGTGTCCACTGGATCTAGTTGGCCTTGTTCTTGAGGATAGTTGGAGGAATTCTTGGCATTCTCTAGCTCGGTGCCCATACTGGGTGCAGAGTTGGCAACGAGGCTGATAATTTTGGTTTCTCCCTCGCCCTTTGTTGAATGTTTGTTGCCGCCCACGCCAGCTGAATGAATCCTGCTGTCGATGGTTCACGTCGGGTTCACCACGCCAGTTGTCTGATCTCAGGCTGCGCCCCTGTTCGGATGAGTGCCCTTATCGATTTGACCAATTATCCGAACGTGAGCTGCGTTGCTGGTCTGATGAGTATCTCTGAGAATATGCCCTGTTCTCATCCCTAGATCCTCTTCCATAATCACTGTTTCTATAAGGTTGTTTCTGAACTGAGTTGGCCATCAATGGAAATCCGTTTCCAGGGCCTCGGTGATGATGAGCCAAGTAATCTTCATGTGCTTTCAAATTCGTGATGATCTGCTCAAAGCTCATATGATTAAGATTGACATTGACATTGATCACAAAGGATGAATATTCAGGAGGTAGCCCTCTTAGGAAGGTATAGATTTTTGTGGGCTCATTAACAGGATGTCCCACGATCTCCAAATCATCAACAACTGACCTGAAATATTTGATGTATTCTTCAATGGTCATTGTAACTTTGCCGATGTTTGCGAATTGTCTGGTCAGCTCTATTATCTGAGACTGAATTCTTCCAGCGAACACATTTTCCAGAGTTTCCCAAGCCTCCCGTGCAGATTTAGTTTTGGCGACATTGGGAAGGATCGACTCGGAGATAGTTGATTGGAGGAAGCCGAGTGTTTGCTGGTCAATCCTCCACCAGCTTTCATATTCTGGATTCTCTATGGTATTCCTCTGTTGGTCTGTGACGAAGACAGGGGGAGATGCATTATTGACAATGAATCGGTTCAGACCATACCCGTTGAGGAGAGGCTGAACGACATTCCTCCACATTTGGTAGTTATGTGACTCGAGCTTGATCGGAATGGAGATTCCGGGAGGTATGACAATGGGCACCTGCCGGATTGTGGTTGCGCTTGACGAGACGGTGATGATGGTAGCATGTCCTTATTCTCCCGTTCTGAGGACGCCTTACTCTGATACCATGATAAAGACTCTTGACAAAGATTGATAAGAAGACAGAGGAATTGAAGAGAGAAGAAGAATGAAGAAGAGAGAAACAATTGAGGAGTTCGAGTAATTTTCATCTTACATGAGTTTGGTATATATAGTGCGTTGTTGTAGCCGTTAATCAAAAGGTTCCCGTACTAATGTAACCGTTGTATTTGCTACAACGGTTATATGTTTGAAGGATGGTTTATTCCCGGCCATCATAACTGATATGAGAGTATTGATTGCAGTCGTCGATCAGGACGACCGTTGGAGTGGGGCCTGACTAAATCTTGGCCGTTATAATGGAGAGGCGCATTGATCGGACGGTGTCGCTTGATGGAGTCGTGAGCGAGTTGACGCACTGGGTGCTCACTCCTTAACACCCCCCCTCAAGCGCAACGCCGAGAGACGGAGAGCCGGCCGAGATGTTGAGCTTGTTTCGAAGGAGAGTGAAGTGTGGAGAGGGAAGGGGCTTCGTCAGAATATCAGCAAGCTGCCCGTCACTGGCAACGAACCGAATAAGCAAAGACTTGGCTGTAACACGTTCTCTGACGAAGTGGAAGTCAATTTCAATGTGCTCTGTGGGAGATTTCAATGGATCGGAGAACAGTTCACTTGTGGGAGATTTCTTTGTTAGGCTGCACGAGGTTAAGGAAGGTTTGCAATGTTCCATGTTGAAAGTTCGGAGAACTGAATGTAAATACATAGATTGGGATAAGAGATAACCATCTTGATGTTTGATTAACTCAATTCCAAGGAAATATTGAGCTGGTCCGAGATCTTTAATGGCAAAATTTTGTTGTAGTTGCTGGAAAAGGGAGCGGATGGCAGAGGAGCTAGGAGAGAGGATCAGAATGTCATCGACATAGATAAGAATAAAAATGGGGTTTGGAAAGGAGAGTTGAAAAAAGAGGACGTGTTGCGGCCAAGTCTTTGCTTATTCGGTTCATTGCCAGTGAAGGGCAGCTTGCTGATATTCTGACAAAGCCCCTTCCCTCTCCACACTTCACTCTCCTTCGAAACAAGCTCAACGTCTCGGCCGGCTCTCCGTCTCTCGGCATTGCGCTTGAGGGGGGGTGTTAAGGAGTGAGCACCCAGTGCGTCAACTCGCTCACGACTCCATCAAGTGACACCGTCTGATCAATGCGCCTCTCCATTATAACGGCCAAGATTTAGTCAGGCGCGACTCCAACGGTCGTCCTGATCGATGGCTGCAATCAATACTCTCATATCAGTTATGACGGCCGAGATTAAACCGTCCTTCAAACATATAACCGTTGTAGCAAATACAACAGTTACATTAGTACGGGAACCTTTTGATTAACGGCTACAACAACTCACTATATATACCAAACTCATGTAAGATGAAAATTACTCGAACTCCTCAATTGTTTCTCTCTTCTTCATTCTTCTTCTCTCTTCGATTCCTTTGTCTTCTTCTCAATCTTTGTCAAGAGTCTTTATCACTTACTACGGTTCCTCCAATTTTTATTTTCACCTGTCAAGACTTCAAATGGACATACTTATTTTTATTGAAGAACGGCCGAGTGTACAAATATCTTAATGAAATGGGTTGATAAATTTAACCCTTAATTTCCTTCTCTTTGAGGACATTAATTGCATTTTCATATTATTAATGATCGACAGAGATTTTAATATCCTTTTACAAAACTTCTTTCTTGAAATTGCAAGACCAACCGGGGAAATATAATGTAACCATTTCTTGGGTCACTTCAATATGTAAGTTATTAAGAAACAAAGGGAAAGGTTTGATTGGGGGTTTATCTAAGTTTGATACTGGCTTCCTATGCATTTACCTAAAATAAATAACAATGCAAATTATGAGGAAGCTTAGGGACTTGCTCCATCTTTGCGACAAAGTATAAATACAAAGCATGCACATCCAATGCAAGGAAGAACACTACATGGGGCTATTTTTCAATCTAAAAATAAGATTTGGATGAGGACCCTAGTCCTGTCCATAGATTGGGAATAAATTCCTGATAATTTTTATGTCAACTTGCAAAACATACAAACTAATGAGAAAATAACAAACATCAACTCTCACAGCCTAGCGAACTCTCAGGGAGAATATGTGGCAATCTGAGATACATAAGATGTCTCCAATGGAGTTAGAGTGATTGACAGAAAAAAGAGTGGTAAAGATGTTGATTCTTTCACCAATGACTTGATAAGAATCTATCCCAGCTTCTGATTTCTTTTGTTTGATGTTTTTTATAATCACATACTTGTTGACTTGACCCTGCCCTTAACATGAAATTTAAATTTAGAGGATGCCCTTGACTCTAGTTTATGTGTCACATTAGAAAGGAATTATTTGGATGATGTCCGTGACTGTTGTTTACATATTACATTATGAAATAATTAATTGGATGATGCCCTTGACTCTAGTGTATGTATCACATCAGCAAGGAATTATTTGGATGATGCTCTGACTGTAGTTTACATATTACATCAGGAAAGAATTATTTGGATGATGCCCTTGACTCTAGTTTATGTTTCACATTATGAAGGAATGGTGTCATCTTATCATTAAAGCTAAAACTAGCCAAGAAATAGATTCTAATTGAGTTTATTTATTATATTATATCTATAAAAAAATAAAGTTATGAATAGGTCAAATTTTGAAAATAAAAACTGGAAAGAGCATTATATTGGAGCAACATTTGGGTTTGATTTCATAGGTATTATTCAAGAATAATTAATGTTCGATGATATAAAAGATATTAACTTCTACTCATCGAATGACAGTATTTTAAATAGAGAATGAGGTAACAATCCATGTAAGATCTCTTCAAAGATGTTCAGATGTGTTGTTAGGTCTGATGAGAAGGGTATCTAGAAATAGTACCCGGGCAATGCCATTTGAGCTAACTGTATTGTAACACGTGGCTTTCTATGATGAGGCTGTTTAGTATTTTGAGTACATTTTTCCTATATCACTAATGCAAAAAAATCTAATGTTTCCATTTTTTCATAGAGACCAACTCAATTATGGCACACTTTGGATGGCCCTAATTTTTGGGAACCACAAAATCTCAACTCGAAATAGATAAAAATCACAAATCACAAAGATAATATTTATCACTGATAAATAAATACACAGAGTGTATCCTCTTCATAACCGAATTCATCCATAAAAGTAATATAAGTGAATTCACACATCTATTGTTTTCCATAGTGTAAACAAACCTTTCAGGAATAATTTTAGTAGTTAATTATTATTTACTTAATAATAAGATAAATATTGAATAAATAACGATCTATCTCGGTTATCAAGATGGACACATATCTCCTCAAGAAATATTTTTGTACTGGGGAATAGCTCCTCAAGAAAGCACAAAAGACATATCTAGATCTTGACCTTCATGTATCTAAACATGTATCAGACTTCCTGATGATCTCATTGCCAATATGTAAGCTGCAAATCCTTGATTTCTAGTGATAAGTCCCAATTTGAGGTTTTAGTCATTGCTTTAATTTAGACTTAGCCTAGACTATTTATATGATTTATTGCTTTAATATATGAAAAACTAGATATTTTATTTTGTAATTTTTATAGGCTAAGAAATAGTAGAAGTGCTATATATTGATTTTTATAGAATTTTTTAGTTTTATAGATTTTTCTTGAATTTATTTTGCTTAAGAAATAGAATAATATTATTTACCATATTTGATAATTTTCTTCCAAAATTTATTTACCTCACAACCAGACCTCACAGGTGACACATGTGGTGGCATGTGTGAGGAGTTCAATGGTGGGGGGATAGGGCATCAAGTTAATACTATTAGTGGGCTGATCAGTCCCTTTGATCCAGTGCAGAACTTAAAAAAAATTTCCAAAGCTTTTGCTATATATGGAGAGCGGGGTCTATGTGGACCAGAGGGCCAACGACTGTATAGTGTATGGATGTGCTTGCAGTGTTTGGTTGTGTGAGATTGCATGCACACTGTTGGGGGGTGAAAGTAGCAGCCAGAAGTGAAAATTCAGTTTGTTAGGGAAAACATTGTAAATTTAATAATTTTTTAAGACCAAGTGGAGATTGAATGTAGGTGATATGAAAAGAGGGAACAATTCTTCTGAGAGAATGTGGTAGATTCTGGCGGATAGTGTTGAAGGATAATAGGGAAAACATGTGTAGATGAATTAGGGGGAGAAAATAATGATCATTTTTCATTAAATTTTATAAATATAATCTAGATATTGTGGCCAAAACCCATAGAGAGAAAGTGGCATGTTTTTGAGAGATAAATTTGTTAAATTGAGATAGAGTATAGGAATATTAGGGGAAAATGGTAAAAATAGTTGAGAAAAGAATGTGAAATGACCACATACCATTCATAAAGATGATGATAGAATCAAATCCATGGTATTTAACTCAAAGTTGTTTCATTATGCGTTTATTAAATTCATAAGATACTCTATATATTCTCAAGGTGATACAACCCAATAGAACACCGCTATTACCCTATAAAAACCATTTCCCCACATATTAGATGACATTTCCTCGTACTGGGGCCCAAAGATGTCAAATTTTAGGGATTTTTGGTTTCTGTTTGATATAGACCACAAAAAATATCTATAAATTTTAACATAAATAATACAACAGATATGGGGTAATAAATGGTCCCTCCATAGGGAGGCAGAAACTGATCTGATTATCATTAGAGGAGGGAAATGTATATAGGGATGAGTCAATCTAAATGAAAACAAAAAATCTGAAAATAAGATTAGGTTGGTCCTTAATAGATGAATTCTTAGAGTTTTTAATGTACATCCTCATATAATTGAAATAGATAAAATGGGTTTAGAGAATGACCACGATGGTAAGACTGGTGAATGGTATGCCATATGAGCATATATGGGTTGAGGAAAAAAGGGAGAAAGGAGAAATGAATGAGATGAATGCTGTTAGATGGGAATGCCTACATATTAAGTATAAATGGTTGTCCTCTTTTCTCTCCACATCTCCTGATCTCTTTAGGATTAGGTATGGATTCTTGTCTTTTATCCTCTCCTCCTGTCTTGGGTCTAAAGATTCCATCCAGATGAAGAATTTTTCAAGGCTGAATCAGAGTATGACAAGAATAAATCTAAAAAAAAAACTAAAAATCACTAGGAACCTGTATCCTGAAGAATGTTTTCCGTCTGGGTATCCTCTACTAGATATTTAATAGAAATATATAAGGAGAGAAATTGAGAGAGAGAGAGAGAGAGAAATAGAGAGCAAGAGATGCCCTTTTGTTTTATTAGCTAGAAAAGCCCAAAATACCCTCTATCATCAACACATATTCCCCATTGGTGGAGCGGCATCCATATTGACTCACGACTTAAATAAAGAATGTGAAAGGGGGCACCATAAGGGTTTAGCACCCATTTTAGATCTTCTATTTTTTGTAACCAGTTGATTGGCTCTTGGGATTATTATTGGGTTACCCATCTGACTAGGCTCGTGATGGAAATATATACGTGATTGTCAAGCCAATCACACAACCATATCTCGTTCCATGTTCATCGATAGAATGTATTCATTATGGTGCACATGTGATGGTTACACTGAACTCCATGAATACATGATTAGACTTAGTGAATTACAATGATATTGTAACATATAGATCACTAGTCCTTAAGCATTTGTTCTAATATTTCTATTTTAAAGATATTCAATAAGAACATCGAAGTATCCTGATAGAATAACACTATTTAGCCTCACTTATATGATGAGTATAGCTGGTCCCATATCCAATAGTGTGGATATAGTAAGAGTAGATTGTGGGTGCTCTTTACTAGAAAGAGTTCATTGAATTGCTCTGTACAAATTCCTGAATGGTATTATACCAAACTCTTAATCAGGTTGATTCATTTCACAAGTGTGTAAGTGGTCCTTAGATCTGATACACCAAACATGTCTTGTAGGCGGACGATTGTACTTTGACTATGATCTAAGAGTTTTGAATTATGGAATTTTAAGCAGTCTTAGTTTGGGTGCTTCAAGAAGTTCACGAAAATAATTAAGCGGTCAAGACATGATGATCCACCCTTGGAATAAGGGGAGATAACTCAAGGAAGATGATGTGATGAAGGCATTGGCCAAGTTGGTGAAATACTGGAAAAGAGTTTTTTAATAATTTTCAAATGTATCAGTACTAATTCGGATGCCCAACTAGGGTTTGATAGTTGACAGTACCCTAAGTCATCCTTGGAGTGTCAAGTGGATGAGGGATTATACGTAGATGGTAACCATTGGAGAACAGGCTCAATGAGTGAGTCAATACACACTATAAGTCATCGTAGGAGGGAGTTGATACACACTCCTTTTTATCTTGTAGAGCATGAGGTGTAACTTGGCACCATATAGGTTGGTGACTCAACCTATCAACTGGGTTGAATTGATCTTATATAAATTAATCTACATGATAATATAGTAATTAATTTGGAAGGCCAATAAAGGTTATTGGGCTGCTAGAGTCGTTAACTAGACCAATACATGGGCCTAAAGGGTCACACGCAATGATATTTTGAACATCGTAAAATATAATTTAGTTTGGCGGGCTCTTATGAAAAATATCAGCGTAGTATAAATAGAAGAAAGTCCAAAAATTTTGAGGGGCCTTCCTCTTCTTCTCCCTTCTCCCATATCTCCTCTCCATTAACAATGTGATTGGGACAGAGGGTGAACGGATGTCCTCACGAAGGAGTTTGACATGCCATGGACTGCGTGGATACATCTATATGCTGCACACATGAGCAACTTGACTCGTCTCGCTTGAGGATCAAAGAAATCAGAGATGTGATCCTTGCACATGTGATTCATCTCATGTTTTAACGATGTCATTATGAGTTCATTCAAGTCTTCCGCTGTGAATCATTTTGAGTTCTTCACCCAGATCCAGGCCTCTAGAACCCAAAAGCTCATTCATGGAATTCTTTTAATTGTATGAAATGAATTAGGGTTATTCAAATTATTTAAGTAAAATACAATATCATATTACTCACTTGATCTAATATTATATGGTTGCGACATGAATATTATTTAATTAATTTAATTGGAATCAGATTTACGTTAGTAAATGATAATGGCATGATAGCATATACATTATGTGAAATAATTGGAGAAATTGGCGCACTATTAACCCTAAAAGCATTCTAGGAGGATTTCAAATTCTTCTTAATATCTAAGCTAAATTATATGATAGCGTTTTTAAAGTTATAATGGGACCTCTTGCAAAATATACTCCAATATCAAATTCTTTACCAATGACTCACTTGAATTTCACTCATTTTATATCAATAACATTATAAAATTTGTTAAAGATAAACCCAATATTCACAAATTTTAATTAAATACCATCAAATTCAAAGTGAATACAAATTTATTCAATAAATAAAATCCAATACCCAAATAGGTCCATGATAAATTTTGAAATATAACATCCATTCAAGGATCACTTGTAAATGATTTAGAAGCCTAATATTGTACAAAATTCATTTAAATGACTAATATTAGAGTACATATATAATACTATAATATCATATAGACTTATTCAAACCAATGAATTCCATTTGTTTGTGTATATCTCTTATTTTAGGGATAACATTTTTCTCAAATCAATGTATACCAAATAAATTTATTACATCTTTTACCTATGTTCTTATTTTTATCTTACTCTATATATTTTCCCTTAAAATTTCAAAATTATATATATATATATTAAAAATTATATATATATATTGACATTGATAAATTATTGCTTTAATCTTAGTAAAATAATGTAACATTATAAATTCATTTAAATTTATATTAAATTTACCTTTTTCAGTATAAAATATTTTTATTTTACTTTTATTATTAGTAATCTAGCTACTATTTTGGTATGTTATTCTTTTTTCATTTTACAGATAGTAGCGCTTGAGTTCCTTTCTGAAAGCCTATTCTCAAAAACCAAGGTAAGAAAGGAGTAATCAGATTAATATTTTTATCAAATTTTCATAAAAATTTTTCAATTTTATCTTTCATTCATGATACAATTAAAATATTAATAGAGTCTTAATATTTAATAAGTATTTGAGTTATCAAATCATATTTTGATCTGTTTTATTTCTTAATTTTAAAAATGGTTTTGTAGATCCACATGGAATCTCTTTAAAGAAGTGTAACAAATATAATAAAATCTCTAATGAAAGGGATCCTGTTTTAATATAAAATTTTTCTCATATTTATGATGAATATTATAATTTTTAATAAAATAAATATTAGTATTTTATGTTGTTGCATGCCAAAAAAAGGTAAAATAAGGAAAGGAGTCAAATGATGAGTGAAGATGAGATATTTTAAGGGGAAGGATACCTCATCATAAGGGGAAAAGTCATGAGAAATGATGAGTGAAGATGCCATGACTTATCACCGGAAGTGCACGAACATGAGACAGAAAAGGAAATATCAAAGAGAAGGCAGGATGGAATATTAAAATAATAAATATTTTTAATATATTATTAACGAATAATTTAATTTTTTTAAAATAATAAAGATGTCTGGATATAGATAGCTGTAAATGAACTTTAAACATGTGTTTCATAAATTTCTTGGAAAGATTCTTTGGTTATATATGAAAATGATAATTTCAACAAATAGATACTACAAGTTGAGAGGAAAATTTACCATTAGTAATAGTTTTGAAAATAATAATTAGTTTTTATTTAAGTCATAATAGAAATATCAATATCATTTACTTGGTAAGAATTGATATAACACCCATATAACTATGTCTTAAATGATGAAAGGAGTTTTATAATTAAGTAAAAAACATATAAATGTAAAATGAATACAATATTAGAGATACAATTGGAAATAGTAGAGCTGTAAGGAATATGGAGGTGAGAGCACTGAGAAGCATAAATAGAAAAACATATGTGGATGTGTATGTGTAGCATGAACATGTATAGTATTTAACTAAATAATTATTTCTTAAGAGAGATTAAAGGGTGGAATAGATGTGGACGAGTAAGATGGATATGATAAGGCAAAAACACGGTGGCCGTACCCAGCACCGTATTTTTGCCAATCAAAAAAAAAAAAAAGGATATGAAAGTAAGTACATGGAGCTAGGTGATGAAAAAATGAGTTGTGTAAGGGGGAAATGAGTGAGATGACGAAGATAGGTCGACGTGAAAGGTGTAAGATATGATCAAATGATATAAAGACATAATGTGATGATAGAATGGGATGGTGAAATTAATCTAAGCTAATGATAATGGTTAGAAGAACCAAAGTAAGACAATGATACTGACCATAGATCCTCATGTTCTTCTAGGGTCAAGGCAATTTTTGTGAGCAGGTAAGCTCCCCCGCTCTTATTTTTCCTCTTCTCACATATCCAACACACCAAGAACAAGCTTGATGGTTCTTTGACAGACACTAGTTTTGTATGAATCCACAGATGTGGGAAGAAATTTAAGGATTAATTTGACAATAATCCATGCATCTATTTATATAAAAGGCGATCTGGTTAAAAGGTTCTATACATCTGTTGTTTCTCAACGCATTTCTTTAGACAAAGAGTCTGTTTTTTCCTCTTTCCTCGTGGTAAATATTTCTCAGACCATGGAGTGTGAAACAAACCCATGTTTGAATTTAAACTGAGATACTGATGCGTGTTCTCCCCTTCTGAATCAAATAGATTCATATATGTCTAGCCTATCCCAAAAGAGAAGCTAGAAACAGGCGCAATGGAAGGAAAAGCTAACCAGAATCGCTTAAAGAAAGAAGAGACTGGCCAACTCATTCTTCTTCCAAACAAGATTAAACAGCAAACTCCAAGATCATACCCGTACGAAGCCACCGTCAATCGCTTGCCTTAGCTTTTCCAAAAACCATCCTTTCTCAACAGGAATAGGAAAAAGTTGAGAAAATGTAGGGAACGTACCATAACCCCGTAGGGTTTGGGTGTCATCCTTTTACAAATCTCGATATCAGCCTTCTTGTATTGCTATTAGGTGCAATAAGGTAACCATATTTTTCATTCTCTTGTGAATCAAACCTCACTCAGAATAACTAAATTATAATCAACAATGAATCTAGCGTACTGGACAAGGGTGAGTTGACTAGACTCTGGAGCTCTAGATAACTGGACATGAAATTTCAAGCTCAGCTCAATTCCCCTAAACGTAGTGTTTGAAAACCATTAAACAGCAAGGTTCATTTATTACCTACATCAAATTGAAAAATTTTATTCGTGAATTCTGTTTCTTGGTTATAGTCTGTAGGACCATTAAAATTTCAGCTAATTCGGCCTTGTGGTTCATCAGATATGAAGCTTTGAAATTGGACCAATCTTGGCCATCCATTTTTCTCTCTCCTCATCATTGTTGATGTCACTTCCTCATTTCCCGTTGGCAGTTAGAATGATAAACATCCATTCATTTAATGATTGGTCAGATCCAACTTATCTTTGATGATCTGCCGCTCTAAGAATGATGTGTGTCCTTGTGTAGAAAAAGAAGGCACTTTTATTACTTGATTAATTATTGTAATGTGATGGAGTGTCGCTGCACACCATGTTACAACCATTTTTATTCTTGTATATTTATATTGAATAACTTACTGATGCATGACATTTACATCACAAATATCTAAGAGATTGCTAATGATTGTGTGATGTGGCAAAATGCTTCCTAGAGCCATGTTGATAAACTCAAAATTAGGGTTTAAAATTATGTGGTCATGAAATTGAGTTTAATCAACAAATTTATAAATTTTAGTAGTAAAATAATTTAATTAGTTAGTGATGAGTAAGGGTCGTCTCCACAAGGAATGAATATTAGGAAAAGAACTCTCTCTTTTGGGTGAATTTGAGAAGGTGAGAAGGATTATGTATAATGTTCAAGGTAGTGAATGGGTGAGGATAGTAATCACAATAGAGGTTGTAGTAATTTAAGAAGATGGGACAAGTAAAGTACTGGTGGTGGATTGTTATCAAGTGAGAAGGACTGGAGGGTAAAGGTAGACATCAACGGTGGCGTGAGACAATATTAGAATTAATGATATGAAAAAGTTGATTTAGTGTTGAATGATTTAGGGTTTACTATAAGAGAGTGGGAATACGAGCAGGGAATATGACAACAATAGTGGTACATGACGTGGACGGTAGGAAATGACAGGCTGGGATGATGATGGATGAGGATGGGTGTTGACAATGGATGGAAGAGCTAGATGTTGATGATAGATGACCTACCTAAATTTGTTGAAGAGAAATCAATATAAGGTAAGAGGTGAACCTAAGATACCTACATACTTCTAGGATTAAGGCACCTTCCTCGTGCATATCAACCACCCCACTTCACTATTGATCCTCTCCCAGTACTAGAGACACCAAGAACAACCTTATTGGACCTTCAAAACTTCACTTTCTTTCACTCAGCCTCTATAGGAGGAAGTGAGCTTAAAGATATTTTTTTACAAAGACTGAGAGCTCAATTTATATATCTAGCCATATGGATGGATGGAGGTGATAACTTGAAAATTATAATATTTAATTGATGAATATTTCAGTACATTTATTTTTTTTAATGGCCATATTTGCGTGTTATCATATATAAATGGAGATAAATGACTTACACTTTGATTTTATTATTACTTCTAATTTTTTAGTATTTTTTGACATGGTATTTGACCTCTTTTTATTGAACAAATAAATTTTACATGGTATTAAATACTTGGCCAGAGATTGGTAAGGGTTTTCCTGTTTTTCTAGAATTTTCCCCATATTTGTTTATAATTTTCTGACAATTATGTAGCCAAGAAATGATTTTAGAATTTTTCTATATTTAAATTTGATTACACATATATTAAAATTGGAGGCGACCATGCCCAAAAATTTGGGCGAATGATTAAAAGGAAAAAAATTAATCAATTATTGCCTCATTATGGCATCGCGCATAGCGATGCCATAATGAGCAAATCATGGTACAATGACAGTACAAGGTGCGGGCGACAAGAAAAAAAGGTATATTTTGTTTTTTTGTTTTTAAATTTTTGTGTATTAAATGCATGCGGAGAATCAAACTCCGTGTGCATTTATAACGTACGTTTATTTCTCGTACGTTTAGTTGGTTAGTCGCTTGCGTTTAATGCACGCGCTAACCAACGCATGTGCATTAATAAAAACAACATCATTGTGATTTTATTAATATACGCAGCAGTCGATTTGCCGCGTGCATTAAATGCACGCATAAATTGACTCTGCGTGCTATATATGCTAATGAAAAACTGTTTTGTCTTTTTCTGTTTTTTTTAATACAAGGGGACATGGCACTTTTCTAGCCATTTAAACACAGCAATCATGTCGCGATGATTGCGCCCTATTGAAGCGCACAAACACATGTTGGGATGCCATCGGAGGGTGGCAAAAACAAGGAAAAAGGGCGTCAGTCAATCAGAAAAAACCATTTTCTTTAAATAATCAAATGATCGAACGACCTAGATTAATCCTCAGTAAAATGATGATATCTTGAGATCTAGACGTTTGATCGAGCTGAAATTTTGAGGGCATGTTTGTCTTTTACCCCTCTACAATCCATATGGTTGGAGCTTCAAATAGAGGTTTGGAAAAAGGCAAAATTGACTTTTTGAAGTTCTCCCCAAGGATTTGGCCAGGAAGGACACAGGAGTTGCTTTGGAAGTCAATAGATCTGGATTCATCATTGAAAATTTTAAGGTTCTAATTTGTGTTTTGTACTTCTTCTTCAACGATTCTAAAATGCCAAGGCATGGGCAAAATGTTGATGCCCTTGAAGTTGTTTTGAAATGAAATTAGGATTACATTTTGATTTTGATTCGAGATCTAGCTTTTAATCTTTAGTTTTAAATAGATTTGGAACAATTCTGCAATATTAAAATCAAAATTAAGTTTCTACTTAATTTTGATTAATTATAAACATAATTAAAGTCTATTAAGTGCAAAATTAATTCATTGTCGAATTAAATTATTGAAAATCGGATAAAAATTCTTGCTTAGTGCCTCCTTGTGGTTCGACCCCTTGCTTGCTCTATATATATTATTTAGTGATTAACGGTTATTATAAATTTTATTGCATAAGTATAAAAGCCCAAAACAACGACGTAATGACACATCATTTTTAGGCTTATCAGGAGGACATAAGGAAAAAGCTACCCTTAAAATTTCAGCTCAATAAAAGATCTGGATTGTCAGATATCAAGCCTCAAAGTTGGACTATTCCTAGATATTTATTTAATCAAATGATTTCTCTCACCTCATTCTCGCCAGTGCCGTCATGCTGTTCTGTTAGGGTTTTTTCTTGTCATGGAATTTAATGTGATGATCAGATCATATTTTTCCTCGTCATATGTGTCTGAGGACGCTCATCACGCCATGTGTCGCCCCTAGGAAAAAAACAAAATGGTAGGGAATAACAGAATATTTATTATAATAATATTTTATAGGTTTAGAATATGTCCTAGTCTCAACTCATTCCATCATTTTTCTCATTTTCCAGCCATGTCTTGGTATTTGAAATATATGTGTACTTCAAGTTGCTTCAAGTTATCTCAGTAAGGTATTACAGAGAGTTTCTCATCTAATGATATTTTTTTATCACAGTGAAAGAATTTTTGTTTGCCTTTTTTATCTTTTGTTGGTTAAGCTACCTTAACCATATTGAGCATTAAGGTGTACCAACAAAGATGCCTACGGATTTTATTTCGAAATGTTCTCTTTAATGATATTGATCATGTTACGTAGATTAGTTAAATTTACCTCGATCTTCTTCATGTCAATATTTACAATGAACTATGAATATGGAATTAAATCATAAGTTTAGATTTAATTTCGAGGAAGAAAACATTTCTAAGCACATGCAAAATTCAGTCCTTCCATCATACTCAATATTTTAGATTTTGATAAAAATCTCTCTACCATATGACCATTGAATAGATTCTTTGATATTTTCTATCCCCCAAGTCGTGATCTGCTCATGAATCCATCATAAAGTGTCTCATGGCCTAGGGTTTTTATGTCTTCACACTACCTCAATAGCTCATTTCTTGTCGAGGATGCATAATATCAGACTTTATCATATTGAAATTTTCACTTTTAATATGTTATCATATCCCATCAGTGGCATCCAATGCCTGCTCTTTAGAAGCATCACTATCAAGGACATAAGCTAACTTCTAGGACCTAAAGACCGTCTTCAGGATCTTGAGCTGATCATAATGTTTTTATATGACTAGGTATACCTATGAGGGGGTTAATTAGTTATTTAATTTTTTTCCTTTTTAATTTTATAAATTAATTCCTAGATGATTGTTTGCCTATATAGGGGAATAAAGATTAAGGATTTATACAGGTAAGGGCTAGTCTCTTACTCCTGTCCCTGAGATACCCTTAACAAGAGTTCAATAAAGACATATCCCAAGTTCAAATGCTCAGAAATAGGGTTATATGAGGATAAACTTTCTCAAGATGATATAAATAAAGCAATATGAATCAAGATAAAATAAATAATATTAATATGAAGTAATTTCTCGATTCTCGAATTTTATCCTAAAGTCAAGTGCTGACTTTAAATTCTCTTTGATGATTTTCTGATTTACTATTTAATATGTTTGAATATCCACATTAACATCTTCATCAAATTTTTACAAGTCCTAGTTCTCTTTCTAAAAGATTTATCTTGACTTCACACTGGACCTAATAACACTCCTTTAAATGGGTTAATAACTCCGTACTATGTTGATCACATCAAATATGTAATAATAAATATGTATTTATATGATTTATTTTAATAATTACATCCAGAATATGCACAAATTTTATCAATTACTTATCTTGAAGATAAAGTTCTCGTGATTTCCTGAAATTTTGGCTGTATTACAAGACTTAGATAATAAGAATATAGATATTATATCAATGATGGAGTAGTGAGAAGCCAAAACGCAATAAAGCCCACTATGGAGCAGGCCCAATCCAGACCCCGAATGTAACCCAATGAAAGGAGGTTTATACGATAAATTTAAGCGAGTGGTTGTTATTTCTTTCATATAAATGGGGGCATGAAGTTGAATGGCCAGATTTCCAAATACTGGTCACACATTCTAGATTTTTCATATCGAGAATTTGTCGTACCAATATGCATACCCCTTTCCTTCCTCATTATAATCATCCCTATTTCTGTCCCAAAATATGTTTCAGCATCCTTGATTGCAACAGAGTTTCTTGGAGCAAGAAACCTCCACTCTTTTTGAGTCTCAAGTTAAGAGAATAAGGGAGTCAGATCATCAGATTTGGAGCAAACTGAAGAAGAGTGCATCCCTGGTCTGAAAGGGAGTGAAACAAGAGGTTTGTGCATTCTTGGAGGTTGCCGCCTTCCACATTCAATTTTTCAAGCTTGGTAATTTTTCAAAGTAGCCAAGATCTAGGGCATTCCAACATCACAAATGGTACTTAAGAATGAATCCTAAAACTAAGTGATTGCATTTTTACTGAGCCCAATAATCGGAGAGCCCCACACATTTTCTATTGCTGCAAAGCCAAGTTCAGCGGTGTTCCTACAGGCAAACCATGGATGCATCTACCAAAAACTACTGAGTACTTTTAAGTATTTATTCTTTGACACTCAGAACTCAAAAAATTTCTCAAAAAAAACTTCAAAATTCTTCTCAAAATAATTTAGGATTTTCCCCACTCATGTTCTTTAAAAAATACTACTACTACTCTCAAAGTTGGTTTTTTTATCTACAAAAAATAAGAAACTATATAAATCTATAATCCCATGGGAAAATTGATAAACTCAATTTTAGGGTGTTTTTTACTGGTTATTTATCAGTTGAATTCGTGTGAGGATTGAGCTTATGCAATGAAATTTATAACCTCACAGCCTTTGGCAAGCAAGGGTCGATCCACAGGAAGCAAAGAAAACAGCGGAAAATTCTTTTCTATTAAATCAGTCTATTCAGTTCTCTAATTCCAAGTGTTAATCTCTGTAGAAATTTTCTTCAGAATAAGTTGCAGAGAATTCCTTAAAAGTATGGATTCAGCTAATTCTTCAGTCAAATTATCTTCAGTTAAGTTTTACGGAGATATCTTGGCAAACTCAATTGAGCAGAACCGTCAGCAGAGAAATTTTCTTTGTTGACGGTTCGCTTATGCCCTGTGAGGCAATTGAGCAAACACCCTGCGGGTGTTTGTGCACGCGCGAACGCCTGCGCGCGGGTGAGCCTGCTCGCGGCGCTGCTGCGCACGGCGAGCCTCTTGTGGCGCGCTGCTCGCGGCGAGCCTCGCCATGGTGCTGATTCGCGCGAGCAGCTTGCTCGCTGCTTGGATTGCTGGCAACCTAGGCTGAGGCCTGGGTTGCTAGCAGTTGGAAGTTCTGCAGGGAAGGAGTTCACGATCGGATGTGAGAACAATGAAATTTTTGCTAGACAGAATGGAAAACGATTCAATCAACTATGGGATTCGAAATCAAACGTAACCAAAGGAACAACAGAAATTGGAAATGCTGAAGACACAGCTTGTGATCTTCAGTCCAACCCTGATTGTCTTAGAAGGGAGAAGAAGATTGTACCAAACAAACGCTCACGCCTCCTTGTGTCACTCCTTCCGGGCAAGGCGACGATCGTCGTGCTCCAGCTACTCCTCGGCTTGCTTCTCTCCCAGCTCCAATGCTCATCAGCCTTGGAGGGTCTGCAGAAATCCTTTTTCTCCAAGCCCTAGCTTCCTTGAGAGAAATTCTGGACAACCTAAAATCAACTCTCAAGAGAGTATTTATAGGTTTCTCTTAAGTCATGCCCAGGGGCATTTTCGTAATTTCTGCTTCTTTGAATTTTTGCCCGCTCCTCTTGATCCTCGTCTCTTTCCTTGATCTTCTTAACCTGTCTCTGAATGTTTACTAACCATAAAATGTTAAATATATTCCACTTGATTCAAAGGATCAAGTGGGGTTAGTGATTTTATAAAATGATGCACATGCATGATATTAGCATGAATTAACATTATAATTTTGATGAATGAAAACTAAAAAGTTTAATTATTTGATGACATATTTGAGAGTCATCAAAAATCCTCTAATTGATTTATGGCTCGTTGCGGTTCAACCTTAATCAAGCCTATAATTAATAAGGAAAAATTATAAATTTTTTGTTTAGTTCAGGAATTAACACCAACTTATATCCTCTTTTCTAGCTTATCATATGCCCACTATCTTAATCCAATAAACTCACATTAACTATATTAGATCTTGAGAAAAAATCCCTCACAATTTAATATGGTAAGGTCTTGAAATCTCTTCATTGAATCTTCTTCAAAGTATATATTCTCAATTCCTCAATTTCAATCAAAAGAGCTTCCTCTCTCTAGGATCAATATGAGTGCTCAAAGTGTCATTTCCAAAGTCTCCTAAATGTTGAATCAATCAGCAAGAATCTCACACTAGATTTATTTTAGAGTTTATTCCTTTTGAAACAACTTATCAAATAATTTTCCTAAAATAAACCCACATATTTCTTATTTCTCACCATCAATGTTGTACTCTTTGAACGATAAATATTTCTCAAGTGGACTCTTCTGTCCAATGATTTTTCTTTCTTGTCTTTTGTTAATGCTAGTGACCATAATTTCTCTTAAATGATCGCTCAATCAAGATTATTTAATGATGGTTCCAACCCTTTTCAAATCCACCAAATTTATTTTCTAGTCTATTGGTATTTTGAGTAGACGATTTAGGAATCATCCACCTTGTAAATGTGTTCCTTGAATGCTTGCATCCTCTTCTCCTTGTAGTCTTGTTCTTCTTATTTTATGACTTCTCACATCCAACCTCCTCCTTTGACTTCATTTAGATAAAACACACAAAAACAAGGATCAAATGGGCATTCCAAGAAGAAAGAACCTCCTCATTTATTTCTTCTCTTGACACCCTTGCACAACGGAAGCAGTGAGCAGCCATCTGCGATGAGGGATTTTTTCTTCACTTCTATCTTCTCCTTTCAGGTTTTGATGTGTCAGGCTCAAATAATGATTTTAGAATAATCCTATTTCGTTCAAGGTTGGGGCATTTTTTCAAAAAAAGTTTTTACTTCTTAAAAAGTGGGTGAGAGTATTAAATGCAAATATTTTTTAATTAATTAACCACTCCATGACCTTCTTTGCTTTTTTCATTTTCTTACCAGGCTCAAACTTTTTGAGGGCATTCATGGAACTTTTGGAAGCCCTATGATGATGGTGATGTCACACCATCGACATCTGCATTGGAAAAACAATAACAGAAATAAATCACCATAAACAAGATCGTACGGTTGTAGACCTTTGTCTGATGTAAAAGATCTACCTGCCATAATGCTTATCAAAATTTTTGAAATAAAAAATATGGAAAGGTAATAAATATAGAAAAAATTTATTTATAATGTAAGCACTAACTCGATCTGTGGTTTTCTGTAAAAACTATTCATTTGAATAATCTATTGTTGACCCAAAACGGGACTCCAAGGTCAACTGACTCTTTCAGGATTGCTAGCTGTCAAATTATGGGTCATATAATTTTGAGATAATTTTTTCATATACTTTACTAAAATATAAAAATTTTAACTTAGTATCAGAGATTAATTTGCTTACATGTTCTTATAAAAAAATGTTTAATTAAATCAAGTAAAATCTGTTTCACTAGTCAATCAAGTAAAACAGATTCGACTTGATCTAAAATGGTGAGCTTTGACAAAATATCCATTCTATAGTTTACCATACAAATATTGGATCAAAATATTTATCATTGGGTCATTGACCTTACTTTCTAAGTTTAGTATGTCAAGACATTTCATGAGTGTAAGTGATGCGTGCATGTATGAGATGGTTTTGAGTTTCCAACTCATCCTAAAACTCTCTAGATATGATTTTTATTTTTATGTCATGTTGATAAGTTGACCAAGGAATGGTCATCGGTGGAGCAAGTTGCATGAGTTGACCAAATAACATGTACACTTAAAAAGGTAAATTCATTAAATCCATACATTGACGTAAAGCCAGTGGCATTCAATCTTCAAACAAATTTTTGAGCGTTTCAAAAAAATGCATCTGATTCATCTGACTGCACTTTACTACATGACAAATTTTTATCGTACGAGATTATGCCTCATCAGACGTATAGTATTCTTGAAGATGCTCTATTCATCAATATGGGGCTCCTACTAAACTTCAGAGGGATAAATTGATAGTCTTTCATCGGGATCAGAATCTTAAAAATGTGTCCTAAAACTTTGTGATATAAAAATAAACCATAATATAATTTATAAGGACCTATATCATAGGAATCATCACACTTTGCAGTATATCATCATAATTTTGTCCCAAAAACTTTAATGCCCTAAAGGTGGCACACCAAACCACTATGTTTTCTCTCATTACTTGATGGGAATATATTTAGATACAACCTTTGTGGTATAAACAAAGGTACACCACTCTTCTATCCTATCCTAACATTGTGAAACTTATGCATTAGCCTTAGTTCCAAATCACAAATAAGTAGGTCTTGTGATAGCACAACAAACCCAATTTAATATAATTTAAATCTTAACATTATAAATATGGAGGACCATGGCTTAGTTTGTTAATCAATGTATGATGCCTCAGTTTATTTAATATTTTTAGTGTTTTACTTTTGTTTCTACTAAAAAAGGGAAGACCTCCGGTAATATCATTTATCAACATATTCCTTAACCTAATACATGAATCTTGTGCATAACGCATGTGTGACATATGGATGTGAGTGAAGATTTAATGTAGTCCATAATAAAACTAGAAAACCAATATGATTCTATTGGGTCAACCACACCTTGCTGCCCCAACATTGCCCATAGAGATCTTTTTAGGTTTCCACGTAATCCAAAATGCAAAAAAAAAAAAAAAAAAAAAGTTTTTTGACAAAACAATATTACGCAATCTTATAATGATTGTAATAAAACACAAACTCAAATCATACAAAAATTTGTGCCAAAAGCAATCATAACAATCATGCTTTAAAATTACAAAATATAAAAGCATTTTAGCATTATTATATTTTTTTATTAAAATTTGAATAATTTACCTTGTGAATGATTTAATTCAATAAGTCTAAAATATTCATCGCCTAACTTATTAGGTTTCATTTACATTAAATAGTCTAGTTTATTTTTTTAAATTGAGTGAATAAGAAATGTAATTTAACAAATCTGAAAGCTGTATTTCTTGATTTTATTTAGGTTTTAAATGACATTATTTAATTTATATAATTAGTTGTTTTTATAACTTGACTAAATATTTTTGAATGTTTTCTATTGGATTTGATTGGCCAATTCATTTCTAAATTCACAAAGTTATTTAAATCTCCACCTTCACTTAATACTTAGATGAATTATGTATCATATCAAATGCAAGTGTGGCCCAGCGGTTCGATAGCCCACTCCCATGGCCCAATATTACAGGGTTCAAACACCAATGAGCACAAAATGAATCGAATTGAGTTTGTGCATCAAGGCCACAGGGCCCACTTTTGTACCTAGGCCAAAGAGCGGCCTTGGATCCAGCACTAGTCCACCAGCTCATCTCAGACAGAAATTAAGCTCAAGTCATACCCAGTGTGAGTCACATGAGGCCTTGTGAATTGCAGATTGGATATGAACGCATCTTTTAAAGGCAAGCCACCATTCTAGCTCGCCTTGACCATGGTCGCTGGGCATCTACCAATCAGGTCAAACCTGATCCGCACAAGGTGGAAAACATTTCAAGTTGAAAGACATCCATACAGCGCTCATCACTATATTAGGTCAATCCAACCACTCCAGCTTCCCCACATGGTGCCACAGATTTTGGGAAGCCATGGGGCACGCACAATATGTGTCTGATCCCCATGTTCTACGGACAGACATTTACTGCTTGTGTTGCATGCCCGGTGCTTGCACCTTGCAAACTTCCCTTGGCTGCATATGTTGATGCAGGGGCCTACCTCTGATATCCAACATTGGGAGACCTAAGTCCAACTTGCATGGTGTAGGTGGTGATAAACCTAAAAATGGGTGAGATTAATATAACTTAATCATGTGATTATGTTTCAGACATGTAATACTACTTGTGAGTTTTCCCTTCCTAAAATATACAGATTATAGGATAAAGGGAAATAGTCCACGGGAAGGAAGACCTGTAAAATCTGAAATGAATTTTATGAATTGTGATTGAGAGAAATTTGGAAAGGGCAGATAATGCTTGAGAATGAGGTAGAGAGTGTATGATGAGATAGGGTATACAAACTGACCTAAACCTCCTCTCGAATATTTGGACCACTTGATTAAGAAGGAGAATGATGAGAGGAACCTAGAGCTTGACTCTCCTTAAAAGATCAAGGCCTGAGAGATTAACTAAAAGGGATGAAGGAGTTAGACCTTCTTGATCTTGCTCCTTGAGGAGCAAGATCCTGAAGATCAAATAAACAGGAATTTGAAATAAGAGGTCAATCTCAACAGTTAAATGTCTAAATAATGATCCTACTGATGTAAGTAATCTTACCCAATTTTTTGAAGAATTATCATATGCACTCTGAAATGATAGGATGCTCCCCCTAACTAACCTCTACTAGACCATGTATATTCCACACATGCTTGGAGTTTTTGAAAAAATAAAAAAGTGAATCAACAAAAAGCTCACAACTCTGATGAATGGGATATGACATGTTTAGATAACAAATTAGCTTCTTAATTAGGTATAAAATTAAGTAACTGATAACCCATTAGTCTTATCATATATTTTGAATAATATGATGGATATGGGGAAAATCTATCTCTATGATCGACAACATAAATCAACTTCCAAACCCTCAAAATAAGGCGGACGCCAATATCCGATAAATATAATAACATCATCATCTAATATCAGAATCCAGAAGTTTGGGAATGTAAACTGCAAGTAGATGCAGGTCATATAGAGAGACAATAAAATACATCGAAAATTACAAAGAACAGCATCATAAATTTTATGTTTTAATCATTGCCCATTTTCTTGGCTGGTGGATTTGCTTTAAGTCAACTGATAATTAATCTCAGGGGACCAGAGTTAAAAAAAAGAAAAAGAAAAAACTGCAAAAAAAAGGCCCATTTATCAGTACTCTGGTCCTAGCCGAGGTAGCTTGTAGAAGTGACGTCCATGTCAAACGAGTTCAAGCATCTCCGTCGATTCCGGGCTAGACCCAGTTCCGAGAAGAAATCCGACATCGTTTCTCCCGCCTAAGTTGATTATCAGAGAACGAATTTCGAGACGTTTTTTTAGTTTCCGAAAATATTCCGTGAATCGAGCCGTAAAAAGGAATCAAGAGTCAAGTGTTGGATGCGGGGCCTGCCAAAGGAAGATGACAAATTTTGGCTTGGATTGCTCTAACGTGCACAAGCGGCGGAGCTTTTCTGTTCTTTAATTTCCACTAACCCTTTCGCCAGTTCATCCTCATCACCCCCTTGATCTCTTTGGGCGAGGTCATCTGGGTCACTGGCTATCGTCAGATTCATCTAAGGCGGATTACGAGGTGATAATCTTTGATTCCGATACCCTTTTCTAACGTTTTTCACCTGCAGAAGTTGGGATGTTTCTACCGATGCTCGAATGTTTGAGTTTATGATTTCGAATATTTTCGTCTTATGGTTTGGCGCTTTCTTTGGATTTCGTCCGTCTTTTTTTCGATTCACTTGGATTTCTCTGGGATTCAAGAACCGATTTCTTGTCTTCCTATTTGGATTCCGGGTTTAACTGCATGTAAGCCTCCGACGATTTGAATAGTTTTGGATCGCAGACTTTGTGCTTTCTCTGAAAAGAAGAGTCTTGTTTTGTTTCATCATGTCTGTCAGATTCATCAAATCTCTGATGAAGGTTTACAATTCTCTTTGTTTATCCTTTGCATAATTAAACTTTTAACATTGTAATTCTATCAACAGACAAACCGAAGATTTCCCTTTTTGTTAACTTTGTTTTCTCTCCAGACTCTAAAAAGGGGGAAAAGAATTGAGACAAATCAAAATTACAGATGAAAATTCCAGAAATCTGTGTTTGAAGGAGCCTCTATGGAGAACAGCTTCCCTGCCCACCTTCTAATAAAGACACAGCCTGAATCAGTTGGTTCAGATGCTCCCTCTGCGAAGACGCATAACTGGCTGCCACTCTCTCCCGAGAAGGGGACTAAGAGAAAATGGAGTGCCAGGGAAGAGCCAGAGAATTACGCAGTCCCAACAGTGGTGTGGGATTCCTCAGACAACAGCAAGTGGAGCTCGTCGGGCACGAGCATGTGCACCACGTCCAGCGCCAGAGAGACGGAGGACGAATCATCCACTGACCTTGGGCTCGCCTCGCGCCTCCAGCTGAGCCTGTCCACGGGCCTGTCTGCCGTCACCAGCGCCGGGGCGGCTGCGTCTTCGTCCTCGTCAGGGCCACACGCTGGGACAGGACCAAAGATGTGCCTAACCGCGGGCTGCGGGAAGGGCGCACGGGGCGCCTCGGGGCTGTGCATTGCGCACGGCGGGGGGCGGCGGTGCCAGCGGGTGGGCTGCTCCAAGGGGGCTGAGGGCCGGACAGTGTACTGCAAGGCCCACGGCGGGGGGCGGCGCTGCCAGAGCCTCGGCTGTGTGAAGAGTGCCGAGGGCAGGACCGAGTTCTGCATCGCGCATGGCGGTGGCCGGCGCTGCACCCATGCAGAGGGCTGCTCCCGGGCCGCCCGTGGTCGGTCTGGGCTCTGCATTCGGCACGGCGGCGGGAAGCGGTGCCAGCGGGAGGGCTGCACGAAGAGCGCCGAGGGCCTGACTGGGCTCTGCATCGCCCATGGTGGCGGGCGGCGCTGCCAGTTCCCAGGTGGCTGCCCGAAGGGCGCCCAAGGCAGCACCCTCTTCTGCAAGGCCCACGGCGGCGGCAGGCGGTGTACGTACCCGCTCTGCACGAAGGGCGCCGAGGGGAGCACTGCCCTGTGCAAGGCCCACGGCGGTGGAAGGCGGTGCGCGAGCCCGGACTGCCCCAAGAGTGTTCACGGGGGGACGCTCTTCTGTGTGGCGCACGGCGGGGGAAAGCGCTGCGTAGGCCCGGACTGCACCCGCTCGGCCCGTGGTCGGACGGACTTCTGCGTGCGCCACGGTGGAGGGAGGCGATGCGCCCATGATGGCTGTGGGAAGAGCGCGCAGGGGAGCATGAGCTTCTGCAAGGCCCATGGCGGTGGCAGGCCCTGCTCCTGGCCCGGGCTCGAGGGATGCACCCGGCCAGCCCGGGGCAAGTCTGGTCGCTGCCGGCTCCATGCCGCTGACCCCCGGGTCCATGGTGGCTCCACCCTTCCCACCGCTGCCGATCCTGAGCGGCGTGTCCACGGGGGGACCTTGCTCTCCCTCCTCTCCGCAGAGGACACCGAGTGCGAGCTTCCCCTCAAGTGGGTCTGATCTGATAGTCAAACACCTTCTCCCAATGTGATTATATTATAAACTCTCAAGCATGAAATTTAATATCGGCAAGAGGAAGTTATCTCTCAGGTGGAGCTTCGTCTGTTTGCTCTGGTGGGGCCTCTGCCTGATGACGCCCTGGATGGGTGATCGCCTTTAGTGCACTGGCGGCTGGTCAAGGAGGAATGAAATAGGGAGAAGATGAGAGAGCTGGGAACGAATTGTGGATCACCATTATGAAAGAAATCTGAATGTAACTCACACTTCATGATCACGCCTTCCAAGAAGGAAATCTCCTGCTGGTGGCGCGAAACAAGCTTTTCCTGAAAGTCACATGAAAAAAGGAAATATTGACTAGTAATTCTCATCCCGTTAATGAAGAATTTGCCCATAATTTACTTTTTAATTCCGCTCATCTTTGATGTTTTCTGGCAAGCAACGAGATCATTTAGTTAGTGGGTACTCACCAGCTCGCGAGAAACAAGCTTCAGAAGCCTGTCAAGGCTGGCTTGATGCCTCAGAAGGAAAGGACGTAAATGCCCCTCATACAGCCGCCTCGCCCCCTAAAAAACAGAAGCAAACATATAGCCTTTGTTAGTATTATTCCATAACCTTTGTCGTTGGACTGTGTTTAAAGTTGCTTACACAATGGGATGGAAGCTGAAGCCAGACAAGGAACGCAAACTTCACATGGTAGTAGAACGGAACCCTGTGAAGAACATCAATGCACCAACCTCATTCATACATGATAATAGAAAATTTTAAGATAACTGTGAAAAAAGTAAGAGACATCAAGATGTACCATGAAATAAGTTTGTCTGAGAATGATTCAACGAGGCTGAATGACCCGTATGCTACATCAAACAAGAGGAAGAGGAAGTCAAGGAAAGAAGTCAACCAAACGTAGACATATTTGAATCACCAAATTCGACCAGTCAAGTCCCAAAAAAAAGGGGAAAACAAAGATAAAAAGAAAAATCGGAAAAGGAGAGCTGCCTTTTGACCTGCCCAATAAATAAGCCACTTCTCCTGATCATTTGAATCTTTTTTCTCGATAGCCTTGAAAGTGGAGAACACAGGAAGAACGATTCCCACAGCGCAGCTAAAAAAATGTCACAACGCAGATAATTAAACAATGTCCATCCATGGAAGTAGTACAAATCGATTTAGTACCATCAGAAATATCAGTATTATGATCACAACGAATTTTTTATTACCAGGTGAGAAAAGTTCACAATTTCATCAGTTCTTCTTTAGCAGTTAATCGTAAAAGAGGTGAAGATAAAGAGAAGGGTGGTGAATCGCTAGATGCACATGAGTGGTGAGATAAAAGGATGAAATCCAAAACTTTGAGGTAGCACATAGAATTAGCATTCTTCAGATTCTCGGATTTCCTTTACCGATACACTGGTAAGAAGACTAAGGTTAGAAAAAAATTACCAGGCAGTCCTCACAACAATGTTGGAACCAGCCGGACTTAGCAACATCCTCAATCCCACCTGCCAAAAATACGAAGAAAAATTCAGCGTTTGTATTTGAAATTCAGGGTAGAAAATTTTAGTATTAAAAATCTGATGATATCTCACCAGGACGAACACAGAGTTGTAGAAAGAATCATCAAAACAGAAACGAATAAAAGAGATGCGCGAACTAATATACATCACGATGAATGAAATCGTTACGTCATCAGCATTTAGATCACTGATCGGACAAGAACGAAGCATCTAAGAGCCTGTCAAAAAGTGCTTTTTAAAAAACACAATCCTTTCTGCTGGATACGCTAAGCAGTGTAATCTTTTCAACTAATTGAGATCTTCACCTCAATATAAAATCATGCTATGAATGCAAAAGATGGTAAAAACCAATATTATGAAACAAAGACAGAAAGGAAATTTGAACCCTAACAGGCGATCGACGTATTAAAGCCAATGGATGAACGAAAACATAAAAATCCAGCAAAAAAACCATTTAACTATGGTTTTGAGCGCAGATTGCGGCAAGATAATAAGATTGTCAACATGAAAATCCAGAATTACCTCTCCGGAGATGGCCGATCCCATGAGAGCCATGTTCCCTTAACGAGAAACGACTCGATTCCCCAAAAGATCCTACTCTTCTGCAGAAATCTCTGAGAATCTCGCGCCTCTGTTGCCACGGCCGCTTATGACAAAAGGGCACATCACTACGACTATTGTTTTGGTCCGTCCGGATGACGGTGACGTTGACGATTAAATCACCAAGGAGACGGATGGGTCTAATTATAGTTCCGGATTGTCTGAGACGTGGATGATGGACGAGACAGGATGAAGATCGTCCCGTCCGACGTCCGGAATCAGTGCAGGGGCATGGACGGGAAGGTTTTTCCGTCCTAGTGGACGAAAACCGCCCCGCCCGAAGGTCTCGGGACAAATTTCACTCCCGATTTTCGTCCAACCTCGCGGATGGGATGATTTTTTTTGTCCTGGGATGAAAGGGTAAATAGCACGGTACATCCCAAACCATGTCGAAAATCTGCGAGTTAACCTAAACTTTTTTTTTGGCACGGTATATCCCAAACTCGCTAAGCCGACGTCGACATATCCCGGTGATGACGTGGAATCCATCGTGGCTGCTAGTTGGATCTCCAGCCAGATGGATCTCTAGCACGTCTCTCTCTCCCCTTCTCTCTCTCTCTAGAATGCCTCTCTCTCTTATCGGAAAACCCTTGGCAGGTCGACATATCCCCGTTATGACGTGGAATCCAGCGTGGCTGCCAGGTGGGTTCCGCCAGGTCAAAATCTAGCCAGAGATCCACCTGGCAGCCACGATGGATTCCACGTCATCGTCGGGATATGTCGACGTCGACTTAGCGAGTTTGGGATATACTGATGGCGCAACCCCGGACACGCCGTCAGAGTCCTCACCGTCGTCCCCGACAACACCTGCTCCAGCGCCGGATACGTCTTCGAAGACGTCACCGCCGCCCTTGACAGCGCCGGCCGTCCGCGTTCAGCCCGCCCGACAAGTCAAAGCGTCGGTACGCACGCCCGGATTCAAGTATTATGGGTAATGGACACCGTATCATTATCTTTACGTCTTTGTTTTACTCACCGTTTTGCTTTGAGTCATCGCCGTTCATTGTTTTGCTAAACCGCAAGGTCGCGTGTAAGGAGGGAGGTTCATCCTATAAGGATCTCCCTTCCCCCTGCTATCGCTCCGCAGTTTCCCCCTAGTTGTTTTCGTCTCCTAGAAGTCCTCGGTTATTTGCTTTTAGGTTCTCTTATTTTATCTTGTGTTTTGTGCTTAATGGGCCAAACCACTTCCCCCCCTATATAATGGAAGCGGGGTGCCCTAAAACATTTAGATGATGTTTTTTCTATGAAAATTTGAACTTGTTCTTTTGAAAGAGCAGTCCTCCCTGTTGAGCTAGGGTTCGATCAAGGAAGCAGAAGAAGCAGAAGTCGAAGGTGTGGAAGAAGGAGAAGAGGGGAAACCAGAGCTAGGAGAAGAAGAGGTGCCGGAGGAAGAGAAAGGGGCCGCCGGCGCGGAGCCCGCCCCGTCGCGCCGCCGCGCGTTGTTGCGCCGCGCGTGCGCACCGTTTGCGCGCGCCGAGAGGCCGCGCGACTCCCGCGCCGTCTCGCGCGTCCGCGCTGCCGACGCGCGCCCGTGTCGCCGAACCCACTTGCACCATCCCTGCGAGCTTCCCCCCGTTGAGGTTGCTCCGCAGGTCCTCTCCCAGCCCGCCGTCCGACGGTACCTCCTGCGTTCCGTCTTCAACGGACCCCACCACTCCCTCACCGTAGCCCGGGGGTCATTCCTCTGATCGGACTGACGGCCGGCATCGTCCTACTTCCTCGCAAGCAGTGACCGTCCTCGCTGCCGACGTCTGCTGTTGCCCGGAGCCTCCCTAGGGACTGGGTGTTCCGCTGCCAACCGCCCCGGACTGGTTTGATCTTCGGTGCACCCTGCGCATGTGTGAAGGATCCAGGTTCGCGGGGCAACGTTGCTTATCTGCTGCTCGCCAGACGTAGCGGCTTCGTCCCTCCCTCTGCGCCCGTGCGGAACTTGCACCACGTCGCGCCCCCGCCTTCTCGCTGCAGCCCGTATCGCACCCCTAGATCTGCACCCCGCTGGACCGGGCGATCCCGCGCGAACCTGAGCGGCGACCACAGTGCGTCATGGCCTCGCGGAGCTGCCGTCAACCACCTATCGCCTCGCGGCTGCTGCCGGAACGGATAGCCAACACCAGCGTGATTGTCCACCCCTGACCGCCGGCGCGCCCCCGCGCGCCGTGCCTCGACCCTCAGCGCGCCGCTCCCGCCGTTGCGCGATCCCGCGCAGCACCTCTGTCGTACCCGTGAGGCTTCCGGGTGCCGTCAGCCAGCGTCGCCCCTGGGCTCCCCTGTGAATCGTCTGGACGAGGCCGCGTCGACGACGAGGTACGCCGCCCCGCCCTCGTCTCTTGCTTCCTGCAGTACGTTTTCGATTGCCTCCACCGCGCTCGGGTTAGATGTCAGCAAGACAGGCGAGTGAAAACTTACGTCGACAATTTGAGCGTCTCTCCTGGTTCTTGTACGAGTCGGTTCGCCCGTCGCGTGCGGGCAACCTCCGGCAGGAAATTCTCCTGGTTCTTGTACGAGTCGGTTCGCCCGTCGCGTGCGGGCAACCTCCGGCAGGAAATTCCTGTTCGATGACCTAGCAACCTCGTCCCTCTGGACGAGGATCGGAAGGTCCCCTCCCGTCTCCGGGCGACCCCGTCGACCCCGGTCATCGACAACTCTTTGTTCGTCGGCAGCTGCGTGTACTACACCCCTACCCGATCATCGTCATTCTAGCTCGTCATCGCAGGACTCCTGTGCCCGACGAATCCCGGCTTTTGTCGCGCGCCAGCGCGCCATCGACACCGAGTACGAATCCTCGATGACGGCAGGACTTCGTCTCGGACGTGGTCCTGCATCATATACCGTGCCAAAAAAAAGTTCAGGTTAACTCGCAGATTTTCGACATGGTTTGGGATGTACCGTGCTATTAATCCGGGATAAAAAAACTGTCCAATCCATGTCCCTGCACTAGTATAGCTCCGGATCGTCCGGGACATGGACAATAGATAGGACGGGACTAAGATCGTCCCGTCCCACGTCCAGAATCAGTGCAAGGACGCGGACGGGATGGTTTTTTCGTCTAAGAGCCTCGGTGCGGACGGGTTTTCCATCCAAGTGGATGAAAACCGTCCCCTCTGGGGGTCTCGGGACAAATTTCCATCCCGATTTTCGTCCAACCTTGCAGATGGGACGATTTTTCTGTCCTGGGATGAAAAAACTGTCCGGTCTGTGTCCCTGCACTATACTGATGAGTGTTCTCCCGTCGTAAGCCCGGACATCGGGATGGATGCTGAAATGGATCTCAGCAATGGGCTTATCCAATATCCGTGTATACTGACATCCGGATATTGGATGACGATTTCGCATGTAGGTTGCTACGGTACCAATATCCGACACTGTTATCCAGCCTGATATCAGCATATGTCCTCGTCTCAGGGGCTGCATGATGATATCGAAAAATTTAAATTATGCTTTCTTTACTGTTTGAATAGAATCCATAACTTACGAGAAATCCCCGATATTTTTGAATGCTACAAGATCAGTAAAACCATAACCTTGGACTTCTATTGCTGACTTATGTTGGTGCCAGATATTTTTATTAATATCTGACATGTAGATAGAAATATAATTTAAATAATTTGTTGTTTTACAATGTAACATGTACAAGCATAATTAAGGTAAATGAGGTATATTTATTATCTCTGTGAGTATAATTATTATTTTTTAATCAATATACAATTAAGTTAGACTGGTTGAAATCGTGGGAGGTATGACGAACTTCAAATATGTTAAAAATTACTCTGGCTAAACCCTAAATGGGCCCAGTTCTGAGAACATCAAAGCCCGGTAAAAATAGGTTGACATTGTCTAGCACATGATGTATAGTGCACAGTGTTTTGTGTATGCAAGTTTTATTTGAAACAATTTAAATTGGTTTCTACTTTTTCCTTTTTCCATATGGGACAATGGGTGCTTATTTGTCAAACAGATCTCAGGTAACTAGATCTACTAACTAGTTGATATCCTGTATCTGGTGGATATTCTATATTCGTTCGATATCCAATATCCGGAATCTGAAATTGCCTCGATGTCATCCTGGTATCGGATCCTGATTGTCCGACATCGAAAGGCCCAATGTGTGGCAAAAAGCACACAACCCACCTTAGAGCCAACTGTGTGTGACGTAACCTATAGGCTGATGCTCATGGTATGCATGGCTCAAGCACGATGCACAGCACGATGAAATGAAGACTGCATGGTGACCAAATGAATGCTCTTCTTCGGAAGAAAAGGAACTCAATTATTTGACATTTATCCTAAATGTGATTAATGTACTAAAAAAAAATTTAAAACTCTAAATAAACTCTGGGAAGAAGTTTAAATTACTCAGGTAAGGAAAAAAAGAAAATCAGGATATATCAGAAAGTTGGATGGAAATGAATTCATTCAACTGAATGAAAATTTGACAAAGTCTTGTCCGAAAACCATTCGATCACCAAAAAGACCAGTCTAGACAAAGGCAACACAAAAACACATGATTTCAACCATCTATCTTCAGTCTTAACCTCTGTTGTGAATTCCACATTGCATTCCCTTACAACTCTCAAAGTCAGCTGGTCATAGGCATCATCAACACATCAATTTTATTGCCCTTTAAGAACCATGTTGAATGTAATGATGGATCTTCCAACTAAGAGTACCTGCTTTGAAGGAGCGCTAATGGTTAAAATACAAAAATACTCTTTGATGCAAGAAAAAGCCTACCAAATCAGTATTGGCCTCTCTTCTTCCACCATGTTTGGCATTGATGATGATTTAATCCTCACTGAAATATTTCGGTACTTCATCCAATGTAATAGCTTTCACTCTCTTTCAAGATTTCCCCATCAGCCTGCTATGATGGAAAGGATAGAGACAATTAAGCAATTCAGACATAGTAGACAGGGTTAAAAACATTGTGTTCTTCTTGAAGTTAGTATTGGTGATCATTTCTTGCACTTTTGTTGGCAGGCACTTTCCTAGTTCCGTTTGTGATATATTTTCCTAGCTCCGCACATATGAGTGATTAGACTTCATGGATGATTCACAGATGGATCAAGGGTTGTAACTATCACACGAGAAAATTTATCTTTGATAATTACATTGTACTTTTTTCAACATTTTAATCATCTTTTTGTATGCAAGCATCAAGGAATCCAACTAGGTGTGCACAAATGAGAGTCTATCATTGTTCCCCTTCCTCTCCATATATGTGATGTTCCCTTCCACATGATGATGGATATAGCATCTGAAATAGAAAAAAGATAGACAAAGTTACATCAGGAAATGAAAATGAAAGTGACCTGAAATGGAGAAAAATGCTGACACACTAAGTAGGTTTGTAGCATTTCAAAAGGGCCACAATTCCTGTGCAAAGATATCCACTAGCGCCAATGAGTAGCTTATCTCATTCTTTTCTAAAAAATCTATAGCATCCCGTCCAATACCCCCTTGTACACAATTGTTCCAATCAAGATTTTTATTCTATTTCTGTTGGGTAGCTCAAGACATTTATACACATTCTGACATAACTCAAGTTTTTGGAGAGATCACCGTATCACGTCAATGACGTTTATACACATTCTGACATAACTCAAGTTTATGGAGAGATCACTGTATCACGTCGATTATTTTTCTAAAATAAGTAAGAAAATCATATAATGTTATCTTAGTTATAACATATCCCACCTCAATTCCACCCTCATTTACTATGAGAGTTGTAAGGACACTCAACATATAAATTTAGGACATGTACAATGTAAGGCATGCAGTATGCTTGATGCATTGTTATCTTACTTTTATCTTAGTTTAGTATGCCTAATAATCTGGACAAATTTTCAGTGGTCACTCTATGTACTTTAATATAATTAAAAATATAATTAAGACTATATAACAAATGGCATCCAGGTCTATGAAATTAAAATTTAGAGTGGCTTAACTTATCCACAATTTCAAAGGCATTTGAAACTTTTACTAAAATATTTCCATCATCGCTCATGAGTAGCATCCTACAAGCTCTTCTAAGTTCCCTTGAAGAGCATCGACTGTGATCTCTTGAAGAGGGGTCGTGTTTTCAGACGGCCAACCATCAATGGTTAGAGAAACCTTGTGTACATGCTCCAGCTTATTATGGAGTTTTAGATTATTTTAAAGTTGAAATCCTTGGTATAACGTCTAGTTTGTGGTCTTAACACTTGAAATGTATTTTGAACTTATGGAAAAATAGTAAATATAAAAATTCAAAATTAAAATGATTACTATTTTATATTTTCTAATCATAATCAATACATATGAATGTTGGAATGTTAAAAAATTACCATTATGCTATTTTGGATTTCTAAGTCCATATATACAGTTTTGAGCTCTAATTCAAACTCCCTTCTCCTTGCCCTTTGAAAATCGTAGTCCAAAAGTAATTTTCAATCAGTTTTTTAACAGTATTTGAAGAAAAAATTTGTTGCTAAAATAAATCTAAGTCCATAGAACTTGGAATCATGGTAATTGGTGCAAGGTGATTCAAAATTTAAAGGAAAGAAGGGTGGCCTCTTAAGTTCGCACATCCTCGACCTTGTGATAAGTTTGACATATTTAACATACTTTTTATATTTATTTTGAGATTTTTTTGAACTTTTGAATAGTTTCTAACATCCATACAAATCCAAATAACTTGAAGTTGCATCTTTCTGTTGAGATTTGAAAGAATTACATTGGTTTGAACATGAACGAGGAGGAATTGGGCAGTCAACTAAGAATATGGAAAGATTGATTTCTAGAGATTTATCTGATTCAACTTTGAACACTTTGTGAGATAAAAGTTTTTAAAAGTTGTGTTTCGAAAACCATTCCAGGTGGAATCATCTAATTTGGTGAAGGAATGAAAAAGATATTTGAGTTTCAAGTACCAAAGGTCAAGTATGAATCAAGAAATTTCATCTAAAGAAAACATGCAGGAGATGACTTGAGGAGAGATCGACCACAAACAGGGAGATATTTCTGTTGGAAGTAATAGGTACATTCATGAACCTTTTTCTCCGAATTAATAACCTTTTGATATAAAAATATTCCCGTTGAAATACATGAGATTAGGCCTCATATTGAATACTACTTGAATTATGAGACTAAGTGTTGTTGAGGAGAGGATATTGTTCAAAAATATATTGTTCTTGGGAGATCTATGTGGTCAATCAAGTAAAGGCTTTGGGGACATAAGAAGAAGGCTTTGGGGACTAAGTTGAAGTAGGTCAAGCGACGCCGTCCCATTGAAAACCTTGGGGGTTGAGGACATCAGAGTTTCGTATGAAATTTTCCCTTTTTAATATCCTTGTTCAGCCCTATTTCCAAATGATTTGCTTGAGGGGCATTCACACTAACACGGTTAAGGCAATCATTACATTGGAACGGATACCCTCAAACATCATTAAGGATTAGCCTAGGCTGTCTAAACAAAGTAATTGTGTCAACCATTTCCTCTACATCATTTCCTACATTGAAAAATCCTTAATTAAAAATAATAATAATAATTTTTAGCTAGATAACCTAATTCACCCACCCCCGCTCTTAGGTTATTTGTTAGCCACTTAAACTAACAAAAGATATATATGGTGGGTAGATTCATATGCCACTACTCACATAAGTCTATCAATGCAGTGTTGGCTGATAACATGATAAATGAACCTATATTTGCATACATTTTAGATGTTTTTAGTATTATTAATTTATAATTTATCATGTTATTGTTTGAATTAACGAAATATTTATGCATTAGCTAATAATTCCAACTTTTGCACATTATGATTATTTTTCACTAACTTCATTGACTTCTATGAAGTCAATCAGTTTTATTTCTGATGAGTATTTTATAGTTCCAAATGTGCAGAAATTTACAGGAATTAGAAGATATCATTATGAGAAAAATTGAAGGATTTTGGGAGCTTAATGATTATCAAAATGGGCTGCAAATGATGAAACAAAATTGTGGGCTTTTAAAGGAGAGACCAGAGGGGCTTGGACCACGACCTGACCTACATATTGGGCCTGCAAACACATTACAAAATAAACAAACTGGAAATTACAAGGCAAAGCTCTCAAACCATGGAGAAAAAGATGCAAAATGGCAAGAAAAGAGAATAGATAATGCCCAAAGGGGTATTTTAGTAATTCTCACAATGTATAAATAGAATTTTTCTCCCTCATTTTCCCTCATTCTGGACGTGCTCTAGCAAGTGGCTGGCCAGCAGGACAAGGCATTTTTCAGAATCCAGGTTGTTCAACTTGCTTAATGTAAGTTTATTGAAGTTTTATCTTAATCTCGTCTCTTGTTTGCATTGAAAAATGCCTGATCCTGGCAAAATATAAGGATCCATACTTGAGAGGAAGCATTGAGGGATCAGTAAACTTGTATTGAGGCTTTAGGATCTTAGATTTCTACCTTCTCCATCATTTCCCATCCATTTACCCTTAAAATCCATCACTTTCTCACTCTAAACACTAATTTTCTCCACCTTCTCTCTCTAAAATAGGTTTTTTCTCTCACTAGACCTTCATCTATATCCATAGTTACTCCCCTAAATTTTTCATAAAAAATCTTCTTCATTTGCTCATCCAAATTCTATCTCAAACTCCTTCTACACTCTCTCTTAATTTTCTCTCTCTATCTCCTCCTTTCGGCCCTTTCTCTCTCTAGAATCTGTTATTTCTCTCTCTAGACGTCCATCCATATCCGCAGTTCATCACCACAAAATTTCAAAAAAATCTCCTTCATCTACACCTTCAAATTCCCTCTCAAACTCTCTCTACACTATCTCTTCATTTTCTCTCTCTATCCTCTTATTTCGACCTTTTATCTCTCTAGAAACATTTCTCTCTCACTATAAAATTTCTCCCTTTATCTCTCTAGATCCTCCTGCATTCCCTACTTCGAATCCCAAAATAATTGCATTGAAATATCATTTCTTATCCTCTCAAAGCACTTATTTTTTGTCTTCTAGCCGCCATCGTGCGGTGCCGTGCGGCGCCATGCAGTGCCTGTGCGGCAGAGACCGCCCTCTGCCCGCCGGTCCGCGCGCAGCCAGCGCACAAGACCGCAGGGCACAGGGTTGTCCTGTGCAGGTGATAACTTGCAAATTAACATGATTAATTAATGAATTTTTATATTATATTTATGTGTTTTAATGACTATATTTCCATGTTATCATAAAGATAGATCATTTAACCTTTCATTTTATTATTAGAAATGATTTTTACATATTTAAATAACATATATTATTATAATATATTTAAATATTTAATAAATGGATATATTTATTTAAATAAGAATAAAGAGAGAGAGAATGAGTATTATATAATAATCAACATAAGCGGATATGATTTAAAATATATAAAAGAGAGAGAGAGAGAAGAATAGTCAACATAAGTGGCTATGATTTAAAATATTTAAAGAGAGAAGAGAGAGAAGAATATGATTTAAAAAGAATGGTCAAAGATTACAGCTAAGAGAAAAAAATATATATTTTTTAAAAGACCTTCTTTTGTTTTTATTATTTCAGGTGACGTGGAGAATTCCTAGCCGTTCAAATGACGAAATCACTTGCCAATGATTGCAGCGGACGACGCGCACAACAATGTGTCAGGCGTGATCCGAAAGCGGAAAACGAGAAATAATCATGCTAGCCAATCAAAACGCGCCATTTCCAAGCTTATTGGAGGAGAGATAAATAAATCCAACGGCTCAGATTTTTCTCACTAAAACCTTGATATCTTGAGATCTACATGTCCGATTGGGCTGAAATTTTGAGGGTAGGTTCGTCTTTTCCCCTCTACAATCCAGACGGTTGGATCTTTAAATGGAGGTCTGGAAACCGAAAATCACTTTGGAGGCTCTCCCCAAGCAATTGGCCAGGAAGGACACAGGAGGCATTCTGGAAGTCGTCAGATCTGGATCTCTTTATCAAATTTGTAAGTTTCTGAATTGTATTTGATCATCTTCTAGAAAACGATTAAGCGCTTGGCATGGGCGAAATGTACATGCCCTAGATTCATGTTTTGAATGCATCAGCACTTCTTTTGGATTCAAGATCTGACTTTTTAATCATTTTAGGACATTTCTGGAACTCCAATTCAAAAATCACTTTCTTGATTATTAAATTCCCAATTTTAATTCTGAAAATTATTATAAATTTTATTAAATTGGAAATTAATAATTATATTTTATGAGCTTAAAATAATAATAATATTCTTATCTGGAATTATCTGACAAAAAAAAAAAATTTTTTTTTACTTAATGATGATTTTAAGAATATTATTTAATATTAATTGAATTAAATATTGCTTGCTCTATATTCTTATTTAGTAATTAAGGGAATTATAAATTTATTGCATAAGTCTAAAAAGCGCAACGACCACGTAATTTTATGTGATTTTTCAGCTTATCAATTGCCGCTCCGCCACCGCCGCTCCTCCGCTGCCGCTCCACCTCCGCCGCCACCGCCGCCGCCGCCGCCGCTCTGGCGATCGCCAGAGTAGGTAAATTTCATATTTTTTATATTTAAAATTAATTAAAAAATTGAAAAAAAATCAGAAAAATCGGAAAAAATTGTTTTCTACGTTAAAAAAATCCGAAAAAATTTGGAAAAAATCTAGAAAATTAATATAAGCTATTTAAAGTCATTTTAACACCTAAAAGATTTCAAAAAAATCTCTATTTCTCATTTTTAATGCTTATAGTTGTGTTTTTTATGAGAATTAATCCCAGAAAATTCTTAAAATATTTATTTCTGATTAATTTGCTAGGATAAAATAGAAAAATTAGTTTAGAAATTTGAACTTTTGTGTTTCTCCTTGTATTTTGGCTATTTAAAAACATAGGGAATTCTGAAAATTACCAACAAATCTAGAAACATCTCTTAATCTAAAAAAATATATAGTATTTTTCATGTTTAAAATCATTTTCTTCATCCCAAGCTTGAGAAAGAATTCTGAAATTAAATTTCTGCCTCTCCGTGTATCGACCCCTTACTTGCCCTATATTAATTATAGAGTATTTAAGTGGAAATTTTCATAAATATTGTTGATTAAGTCTGAATCAAAACAACGACATAAAACCCCTTAAATTTGGACTTATCACTAGCTCAACCATCTCAAGCCAAATGAAGATGTTTGATTTTATATCAAGGTGATGGTAAAGCGATGGACCTCCATGCCGTTAGTGACTTAAAATTTATGTTAGAGATTGGCTATCATCTATATTGGAATCTGCTTTTTTTAGTGTACCACATGTTCAACGCAACTTAATGTCTATTCCTATCTTGGACAAATCCAGTTATCAATTTTCAATTGGAGATACACATGTTTAATCTGTTTTAAATTTCACTTACTCATAGGTACCAGATATTTAGTTGTTTATGATTGATGGATATTATGTGGCCATCAAGCCAATCACACCACCATGTTTATTTAAGTTCATTGAGTAAAAATATTTACGTTCATTATTATTCTGGTGTGATGTTTGTAATGAAGTCCATGAATACGGGCAATGACATAGTGAATTATGATTATATCATAATACAGTGATCACTAGTCTTTAAACATGTATTTTAAATATTCCTATTCGATGGATAGTCGAGATGACCATCAAATTATCCTGATAGAATATCACTAGATGATCCTACTTATATGATAAGTAAAGCTGATCATGTGGTTATTAGTGTGGCGACACTATGGAGAGATAGTGGGTTCTCTTTGGAGTAAGAGTTCACTGAATAGTATTATACATAAAATTCAATCAGATTGATTAATGTCATGGTTGTATAAGTGATCCATTGACCTAAGACACCAAGGGCATCTAGTGAATGGACGACTATATTTTGACTATGACGTACAAGCCTCTAATCATGAGATTTAAACAAGTCATAGCTCGGATGTAGTAAGAAGCTTACATAGATGATTGAGTGGTCAATACAGGATCATATGCCCTCAGTATAAGAGGATATTGACTCTAGGAAGACGATGCATAAAAATTCTGGCCAGGGTAGTAAGGATATTGGAGAAGGCATTCTCCAATAATCCCCGTTACGCATCAGTACTAATCGAATGACGGATTAGGGTTTGACGATAAACCATACCCTAAGTGGTTCGAGAAACTTGCGCAGATGATGGATTATATATATGCAGTAAGAAATGACGATAAAGGTTCCATGAGAGACTTCAACACTAATCAGTATCTTCTAGAGCACGAGGTGTAGCTTGGCACCCCACGGGCTGGAAACTTAAGCTATCAATGGGGTTAAATTGATTCTTATCTAACTAATCTATATGTTGATATAGTTAATTAAAAAGGTTGGTCAATAATTATTATTGGGCCACTAAAGTTATTAACTATAATGATACATGGGCCTAGAGGGTCACACGCATATGGTCATAAGGGCATTGGTAAATATATTTTACTTTTAGGGTTTTTGAGAAAACCTTTAAGTGAAATATAAAGAGAGAAAGGGCTCACATTTCACCCAAGCCAGCCAAATTTTTGAGCCCCTCTCTTTCTTCACTCTCTTCTCCACTCATCCAAGGTGAGTGCCTTCATGGTGAGAAGATCTTCAAGATTTTCAAGAAGAGTAGAAGAAGAAGACGTGAAGATCCAACCACCGAGTGATCGTGTGGATACTTCTAGAGACCAAACGCATGAACAGATTCATGATGATTTCGGAGTGGAAAAGTCAAGGGTGGAACTAGTTCCCCAAAAGCTACACTAAATGTTTGATTTTAACGATCGATTATGAATTGATCACATGCTTCCGCATCTATGGAAACGTGGTTTTTCCATGGACATACCAAGGCACCATACCCAACAATGATAACATGTACTTGTTTAACATTATCACATCTTCATTAGATCAATCCTTATAAACCTGATCTTTTAGTTCAACCCACAAGTTAGGTAATAATAATTCATCATCTTTGTGCCATAAAGGTTCAACCACATTTCTCAAAAGATAATTGCAAGGCGTGTGTTAATAGGAATTCATTATTCCCTAGATTTAAAATACTTTGATATGCGTAAAATGTATTTTTTGGGTTATACAAGCTTTGATATGGATGAACAACTCAAAATGATCTGTAGTAGAAGACTTATATGAATCACCTCGGCACAGATTACATCCACGATTCCTTCGATCCTCTAATGAGTCGCGTGGAGCTGCTCATTTATGTAGTTTCTAGAAATATCCATGCGGTCATCAACACGTCAAAACTCCTCCTTCACGTTGAGGAGTGATAAGTCCAAATTTAGGAGTTTATGTCGTCGTTTTGATTCAGACTTGAACAACAATATTTATGAAGTTTTTCCACTTAAATACTCTATATTTAATATAGGAAAAGTAGGGGGTCGATCCATAGGAGGCAGAAATTAAATTTCAGAATTTTTTCTCAAGCTTAGGGTGAAGACAATGATTTCAAAAGTAAAGCATACAATTTTGGGATTTTTATAGATTTCTAGGTAATTTTCATAATTCCCAATGATTTAAGTTGAAGCCAAAATACAAAGAAAAACACAAAATAGTACACTAATTTTTCTATTTTCTCTTAAAAAAATAAATCATAAATAAATATTTTTATAATTTTCTGGAATTAAATTTACACCAAAAACCACTATAAATATTAAAAACGAGAGTTAGAGATTTTTTCAGAATTTTTAGGTGTTAAAATGACTCTAAATTGATTATATGAATTTTCTGGGTTTTCCTAATTTTTTTCCAAATTTGTAAATGCAGAAAATAATTTTTCTGATTGTTTCTGATTTTTTTCTATTTTTTAATCATTTTTAAATACTAAAAATATGGTATTTATCTACTTCGGCGATCGACGGAGCAGCGACAGCAGCGGCGGCAGTGGCGGCGGAGCGGTGGCGGCGGTGGAGCGATGGCAGCGGCAGAGCGGCGGTGGCGGCGGCAGGCCCAATGGGCAGGCGGGCTTGCTGTGGCCCGTAAAGGGCTGGCCTTAGTGGGTCAGGCCACTAAGGTTAGCCCAATTTGGCTAAGTGAAGACTTAGCCAAATGGGCTTAAGGCTTATTGGGCTTAACGCAATGGTCAGGACTTAGCCAATTTGGCTAAGTCCTACACAGGGCTACGCTGTGCCCTGCGATCGTGTGCGCTGGCTGTGCGCGGACCGGTGGGCAGAGGCCTGTCCCTGTCGCACGGGCACCACATAGTGGCAGCTAGAGGACAGAAAATTTGAGTTTTGAAAGGATAAAAATGATATTTTAATGCATTTTTTTTTGGAATTCGAAGTAGGGAATGCTTGATGATCTAGAGAGAGATAGGGGATATTTTAGAGGGGGGAAAAATGTTTTGAGAGAGATAAAATGTCAAAATGAGAGGATAGAGAGAGACAATGAAGAGATGGTGTAGAGAGAGTTTGAGTGGGAATTTGAAGGTATAGATGAAGGAGACTTTTTATGAAATTTTGAGGTAATGAACTGCGGATATGGATGAAGGTCTAGAGAGATAAAGAACAGATTATAGAGAGATAAAGGGCCGAATGAGGAGATAGAGAGAGAAAATGAAGAGAGAGTGTAGAAGGAGTTTGAGATAGAATTTGAACGTGCAAATGAAGAAGCTTTTTTATGAAATTATTAGGGGAGTAACTAGGGATATAGATGAAGGTCTAGTAAGAGAAAAAACCTATTTTAGAGAGAGAAAGTAGAGAAATTAAGTGTTTAGAGTGGGAAAGTGATAGATTTTAAGGGTAAATGGATGGAAAATGATGGAGAAAGTAGAAATCTAAGATCCTAAAGCCTCCAAGCAAGTTTACTGAGACCTCAATAATTCCTTTTAAGTATGGATCCTTATATTTTGCCAGGATCAGACATTTTTTGATGCAAACAAGAGACGAGATTAAAGAAAACTTCAATAAACTTACATTGAACAGGTTGAATAACCTGGATTCTGAAAAATGCCTTGTCCTGCAGGCCAGCCACTTGCTAGAGCACTTCCAGAAATGAGGGAAAATGAGGGAGAAAAATTCTATTGATACATTGGGAGAATTACTAAAATACCCCTTTGGGCATTATCTATTCTCTTTTCTTGCCATTTTGCCTCTTTTTCTCCATTGGTTGAGAGCCTTGCCTTGTAATTTCCAGTTTGTTTCTTTTGTAAGGTGTTTGAAGGCCCAATAGGTAGGTCAGGTTGTGGCCCAAGCCCCTCTGATCTCTCCTTTAAAAGCACACAACACTTTTTCATCATTTGCAGCCCATTTTGATAATCACTAAGCTCCCAAAAATCCTCCAATTTCCTAAGAATTGTATCTTCTAATTCCTATAAATTTGTTCACATTTGGAACTATAAAAATACTCATCAGTAATCAAACTGATTGACTTCATAGAAATCAATGAAGTTAGTGAAAAGTAATGGTAATGTGCAAGAGTTGGAATTTCTAGCTAATGCATAAATATTGGTCAATTCAAATAATAACATGATAAATTATAAATTAATAATACTAAAAACATCTAAAATGTATGAAAATATATGTTCATTTATCATGTTATCAACGAGCTCCATTTAACCTCCATCATTGTCGTTGCACCATCCTCATGGCATCAGGAATGGAAAGGAGCCATGGGGAGAAGGTAGAAGAAGGTTGAATTTCATTCAGGGCCTTCCCTTATTTATATAAAGGATAGTTTTCATAAAAGGGAGTGTGTATCGACTAACTTATGAAACTTGTTCGTCATCAGTTAGCATGTACGTATAGTCCTCATCCACTTGATGTTCCGAGGATGACTCAAGGTATGGTAAATTGTCAAACCCTAATCAACCATCTGAGTTAGTACTCATGCGTTCAAAAATCATTGGAGAACTCTTATATGATATTCACTACTGTTGGAAGCCAAGAGGGGGGGTGAATTAGCTTATCTATTTTTTGTTTACCTAATTAGCTTTTAAGATTCCTTGATTTGACTCTCACCTTCTTTCTCTCAAACACTTAGATTTACTTGGTTCCTCAATCTGCTTAGTGATCGAGTCAATCCAAGGCCCTCTTTCTTGTCCAAATTAGGACTCAAGATAACCTTACTAAGGATCCTCCCCTGTAAGGTACCCTAACCCAACTTACAGAGTTGCTTCTGTAGAGGAGTCTTCTGATGGCACGTCAAGTTCTTTGGTGCACGAGCTTCAAACCCGAACCGCCTTCGGGTAGACCGTCATGAACTCTTCCTCGTACGTCCACTTCCCTCATCACCGTCACGTCCCTGGTGCCACCAACATCACCTCCCTGCCTTCTGGATCTTCGTCACCTGCTCAGATTAGTGAAACAGAAGCTATGCCGCTCCCCGTGATTGATCAAAGGTCAATCACCGCTCTCAATGATGTATGAAGGATAATCAACACTAAAATTCAAGATATGATGTCAAGATCAATATGTCAGCCTTTTGCTTTCCAAAATGTCTACTCAGATCACAAATTCAATCCCACTAAAAACTTCTTTCAAGAATTCAAGATCAATCCTTCACACTCTTTCAAGAAATCACACAAATTCACCACTAATAACGAGAATGTGAAGGAAACTATCACTCTATTCACTAAATGGATGAATGATGAAAATGAAAAACTTCCCTTATCAATGGAGAAGCACAACCACGCTGATTGCAGGGGAGAAACTTCACAAGGAGTACTTTCTTCTTCAAGAGTAGTATAAGATAGATGGTTTTCAAAAGGGATGCCTCAACCCTTGCTCTGAAGGGGTATTTATAGGACCAGAGCGGTAGGTTGTAATTTTCTGAGAATTTCAAAAAAAAATTTGAGCTCAAAAGGAACTGTATTTAATTTTTATGAATTTTCAAAGATTTTTGGAAGGTTTCATTAATGACGTAATTAATGACATTAATTACCCATTAACGAAATTAATAATGGAATGTCAAAAGTCGGAACAAATTTGAATTTTGGCATTTAATAAAAACCTTTTCGGAAGGTCAACCGTCGGACCCACCCTTTGACCCTTTAAATTCCTTCTTTAATTAAGTTTAACTTAATTAGTTATTATAAATAAAAAAATCTTTCTATAAATAAAACCTTCATGGCGCACTGGTAAGGCGCTCCATTTCTGGGGCAGAGGTTGTGGGTTCAACTCCCGCCCTCCCCATATATATGTATATATATATATATTATTATTCAAACTTTAGTAGCGGACCGGGGATTTAACTGGTTAAATCTGCCCGTCGGGTCCGCCACTAAGGCTAATGGGCTCCGCCCATTTAGGCCTTATTGGGCCCTTTTTAAATGAACTAAAATACCAAAAATTTATTTAAAAGTCAATTTTGCACCATTTAAAAGGCTTTTAATTGTTTAAAAAATTCAGAAAAATATTTGTAATATTTTCTAAAGTAGTTAACAATATTTCTAAGGCTTCTGAAAATAATTTCAACATACCTTAAATATAAAATGACCTTTTAAATATTTTAAAGTATTAAAATAATATTTTAATACTTTTAAAAATATTTTCAGAAAGTTTAAAAAACATTTTTCATCCTCCCAAGTACTTTAAGATTATTTTAGTTTATTTTATAGTTTTAAAACAGTTTAAAAACATAATCTTAAAATATTTTTAAGCTCTAATTATAAATTAGTTTCTTAATTATAAATTCATGATATTAATGTAATAGTGTACATTAAAACACAAAAACGTCAACAACTACCTTGGCCAAAGACTTCATCATATTCTCTTCATTAAGTTGTCGCATCTTATACCAAGAGTGGACGATCCCATATTGACCATTAAATCATCTTCGTGAATTTCTAGATGCACTTGAAATATATTACATCATCTCCCTTAAGTGGTCCTTAGACTATTTGGAATCCCATGATTAGGAACTCGTAGGTCATAGTCAAAGTACCACTATCCGTCCATAAGACGTCTTTGGTGTCTCAGGTCTAAGGACCACTTACACAACTATGACCTGAATTAGCCTAATTTAAACTATGGTATAATAACATTCAGGATTCATACGATTCAATTTAGTGAATTCTTTCCACTAAAGAGCACCCACTATTTATCCTTAGTATATCTACATTAACGGTTACGGGAACAACCATATTCATCATATAAGTGAGGCTGGATAGTGCTATTCTACTTGGATACTTATATGCCCTTCTCAAGTATCCTTCGAATAAGAAAGTTTATAACGCATGTTTAAGGACTAATGATCTGCGTATTATGATCTCATCATGATTCACTAAGTCGAATAATGTATTCATGGACTTCATTATTAGCATCACACATGCACTATAATGAATATCTTTTATGAATGAGATATGAAATGTGTAATTGGCTTGCTGGCCACAGATATTTCCATTAGTATAGAGGAGAAACAAAGAAGCGCAAGGAAAAAAAAATTGCAATAGAGCTTTATGTGTCCTAAAATTGTTAAGTATGGATATTTGTGGACCTTTCCTAGAGCATCTTGGAGTGGTCAACAATATTTTATCACATTTATTGAAGAGTACTATTGATATGAACACTTTCTCTTATCCATGAGAAATCTCAAGAAATAGAAGTGTTCAAAATTTATAAGGCTAAGTTAAGAATCACCTTGGCAAAAAAATTAAAACCATTTTTCAAACCATGGACAATACAATGAAACATACATAGAATGAATTGAATTAAATAATAGTACATCACACCGATAAGTTAAACTAAATTAAGATGCATAATGTATAATATAAAAACTGAAAAATGAGAAATGTGACTAAACTTGAATCTTAAATTTGAATTAAACTACACTATTGTAAATTAATATTTTATAGGTAAATAAAAATATATATTTGAAATTTAAAAGACATGGCATCAGAAATGTGAATATAAACCAAATTAAAATAACAAAGACATCATAATAAGTTGAAAAATATTAAAACATAAAAATAAAAAAAGAAATGAGGAGAAATACAAGACATAACTAAAAACTAATAGATGTTAAACTTTGTAATCAAGGGAAACAAAAAATAATGATCTTCGGTTTCGAGGGTCTTAAGTTCTGTCTCATGCAGGGATGACAACCGTTTGAATAGACCCAGCATGGGGCTCCCACATACAAAACTACCATTCATAGTTTTAATAAATGACCTAATTTGTATTCATTTTTTCAGCCATAACCATTGCAAAAAGAGCATTAATTAGATGTTTAGCAATTTAATTACTATCGGTGTATGTTTATATGTGTTCTAGCCCACATTAAATGTAACTAGTGTTCGCCCATCTTAATACCAATATCTGATTGCAATATGAAGACTAATTCTGATCCCGGTATTGAAACCATGAAGTCTAATACTTGCCTTCACCAATTGCCACAGATCTGATATATCAGTATGTGTTCCCATATTAACATCTGCCATCGTCTTTGGGGTTGGACGGCAATGTCAAATATCGGTCACATATATCAGTTTTTTATGATATGGAACATATAATTTGAAATATATTTTAAAAATATTTTTCATTTGTAGGAAAAATGCAAATAATATTCACTTAATCTTAATGACATTAGAGCTGCGTTTGGACTAAGTTGTCTCCCGTTAACTAATGCCATGTTGATTAACCATCATCTTATTTTGTGTGTGAAGGGGTGAGTCGGTGAGGGCAGTGTTCACCTGTCCTGATACCGGCATCGGATTACGGTATCAGGACGACTGCTATACCGGATACCGAAAATCAAATTTTAGGTATCTGTTTTTTCCGATATCCGTCTCAATGTAGTCATCCGCCTCCGTCTCAAGGGGGAGGATGACGATATCGGATATCGATGTTGGATATCGGATTCCAATATCCAACTTAGAAGGGTTGTATAAAATTTTAATTTAATCATTATCAAGCAGCCGTTAGGCAAGTCAACATGTGGAAGAGGTTCGATGGGAGTATTTTATTTTAATGAGGGGGACGTTTAATATATACAGCTTGAACTTTTTTTTCTTCCATATGGGATAACAACAAGATTCCGAGTTCAACATCAAACTCTGAATCCTTTATCCCATATGGAAGAAAACAGAAATGTTAGTGAGATAGGCCTTATATGGTTAATGGGCCTTGTGCTATTAGCCCATTACCCTCATATTCTCGTTTTCTCTCTCCTAGGGTATATAGACCCTTCCCTTGTAACCTATCTTGTATTAGAGTATTCTTCTTCTTGTTCTCATCATCCTTCTCCCTCTCCTAACCCAACCTATGTTAGGATTCCACATGGTATCAGAGCGTTGCTCTTGATCCTCCTCTTCTTCTTGTCCCTGGCCCTTGCTGCCACTGTCTGCTAGCCAGACTCACCAGCCAGCCAGCGGCGTTCCTTCCTCCCCGCCTATCCGGGATCTGTTTGCCGAGTACAAGGATCGTCCCGTTATCGCCCATGTTGGTCGTTCGATCAATTTTCTGACGGTCAAGGGGAAGGCTCTCCGCCTCGAATTGCGACCTATCGGTAACTCGAGGTCCTAAGCGGATTACGTCCCCCGTTTGTGGGTACCCAAGAGAACACTACGCAGGTCCCGCACTCCAGGGATTTCGATCGTCGACATGGCTCCCAGCGTCGGGAAATTCGACCAGTCGCCGTGAACGAGAAATTCATCGGTCGGAAGCCCACTTGCTGCGGAATTCCTTGGTCGGGTTCACCTTGGCTGATAGTCCATTCGGACAGGACCCGCTGGGTTGGGAGTTTGCCCAGTCGTAGCCGCCTGGACGTGAAATTGGCCGTTCAGAATCTGCCCACGGCGATTTTACCTGTTTGGGCATCACCATGGTTGATCGTTCTCCCGGTCGAACTCGACATAGGTTAAGGGATCCGACCGACCAGGGGGTGCCCTGAAGGTGTCGCCCCTTGAACAAGGCGGCCAAGCCTTCGATCGGACCTTGTTGGTTCTCCCTGACTTTTTCGCTAAAGCAACGACGCGACTCCCGCTTCCGCCCTCTCGTGTTGGCCATACCGCTCGCAGCCCGCAGCCGCAGCCCGCAACCGCAGGCCGTCGGCCGCAGCCACAGCCCGCAGCCGCAGGCCGCCAACCGCAGTCGCCGCCCGCAACTGAGCGCCGCCGCAGGCCGTAGGCCGCCTGCCGTAGCCAATAGCCTACAACCGCAGCCCGCAACTGCAGGCCGCCAGCCGCAACTGCCGCCCACGCAGGCCGCAAGCCGTTGCCAGCCGTAGCCGGACCAGTCGCCGTGATCGCTGCTGCTCATCATGTCTACCGTCCACTCGGGGTCTTCTCCTCCTGAGAACCCCACGGCGCAGTCTCCCGTCTTCACAACGGCTGACTTCGGGAGAGACCTGCCCTCTCCGAAGATTGGTCTCCCTCTCCCGCCTGCTCCTGACTGTTGTCGGTTGAGTGCTCCGCAACTGTTGGCCTAGATTAAGTTTGTGGAGTCCACACTAAAGGGGCGTCTCCTCCACAAGCACTTGATCTGCCCGTCTCTGCCGCCGACCGACCCGCACTATGTTGCGTTCGACGTCGAGCAGAACTTTGTCCAATCCTGACTGCTGAACCACATGCTCTTTCCCTCGGTCTACGACAAGTTCCTTCACTTGACTACTCCGAAGGAGATTTGGGATCATGCCCACAAGTATTGTGGCCACGGTGCCGATCACTGGCGGATTTTCTCGCTAGTGGAGCGCGCAGGTGCCCTCCGCCAAGGGACGATGTCCATCATGGGCTATAGCTTGGCCCACACTGCACTCTGGCGGGAGGTCGACTACTACATGCCCGTTGGCGACCCCAATGGCGTTGACTGACGTCACACTCTTCACCTTCGGTTTCTCTCATTCCTTGACCGCCTCAACCCGGAGTATGCCGAGGTTCGACGCAGGACTTTGCGCACCAAAGGTACTCTCCCAGACTTTGACGCGGTGGTCAAGGAATTGATCGAGACGGAGAGCAGCCTCCGGCGTGCTCGCTCGGAAGTGGAGCCCTCGGCCAACTCCACTGCCTTGCTTTCCCCCCCTGGGGATTCCTCTGGTTTGCTGCCGCGTCCACCGGAGCAACCTAAATCTCTTGCCCCGGACCCGGCCTCCGACCCGCGGGACAAGATGGTCTGTACCTACTGCGACAAGCGCCGTCACACGGCGAAGCGGTGCAGGAAGAAGTAGTTTGATCTTCAAGCTGCCAGGGATGCCAAAGCTCATGTCGCCGCCGTGCCCGGCAGCCCTATGGTGACCATGGAGCAGTTGCAGACCGACCTTGCTCGCTTGAGTGCGCAATTTACCGCCTTGCAGACCCAGCTTATGGCCTCCTTTGGGATGTTCGGTGCGTCACCTGCCTCTCCTTCAGATTCGTGGTATTGTGGACATACGGCTCTCACAGCCCCTCTCGTGTCGGATACCACTTGTGTGCTTGATACGGGGGTCACGGAACACATGACCCCGTTCAATCATTGCTTCGTATCCTACGAGCGGCACGTTGGGACCCGGGCTGTCCTCACCGCTGGTGGTGGACGTCTTCGAGTGGCTGGCATCTGGACTATCCACGTGGATGGTCTCGGCCTCATTCACAACGTCCTCCACATTCCGTCTCTCCGTGCCTTGCTTATGTCACCGCAGCGCCTTGTCGATGCGGTCCAATGTTCCTTCCATATCCAACCTGATGGGATCTTCTTGTCTAACAAGGTGCGGAAGATTACACCGATTAGGCGGGACCAGGGGTTGCTGTTGTTCGATGATGGGAGCCGATCGTGCCTCATGGTGCAGCGAAGTCCTGGACCAGCCGCTGATTCTCGCCGCGACCGCCTCCTGCTTGCTCACCAGCGCCTCGGGCACCCACCGCTCTCTACTTTACAGCGTCAGTTTCCGTCTTTATGTATGGGCTTGGACCTTAAGACCATTGTTTGTGAGGCGTGCAAATTAGCCAAACATCGACGCTGATCTTTTCCTCCATCTGCTTCCCATACGACGGTGCCGCTATATCGTATTCACAGTGATGTCTGGGGTCCGGCTCCACAGCCCAGTCTGAAGGGGCACCGCTGGTTTCTGATCTTCATCGATGAGGCCACCCGCTACACGTGGACTTACTTGCTTCCAGCTAAGTTGACTGTAGCGGCCACGGTTCGGCAGTTATGTGCGATGGTTCAGACCTAGTTTGGCCGTCCCATTCAGCGTTTCCGCTTGGACAACGCTCGTGACTATGTCAACCATGAGTTGGCGTCTTACTTTGCCGAGCGGGGCGTCCTCCACGAGACGTCGTGCGTTGCCACCCCAGAGCAAAATGGCATGGCAGAGCGTCGCATTGGCTATGTGACGTCCACGGCCCGCACATTGCTGCTGAATTACGGTGTCCCCTGGCAGTATTGGGGAGAAGCCGTTTTGACGGCCACTCATCTCATCAACCGCCTGCCCTCCCAGCCTCTTCGGTTCTGCAGTCCGATTGATCGGATGTCCATTGCATTTCACGTTGTCACGCTGCACACCAACCTCCTTCCCAGTGTCATTGGGTGCACCGCGTACGTCCATGACACCACACCCACCTTGACGAAGCTTGATGCCCGGGCTCTCAAATGCATCTTCGTCGGCTACTCCTCTCTCCAAAAAGGGTACAAATGCTATCACCCCTCCACTCGACGGTTCCTCATTTCTGCGAACGTCACCTTTGCTGAATTTCAACCCTTCTTTGGCTCCCCCTCCTCGTCCGGCCTTTTGCCGGGTGAGGCCTCCTCGTCTCCCACTTTGGATCCCTTCCCTGTCGTCGAGCCTCCGCCCTCTCCCACGGATGTCACCCGTGATCCTTCTCTGCCACCTCCTGACTCCTCACCCGTGGTGCCCTCTGACCCGTGTTCCTCCACGACGTCTCCTCCTCAGGTTTCCTCTACTCTCCCGTAGCTCACCCCCCTCGATTCCTCACCTCTGGTCTCTCCTTCCTCCGAGTCATCCGTCCCTGCTGAGACATCCTCTCCCTCCATTGCTTCTGCTCCATCCCCTGGCCATCCCTCTCCGTCGGCTTCCCTTGTGGCTGACGATGATCCCCTCGGTTGGCCAATTGCTCTTCGCAAAGGGGTCCGCCAGTGCACTCGCACACCTCTTTATCCACTTTCTCACTACCTTTCCTACGACCGCCTGAGTCCTCCCTACCGCCTGTTTTTGACTCGCATTACATCCATTAGTGTCCCACGCCGTCTTGCCGATGCTCTTGCCTGTCCTCATTGGAAGGCGGCGATGGATGAAGAAATACATGCCTTGATCAAAAACAACACGTGGGATGTGGTTCCTCTTCTGCCGGGAAAGAAGGCCATGGGGTGCAAGTGGGTTCACACACTGAAGCTTTACGCAGTGTGTGATGGGTCCCTTGAGCGTCGCAAGTCTCGGCTGGTTGCTCGGGGCTTTACGCAGTCCTACGGGATCGACTACTTTGAGACCTTCTCTCCCGTGGCGAAGATGGAATCTGTCCGTCTACTCTTGGCTCTCACTGCTCATCATGGGTGGTTGATTCGGCAATTTGATGTCAAGAACGCATTTCTTCACGGCGATCTTGAGGAAGAGGTCTACATGAGCCATCCTCCCGGGTACCCCCTTGGTCCTGCGGGAACCGTCTGTCGGCTGCGGAAGTCCTTGTAAGGACTGAAGCAGTCTCCGCGAATGTGGTTTGGTCGCTTCTCCTCCGTCATGTGTGCTGAAGGTTACACCCAGAGCAACGGTGACACTACCAGCTTCTATTGTCATGGCCCGCTCGGGGTCGCTATCCTAGTGACGATATTCTGATTACTGGTTCGGATACTACTAAAGCCTCTCGCCTCGGACTTGCTCTTGCTCGGGAATTTGAGATCAAGGCACTCGGCCCCCTCCGTTACTTTTTGGGTCTTGAGGTCGCCTACTCGTCTCGCGGCATCTTCGTCTCCCAGCAGAAGTACACCGTTGACCTGCTGACACTGACTGGTATGACTGCTTGCTCCCCACTCCGGACGCCCATTGATCCCAACGTGAAGTTGGGTGACGGGGGCGACTCTCCGCCGGTCAACCACTATCAGTATCAGCAGCTGGTGGGGAAGCTCCTCTATTTGACCCACACTCGTCCTGATATCAGCTTCGCTGTCAACCTCCTTAGCCAGTTCATGCATGCTCCCCATGAGATCCATCGCCAGGCTGCCAATCGGGTCCTTGCATACCTGAAAGGCTGCCCCGTGAAGGGCCTACTCTTCCCACGGAGCTCTGACACGACTGTGAAGGTCTATACAGACGCTGATTTTGCCGGGTCCGTCGTCGACTACCGTTCTACCACCGGGTACTGCGCCTTCGTGTTCGGTGGCCTTGTCAGCTGGAAGAGCAGTAAGCATGACAAGGTGTCCTGCTCTAGTGCCGAGGCGGAATTCTGGGCCCTTGCTGATGGGGCTTCGGAAGGCCAGTGGATCTATGGGATCTTGCGCGAGCTTCGCGTCAAGTATTCCGGCCCGATCCACTTCTACTGCGACAACAAGTCGGCTATTGCGCTGGCCAAAAATCCTGGCCAGACCAGTCGGATCAAGCACATGGAGCGTGACCGCTACTTCTTCAAGGAGCGGATGGACGAGGGCTTCTTCGACCTCCATTTTGTGTCTTCCTCCGACCAGGCCGCCGATGTCTTGACCAATCTAATCCTCTCCTGGTGCATGCTGTATCCAAGCTCGGCATGGACGACATCCATACCTCGCTTGCGGGGGCTGTTAGTGAGTTAGGCCTTATATGGGTAATGGGCCTTGTGCTATTAGCCCATTACCCTCCTATTCTCGTTTTCTCTCTCCTAGGGTATATATACCCTTCTCTTGTAACCTATCTTGTATGAGAGTATTCTTCTTCTTGTTCTCATCATCCTTCTCCCTCTCCTAACCCAACCTAGGTTAGGATTCGGGCTGTATTTATTGGACAAAGTATTAAATTATTAAATATATTATATATATAACCGGCTTAAATATACTTTATATATTTATAAATATATTACTAAATCATTTAATAAATATTATACCTTGTCTAATACAGGGCACGAATTTTGCTTTCTTCTATATCAGATAACGGGATTCGAAGACTAATGTAAACTCCGAATCCCGTTATCCCATAAGGAAGAAAATAAAAAACTTGCACTGTATAAATTAATGAGGTTGAAAACATAACAAAATCATATGCCTTAGATGTATGTAAATCATTGAAAATGATGTTTAATAATGTTTTTTTCTGTCGATACCGGATATCGATATCCGGATACCGGTTCCAATATCCGGTTATTGAAATCTGATATCCAGTATCCGATATCCGGACCGCCCTTACCCCTCCGATATCCGTTACCAACATCCGTCCACATCTAAAAGACGGATACTGACCGATATCCGATATCCGGACCGTCCTTACGCCTCCAATATCCGTCACTCACATCCGTCCACATCTAAAAGACGGATACTGACCGATATCAGATATCCGATATCAGACACCGTCCAGGTTTTATTGCCGATATCGAATGTCGGACGAATATAAGTTGGGCGAACACTAGGTGAGGGTGTGCAGCTTTGAGAGGCGGCCATAGACAAACTACATACAATATTTTAGTTGTGAACAAAATAGTGAACCAAGAAGAGATGTTTCACAGTCAAAGTCAACAGGGGACAACTTAGCTCAGCCCAGATACAACCATGGAGTCAGTCTATCCAACATGGGCACTCGTCATGTGCAGCCAGGCGGCTCCCAATGTAGAATATTTTGACTTTTTAAATAAAATTTATTTCATATGAGACAATGTCTCTTCACGAAAAAACCAAAATCCAGATATGGACATGCAACATCCAGATTTTAATATCCGGATATCAGAAACCGATATCTGCTACCATCATCCACCACTGTCCAGACCGCTTCGGCATCCATCCCCTTATCCGATATCGGACAAATACCCGAATTCCATCTTGTTTTCTCCCTGGCTGTCGAGACTAACACCCACAGGGGCCCTTGCACTTGGCAGCACTGGCAGAAATTAGGTCAACTTGGTAGTTTGGAAATTCAAAGTTGAGACCCTGCAACACTGTTTCATCCAAATTGAGACCTCCCAAGTCTCCACGCTTCGCTTAAAATCCGACGGCGGAGATGCGGCCACGTCATCTAATTTGTGGAATCCGAACTCTGAATCGGTGCGGTATATTCCAAAGCGCAAGAGTATAATTCTGTTCGATTCGAGCTCAATCCGAGCTCCCCCAGGAAGAGATCGGCGAACGAAGATGAAATCTTGCCGAGGAGATGCAGTTCAGGTTGAATTTCGTGCGATCTTCTTTGTTGTTTGATTATCTGTGAGGAAGTGCTAGTCGTTTGAACCGGATTTGAAGTTTCAATCCTGCAAAATCCGGAGAAAATTCCTTTTCCGTGGCTTCTTACATCCAATTCTGTAGTTTCTCGATCTAATTCTGTAGTTTCTTCTCTTCCTTTTCTTGGGGAGAAAGTTCGTTCGAGGTCGATCTAGACGTAATCTCCACTTTGCTGCTTTAGTAAGCGGTTACATTCATTTCACTGATCTTTGCAGGAACAGAGCTTGATCTTCTACTCACCGATGATTGGTGAGAACGATTCAAGAATCAAAATAATCGAAGGAATCGAGAAACTTCGAGACGGTGATCTTGAGGAGAACAGAAAGGTGATGTTTAAACCTGTTCAAGGCAACAAACAGTCGCTTTGAAGATCTTTGCAGGAACAGAACTTGCTCTTCCCGCGTGCCAATATTCAACTCACAGAAGAATGGTGAGGACGAGTCAAGAATCAAAATATCGGAAAATAAATCAGGAAACTTCGCCATACGAGGTAATTGTGGACGAGACAGCGCCGCGAGTAAACAGAAAAGCCGCACCGATTTCGCTGTGTTCTAATTGTTTAAGCCTGTTCTAGGAGCCATTCTTTTTCCAGATATTTGCAGGAACATAAATTGATCTTCCAGCGCGCTGAAATTGAACTCACAGATGAATGATGAGAACGATTCTAAAGAAAAAGAAAATCGATTAACGAATCAAGAAACTTCGCCATATGATTCGAGATTCTCAGATTACGACGCGCGTACAAGGTAATTGCTGACGAGAAATCGCGTGAAGTTACAGAAAAGTCGCACGGATTCTGCTGTGTTCTAATTGTTTAAACCTCTTCTAGGCGCCATTCATTTTCCAGATCTTTGTAGGAATGGAACTTGATCTTCCATAGCGCCCACATTCAGCTCACCGAAGAATGGTGAGAACGATTCAAGAATCAAATGGATCGAAAAATGAATCAAGAAACTTCGCATACAGGGTAATTACTGATGAGAAAGCGCGTGAAATTATCGAAATGTCGCATCGATTCTGCTGCACTCTAATTGTTTAAAACTCTTCTCGATCTTTGCAGGAACAGAACTCGATCTTCCAGCGCGCAGATATTCAGCTCACTGAAGAATGGTGAGAACGATTCAAGAATCAAAAAGATCAAACAATGAATCAAGAAACTTCGCATACAAGGTAATTACAGACGAGAAAGCGCATGAAATTATAGAAAAGTCGCATCGATTCTGCTGTACGCTAATTGTTTAAACATGTTCCAGGCTCTATTCCTTCTCCGGATCTTTGCAGGAACAGAATTTGACCTTCCAGCGCGGCGATTTTCTGCTCGTTAATGAATGATATGATAAGAACGATCCAAGATTCATAAATATCAAACAATTAATCAAGAAACTTCGCATACAAGGTAATTACAGACGAGAAACCGCGTGAAATTATAGGAGAGTCGCTCCGATTCTGCTTGTGTTCTTATTTGTTTAAACCTCTTCTTTCTTCAGGCCGAAGCGAAAGGCGCCCCACGAGATGCTTTGGCGGTATCGAGGTGCGGGCCCCACCGAGAATTTCAAAAAAAGCCACGTCATTGGTCGGCGTCGGCCGTTTCAATAAAATCTGACGGACAGGAACGCAAATAACTTCGCAGAAGGGGGGTTTCGAAGAAAAAGTCCCCGATGCTTCTAGATGGTTCGATTGGCGGACGGCGAGGAGCGAGTCTCGTCCGTCCGTGGAACGAGATCGACGGTCCAGATCTCGTTTGAGAGCCGAGATGTTATGGTCGTCGTCTTCTTCGCCGGTAGAAATAGCCTGGAAAAGAAGAAATCGGGGGAAGGCGCTCGTCTTTGTATTTGAGATTTCCGACCTGCTCCAGCTGAGCTCTTGATCGAGTAGCTGATCGAAGAGTTGATCGAGGATGGGCGAACACGACAAGGAATCGAGCTCGGCGGGAGAGAGAGAGTTCGAGAAGATCGCGGAGAAGTTGCACGGTCATGATCCTTCCGACGATGAGAAGACGGAGGTTCTCGCCGCTGTCAAGAACAAGATCTGGCGGTTTTTCGGCCGCGAGACTCCTGTTCATTCTGTTCTCGGAGGCGGCAAAGGTACCATAACGAACATGCTCTCTCTTTCCGCCAGTTTTAGTGATTTTGTCATCTGTTTGTCTGTTTTTTTCTCGAGATCTCGGGAACTCGGATCTGATTTCTTGTGTTCTTCGGAGCTCTGCAATTTTACGGCAATATTCGGAAATTTAGTCTTCTGATGTAGATGTACTCGTAAAATTAATGTCATATTAGAACTGATTTTTATATTAAAAAACAGTATTTTATGCTATTTGCACGGCTGATTTCTCAGATGATCGAATAAAATATGCATATTATTACTAATATATTATAATCACGAATACGAAATTATGACAGATCTATTTTTTCGTAAGAATTCACAAATTACAACTATTCATGATTTAATGTTACTAATTACACTCCGGATTTCGTTTGCAGTGGCGGATATCGTCCTGTGGAAGAACAAGAAGGTAACATCCGGAGTTCTTGGCGTGGCTACGGCGATCTGGGTTCTCTTTGAACTGCTCGAATATCATCTGCTCACGCTTGTGAGTCATCTCCTCATCTTCATCCTGGGCAGTCTCTTTATCTGGATCAACTTCTCGACGTTCATCAACAAGTAACCAAGAACTTCCCTCTCTCTCTCTCTCTATAATTCTCCTGCCTCTTCATCAAAATGACTGTTTAATGAATGATCTTTCTCTTCAGATCTCCTCCGCGAATTCCAGAGATCCACATCCCTGAAGATCTCACCGTAGACATTGCTCGTTCCCTGAGGGTGGAGATTAACCATGCGTTTTCAGTTCTTAGAGACACTGCCTCGGGGAAAGATATAAAGAAATTCCTTGCGGTAATTTATCTCCTCCATAACCTAGCTATTGAAGTCTTAATTTAATCTTACTGATTTTTTCTGGGTTCTCAGGCGATGGCCGGGCTCTGGGTTCTATCTATAATTGGGAGTTGCTTCAACTTCTTGACACTGTTTTACTTTGGTGAGACTTTCATTAATTAATTACTCCTACTCTTTCAAACTATTTTATTAACTGTTATCATGAACAGCATTCGTGCTACTGCTCACCGTCCCGATCGTGTACAACAAGTATGAAGATAAGATTGACGCGTTTGGGGAGAAGGCGACGGCAGAAATCAAGAAACAGTATGCCGTGTTTGATGAGAAGGTTCTGAGCAAGATTCCAAAGGGACCGCTTAAAGCCAAGAAGTTTTAAGTTCTATATATATCACTGGTTAGATGCGCCCTTCACTCTCTTGATGGCAGTTTGATTCTAGTATGTTTCCTTGGTTTTTTATTTCTCTGCTGTATTTTCTGGGTCATAGTTGGGCGCCGATACTCGATGCATATTTAAAGAAGCTTCATGTGATGTCCATGTTCGTAATGCCACTTCATTTATTCCAAAACTCTTTTTTCTTTTTACTTGTTTCCTGTGATGTTTTGGATCGACGTGAGACATTTTTGTGAATTCTAGATAAATATACGGCAATTCATTTGAGTATTTTGAATGATGTTGGTGGATTAATCACAAATTCCTAATGATTTTTCTACGGGGCAAGCAATGAAAAAAATATCCTGCCCAGATGAAATTTAAGTACACTGTTGTATATCATTAGTATAGATTGTGAACATCAAGAAATGTCTATGCTAACTTCATCAAATTGAGTTTGAATTACTAACTTTTACCCAGAAACTTCACTCATGGTCTGCATAATTTCTACCAAAGTTTGTGCATGTTTTTCAGGTTGGTATTTTCTCAAAAGAACCTAATTTCATAGTGAAAAACATGAGTTTTGGCTTTGAATAGGGTAGTACAGTAACGAATCTATTAATACGAATTTATCATTTTCTTCAATTAAAAATCTCAATATTGGGCACAAGAACCATGGTAAAATGTACATTTTCTCAGCATCATATGGCCAAAAAATTGTAGAAATTAAGGATACTCGGAGTGAAGTTTCTGGGGAAAAATACGAGTAAACTTTTGTAATTAAAATAGAAAATTTAGCGAAATTAGCACTGTTTAGTCGTACAGTGGCATGACATTCATTCTTCTTTTCCTCGCTTTTGCCTTTTTCATTTGTTGTCTGAGCTAGATCTGACGCGGTCGGAAAAATTAACTTTAGTTGGACTGTCTGATCTCGTTCATCTTTCGTCTTATGGTATAATGAAAACTTACCTCATCCTTGTTTTTTTCTGCCGCCCAATAGTAGATCCAGTCCCTCGTCACATCTAATGGTGTGGTGTAAAACAAAAGCTTCCGACCATAGACAAATGAGACAGCCATGCGACGGTGACGCCATACGACAAAACGACACGTGGAAAGTACGATAAAAATACAGCATGATCAAATTCAAAAGAATGGGAAAATAGTTATGTCGCTTGCATCATATCATTATAAGCGGCCGTCATCCCAAAATTCTCTCTACCATTGTTTAAAGTTTTTGTGAATCTCGATAAACTCCTCTAAGTCGTAAACATACTGAAAAATGCATGAAATCCCATGAAAATAGCTACTTTTGGAATGTCATAAATGCTGGAATCATACTATCTTGGGTTGCAAATAACAGGGTAATCCCAACGGGCAGTTCTAGTCTTTGATTTTGGATATTATAAGTGCAAGGGAACTACTGCTAAGAGAAGTTTGTCTGCAACCATCCAGACCCCAAATCGAAAAGTACATAGAAAGTAATAGAAGGAGAGATTAGCTTTAGAGAATTAACAGTTAATATGAAGAAATTGAAAATTTCTGGTTCTTGAATATTACAGAAGTTGTCATTCAATGTCCTTTAAATTAATAATCCCAAAAGATAAGAAATTTAAGTAGGACTTTTAAATGAAAAGGAGTGTGACACACAAGATGAAGAAATCTAAAATAAGGGTTCTGACTGGGTTAAATTAAGTACATAAATAAATTAAGTGAGAATAGAGAGGAAGATTCTAGAATTAGTAATCAAAACACAACTCAGATGAAGTGAACTTTGGTCACTCAGTATCTGATCCCATAAATATCTAATTAAGTCCTAATCATATTAATTTGTATTATTTAATCTATCACATTTTATTGATGACAGGATATTTTATTATGCTCAACTGTTTCAAAACTTGATAAAGTGCATTTAGTGTTGTTATAACTAATTATGCATTCCGAAATATAATTAGAATGAAAACTGAAAGCAGAAGGATTATTTGACAGGATGAAGATTGTGTGAAAACATCTTGAGGCGGGGGATTTAGTAACTTAAAGAGACTTGTCATAGGAATCTATCAATAGTGCATTTGATCAACTCCTCCCTAGGTGAAGACATCACCATTTAGTTCTTATTTTGATGTCCGCTTCACTTCATTTTAATGTAGGCCGAACAATCACTCTAGACAGTCGATCTTCTCACTTTGTAACCAATTGAGGGGGGGTGAGTGAGCATAAGAAAGAGAGGGTTCACCCTTGGAAAATCTTAACTCTCACCCTTAGGGCATTCATCCATTTATAATTAAACAAAAGAAATTTAAGAAAAAACCATTGTTCTTTAAATTTATCTTCGATTGCCCAAATCTTTATCAGCTAAACCTGTTAATTAACTATTTACTACCATAGTTATTAGCTCCATAAGCCTAATAAATATTTATTAGCTAAACCTGTTAATTAACTATATCCAATTGATTTGTAACCTCCTCGATGTCTTCCCTCAGCTGCTTCACCACTATGACCTTACCATAACTGTCTTCTCTCTTCCATGTTTCGTCATCTCTTGTCCATTCCATCTTTCATTTGGTTCCCATCTTCGTCTTATCCATCTCAGTACCTTTATTCATTCTCTCACTTCTCCTGCACATCCCCCCTTATCTCTTTGTCAGTTTCCCGTCTCCCATTTTTTTGAGCCTCTACGTGCTACTTCTATCCCTCCGTTCTTGTTATTTCTTTTCTTTTGCTTCCATCAACTTGATTATCAAACCCACCTATTTTTTTCATTTTTTCCCATTATTATTTCCAATCTCAAATTCTTTATCATTGTTCCATTCATGTCCATCTATATCCATCTCCCAAATGTTCTCTTTCCATTTCATACCCTTCAGTAGAGTTCCAGATCAATGTCAATCGAGGTCATTCAAGATCAGGCAAACCTCACTATCGTGTCCCTTTTAGGTACCTTGAGACACCTCCACTTTCTAAGATAATTGTTCTTCAATTGATAATTCCTTTTGCACTGAGTGATTTCGTGATCTTGTTGCTACTTCTGACTTGTTTATATTCAGAAATCAGACATCGTCTAGTTATATTAAATTGAAAACTTCTAAATAATTGCCTTCATTATTTGTCGGTGATAAGTCCCTAGTTCTCAAATACAAGTCCCATCCTAGGATACTTAAATCCATTAGGATCACCCTCAAATAAAAGTCTCATGTATAGTTTATGTTGTGATGTTTATTAATATTTTCATCATTTCACTGATTTGCTTGGCATCTGTTAACTATTATTGTGAGTGGCTTTCTGGGCCTATATAAGTCACCATGGACCAATTCTAATGGCTTGTTGGTTTGTGAAGTACACAATTCAAAAAAATGGGTTTCTTGCCAACCACACATTCTAAATAAACTTGTTTCATAAATTCAATTCGTGCTAGTTCTACCAATCATTCAATGGAAAAACCTCTGATGGAATTTTCATGACATTGCACTTCTTGATATGTTATACAATTCTAGTTTCAGAAGATACAGCCCACATAATATGCGCTCACATATCTTAAGAAATCTCTTCTTCGTGTGATGCATGTTGAATTTTCATGACTCTAGCATGGATTTTCAGCTTTCATCATCCATGATACCAAGGATAAAAATATTTGAGTAAGTCCTGATATGTAGAGCACATTACCTGTTTTTATAATCCCACCAAACTGAAATCAGAGATGTGTAACTCCTATTACATGAATTTTGACTCTATATCCATCTTTATATTAATCATGAGTATGGATCTACAACCAAATTACACTATCCTGGACAGAGTCCTGTCCAAGCTACAATAGATGCCTTTATATCTCATCATACCATCTCTTGCCTCAATGTAAAGATACAACATAGCTTGAAAATGCTTCTCAATCACACCTCTTGTAGAGGAATTTCCTTTGGTCTATTGGCGATGTCCATAAGAAATGCTAACTCCAACTTCATAACTACTATTTTAAAGTCATTTCATCTTTCAATCAAAAGAATAATGCCCATATTTCCCATAATTACAGAATTTCTGCTGTTATTTGACGTTGCGGCATTTAATTTGCAAAAAAAATAGATTTGACATCAATGTGTATACAATATCCTTCGCTTCTCCTTTTTTCAGCATCACCTTAGATGTGCCCTCAATCCTAGTAACTACTTCTTCCAAAACTGCATGGCTGTCTAGTGCTTCCTATCACATACAGAAACTTATGACACAAGTCTAAATGTTATGCCTTTATTTCCTTTCGTGAAATTCATTATCATAGATCTTTAGGAATCCACGAGCCTTCTACAATTTCACGCTTTCAAAGTTACCAAAATACCCCATGAATACCTGATGTAAGTAGGTTATTGGTTGTTTTAGTACACAATTTTTTGATAACAAATAAAAATCCAAACTCACTCATATGTAAACTCAAATATGATGCTGGCCACAGCTCAAACTCACAATGATCTAATGTTGACTATAAAAATGGTTAACTCAATCAAACTAGGCTGAATATCACGAAGAAAAAATTAAGAGTTATTATAATATGTATACTATAATTATAAAAAAAGTATTTTTTTGAATCTAGAAAGAGAGGATGATTACCATATAAATATGGTAATTTTTGGATAACTTATGAAATTAATATGAAAGTTTTGAACTGAATACTTTGAAATTGACCTAATTTTGACGTTTTTTTAAAATGAATAAATGGACCAAGAAACTGATATCATAATAATATGAGTGGATATGGATGAAGAGCTTTTACAGAGAGGATTCACAAGAAATAAAAAGCATGGAATTTGGAGGTTCAAGTAATGAGATATGACTCATGAAAGTCAACACCCAAAAATCTCAACTCACATGAGGATACATTAGTCAAAAAAGGATTTGGAAAGTCAAATCTCAACAGAATTGCAATTATAAATGGAAAGAGGACACAAAAAATATATTACCCCCACAATTTCAAGATTTGGTTAAGAAGCACGAGAGAAAATCATGGCTGAAGTTACCACAAAAAATTGTGCCAAATTTGAGGAAAAAAAAACTAAGATTGAATCCAATTTTCTATTAATTTTTAGTACAATTGAAAAATCATCTCATTATAAATTACACGCATAAAATACTATATATTTCCAACCCGAAGCCCAAAACAATAAGGCTTTAAATCAAGTTCAAAGCTCGTAAATCACCTCGTTCTTCACTTATGGAGTATTCCATCCTGTTGGTAATGATTCCCTCCTCTTTTGATGCATTAACAAGATTTTGGCACCCTGGTTAGCATAACCAAGTCAATAATGTAAATTTCTCTATTTTTGAAAGAGGAAACATGACTACAGACTCCTTCAATAAAGGATTTCTGAGGTATATTTTTTGTGAAGAAATAAAAAGCTTAAATACATTCATGTGAATGGGTGAGATCTGGATATTCCATTTGTTTAAATGAAATCATATCGTCAAAATAATGCCTGGTGGCAGCATGGGAGAGGCCATCTCCTGCAAATCATGGGATCCATAGTATCCGCCTCTTTGAAGAAGCTTGATTGTGAGATATTTGTCCAATGTCTCATATTCTTCCATGTGTGCCTATGATAACATGCATTTTTAGTAGCTTAATATGACCATATTTACATGTTTTATTTGCATTTCCATATGTGCATGTTATCAAGATTAAAATGATTAAAATCATTTTTAGAATGATATTCTGAGATTTATGTATTTTATGTATTATTGGTATTTTTTTGACAACATATTCTTTAAGAAAACAATTTTTTGATCCAGAATATGATTTTTGTGAGAATTATTCGACATTAAATTTGGAAAGATATGAATTTTCTAAGTTGAAATATATATTTGTTTGTATTTTTGGGGGTTTAGTTTATTTTATATGAATTTTAGAATATATTTTGGGTTTTTTTGAATTTTCTTAGTGCAGGTGACGTGGACACTAGGACCAATCAGAAAAAAAGAGGGCGACACTTGGCCTGATGAGAGTCTTTGATCGCAGCTGACGAGGAGGAATCTCAGCCAATCATCGCATTTAATTCCCAGAAGAGATAAAACCCTAATCAAATGATGTGACAGCACTGACGAGGATGAGGAGAGAGAAATATTTGAAGTAAATCGACGGCTAGAAATTATCCAACTTCTAGGCTTGATACCTGATGATCCATAACCTGGATCAAGCTGAAATTTTAAGGGAAGCTTTGTCTTTTTTTCCTCTATCCATCCATATGGTTGGATCTATAAATTGAGCCCCGATCTTTGTCAAAAAACATCTTTAAGCTCACTTCCTCCTAGGGAGGCTGATTGAAAGAAAGCGAGGTTTTGAAGGTCCATCAAGTGTTCCTTGGTGTCTCTAGTGCTTGGGGAGGTTCAATAGTGAAGTGGGAAGGTTGATCTGTAGCAGAAAGATTCCATGATCCCGGCGGAATATAGATATCTAAGGTTAGCCTTTTGCCATACATTGAATCATTTCCAACACACCTTGTTAGTTTATCCATCTTCACCATCTATCACCTTCATCCATTACCATTCTCAATCTACTCCTTCATTGTCCCCTATCCATCCTCACCTTAACCATCATTTCACGTGCTCTCTATACCATGACGATCTCGTCACACATCTCGCTCCTTCCTATTTCAACAAACACATACCACTATGTCTCTCATTTCAACAATCATTCTACCTCATTCTAGCTATCTTTATCACCGTATCCACTTGTGTTTACACCACTTACCATGCCATTTGTATGATCCCATCTCACTCTCTTTTCTCGTCCATCCTAATCCCAAATTAATAAAACACTAATAAGCCATTTATCATCTTATTATCTACTCTCATCACGAATTCACCACTGATCTTTGCTTCACCCAATTCCTCTCATCACCACTGTATACATAATAGGTCGTACGTTCCCTAATATCCGTTCCCTGTGGAGACGACCCGTACTCATCACTAACTAATTAAATTATTTTACGATTATTTTTTATAAATTTTATTGATTAAACTCAAATTCTCACCGATGTAATTTTTACCCTAATTTTGAGTTTATCAACCTCCACATAACTTTTAAAAAATAATCCCATATGGAAATATTTTAATATTAGAAGAGTGCATAATGTTTGTACAGAATATTGGTTTGAAATACTAATATCTATTAGACTATTAAAATATAACTAGGGCCATCTTATGCCACGTTGGTGCCACATTGGGCCTTGATGCTACTATTGCTACTATGGCTCTTTAGAGCCCCCACCACATAGACATAGCCAAGTTAGCCGCTGTCGTGGGTCCATACCTATAGTTTTATTTAAAGATGATGAGATTTATTAAAGAACAGGACAAATAGAAACAACTATCATGTTCAACATATTTTTAAGAACATTTAATGCTCACTTATATTTGTGATTATAACATGTATGGAGTATAGTAAAGAACAAAGCAACTATTTCTATCACACCTTTTTTTCTGAAAGTTCTTTGAATTTTTACTGTAAGCAGAAATGAAATCTTTTTAAGATGTCGAGCTTTTCTCAAGCTTGCATCCAAATTTAAAACCTTTTATGGTCCTCAATAAAATCATCATGCTCATGAAAATATGGGTATCGCTATAATGCATGCAATGTAAAATAGTCTAAAAATTGTTGGTAAAGTGGGTTTAGAAAAAATATTGAGCATTAATTCCTTGTTGCATTCAATCTTCCTTAATTTGACTTGCATTTTGAATGATTTATCTCTTCACTCATCGTGTGAAACAAAAAAATAATGATAAAAAATATGCAAGCAAAACTATGTGTTGGGTTACTTCCCAACAAGTTTCATAGTCTTCAGCCGAATGTAACTCATCCATATGATGACTATGATGGGATGTATATTCTAGAAGTTGCAGTCCCATGACATGTTCTGGTGGGGGTGTCTCCTGAAAAGTGTATGGTTTTAATCAATGAACATTAACCTCGAATGATTTTTAGTATTAATATCTGATTTTAAGACTGCTCCATTCTTGAATGACTCAAGGACCATAAATGAACCATCCCACAAAGAACATAAATTTCCTAGAAAGAGCATAAGGTGAGAATTATAAAGCCAAATGTTGTCATGGATATGAAAAGTATTTGTAGCAATATAATTTTCATGGAAGCCATTTTTGGCTTTATAAAATCAGCGCCTCAATATGCCACATTTCATAACTCCTGAAGATCTTGACAATGGAGAAGTCTATTTTCCCAGCACCTTCTAGAGAGAGATTAAGATTTTTGATTCCCAGATAAGACTTATGTTTGAGTTCAACTGGAATGTGGCAAGGTTTTCCATGGATGAGCCTAAACGATGACATCTCAATGGGAAACTAAAATGTGATTCTGCAGGCCCATTCGACATCGGGTAGTTCTGATACCCAATATTTCCGTTCTGGATGAATTATCTTCTTTAATACATTTTTAACTTCTCTACTGCTCACTTCTACTTGGTCATTTTCTCGAGGGTGATATGGAGTCATAACTTGGTGATGCACTCTTATATTGTTTTCGTAAGGTAGTAAAATCACTATTGTTGAAGTGAGAATCCATCATCACAAATTATGGTCCTCGGGCTACCTAATTGAGAAAATTTACGTACAACCTTTTGTACTTCTTGATTATCTTTTGTGCTCATGGGAATTTTCTCAACCAGTTTTCATGCATCCTCCACCGCCAATAATATGTATTTATTTCCCTTGGAAGATGGAAACTATCCCATGAAATATATTCCCCATAAGAAAATATCTCCACTTCAATAATGGGCCACAAGTGCATCTAATTTCGTATGGAAATGTTCAATGCATATTAGTTTTTGAGGCATTACATGAAAATTTTTTTTGCATCCTTGGATATAGTAGGCCAATAGAATCCACTTTCAAACACTTTGTCTCTTGTCTTTCTCAAAGCATGACGTCTTCAACACAAGGCAGATTGACATATTGCCAAAGTATTACCTTGTTATCATTGGGCACACATCCTAAAATAATTTTATCTTCCCCTAAATAGAATAAGCAAGGCTCTTCCCAAAAGTTGTCTTTTAGCCTCAGGAGGAACTTGCTATTTTGGCGCTTGTTCCAATGTTTAAGTGTACAATCTATTACTAAGAAGTTTACAATTTGGCTGAACATTATTTGCAATGCCAAAGACTTATTCATGGGGAAATGTACTAGTAATCTCTCCAAAGTTAGAAAAAACATTGGGTTCTCACTACCTTGTACGTCCTAAATTTGGAAGTTAAATTCTTGAAGGAGAAACACCCATCAAGTAAGTCATTGTTTTGCCTCTTCCTTGGAGACAAAGTACTTAAGGGCTCGACGATCCGTGAAGACACAGATCTTGCAAATCAATATTATGTGTCCGTTAAGTCAATCACACTTCCATGATTTATTTAAGCTCATTGAGATAAATATTTATTCATTATTATTGTTGTTTCATGTTTATAATGAAGTCCTTGAATATAAGCAATAACTTAGTGAATTATGATGATGGCATAATAGATGAGTCACTAATCTTCAAGTGTGTAGTCTAAACATTCATATTCTTTGGATACTCGAGAGGACATCAAGTAATCTCGATAGAGTAGAATTATACGATCCTACTTATGCAATAAGTCTAGTTGATCCTGTGACCATTTGTGTTAAGACAATAAGGACACATGGTGGATGTTCTTTAGAGAAAGATTTCATTGAAGTGATCTTTATGAACCCTTAATTGTATCATACTTAAGCACCAACGATGTTGATCCATATTGGACCACCGCACAAGAAGCCCAACTTCTGGCACAATAAGCACACAGGGAGGCCCACACAGAGGGGCAGCATAGAGGCCCACAAAGGCCCATCTAGAAGTCCTCACACACACGTGCAAAAGATCGAGTAATTTCAGAAGAGGAACATGGAATTTATATACTATGTGTATTTTTTATTTCTTTGATATGGGATCAATGACATTTTGTAACTTTCAGATCCACGTCAGGCTGGGCTAAGCAGTAACAAAAGCGATTAGATGCGCATTTGTTTGATGCTCTTCTTTTGATTTGTGGTGATAATAAAGGAGATCGAACCCATCTAAAAGGAAGAAAGGCTCAGGTAGTGTGAGGTGGTGAGTAATGCGAGTCACTTGTAAGATGAGGAGGGCAGGGGTACACCATTAAGACTGGGTCCATCCAGACTCAGGCATTGATATTTAGACCATGGTGCTGGGTCCCTCAGGGCCCCATCTCTCAATCTGTGTTTCAGAACGCCGGGCCCTATCCCGCCAGGCCCGTGGCTGAGCCCCCAGCCATGGAGGACCGGCTGATCATCGCCCCCCCCCTAGTCGTTGGATCGATCAAATCCCTTGGGAGGAGAGAGGGAACTCAACCCCTTGAGGTGAGTGAGATTTGGAAAACTAAACCTCCATCCAATCCAGAAGGTGATGGAGGACCCTTCTCCAGGGAATCACGGAACGGGAGAGAGGAGCACCTTTGGTGGCGACTCACGATTTAGGACTAAGTAGAGAGGATCCCCAGAAGACAGCTGAGAGAAAGAGCTGGGAGAAGAGCGGAGAGGAGGAGATGGAGGTTGAGTGAGGAGGTTGGTCACACCAGCACCACACCCCCATTGCTTGTGTTCGTGCAGTTACCGTCTGATCCTGTTCTGGTAGAAAATTGTATGAATAATAATCATGGTGCATTAATTTTTTGATTAATTGAATTTGAGATATAAAGATTGATTTTTGAGTATTTTGTTCTTTTTTTGTTTGTTTTTGTTTTTTCGATGGTTTTTCTTGTTTTGGAATATTCATCAATCATCTAAGTTCATCATCATATTAATATAACATTATATATATATATATATAATATAATATAAAAATATAATAAAATATTTGGTCTCTTTGATGCATTCTGTCAAACACCTCTAGTCACCTCTAAGAACTTTTCTCATCTCAAAGTTCTGCTATGAAAAAAATGAAAAAAAAAATAAAAATATTATAAAAAAAAAAATATATATAAGAATAAGATATATGTATAATTATAATAGTGACTTACTAATCATACATATACTCTTCCTTAATACTCTTATTAGTCTCCTTACCTCTCTTAATCCTCCTTTCCTCTCTTATCTGAATCTCTCCTAATCATAACCAAAAATCTTCTCTCTTCTCTAAAATTATCTCTTTCACTTGAGATTTTCTATACTTAAACAGAAATTAATTCCTCTATCTATCTAGTTAGCTATACTACCTTATATATTCTTCTGACCTATCTAATTAGTTCTCTTACTAATTAAATAACTTACAATAAAATCACACTCTTCTTTTCTTCTAAAATTCATATAATTAATATTATATATATATATATCTATCAATATTCTTCCTCTCATCTCACTACTACCTATATTATCACCATATACTACTATTATTATATCTATCTCTTTTATTTCTTTTATTGTATAAAATGTAATAATAAGAATTGATAAATATCTATCTTCTTTCACCATCTTATCTTTCACACTTAATATACTTATCCCTTCTTACATTCCTCTTCTTTATATCTTTTATTCTTTTTCTTCTTATTATAGCCAAATTATCACATTCACAAGGCCATTCCCTAGCCATTCCCTGTGTCTCATACATTACTAGAGTGAGTTTATATTTTTTTTAAATTTTTTTTTTAAAATTAATTACAATTAAAATAACATAAAAAAAAAAAGTTGCCTACATCACCAACCTAGATTAAAGCATGATTTTTTTAAAAAAATTATGGAGTAACTCCTCCCTACTGTTTCATGCATGGGCCTGAATGCAGACAAAATGAGTAAAATTCTAGAACAGAGGAATTGCAAACCAAAGGGGTAGTTCTTCTCCATGCAACATGCTCTTGTTTGGATTGACGCATTGGTTTTCAAGTTATGTTCTCTTATTTTAAAGGTAAACTTATATAAAAAAAAACAATAATAACACCATTAAAATAAAGGATAAAATAAAATAAGAAAATAAAGTTGCAAATCTACTACTTGCATTATTAAACAAGTATTTTGAAGTAAAATCCTAAAATAAATGGTAACTCATGGCCATTTCAAAAATATATGAGACCGCCAGTAGAATTTAAATTCCAAATTTGGTCTGAAGATTATCATGCTCTTATATTATGAATTCCAGAAAATTATACGCGGAGCTAGAAACAACATATAATAAAAATTTTTTACTTTTAGGCACGAAACCGACATTGTCCTTAAATAGTGAAGTGATGAAATTATAATGATATATATAAACTTATGATGTGTGAATATGATGTTATTTATATTCATCCCTAAACATGCATTTTTCTCATGAAATGATTGGGCCAATGAGTAAAATGAGCTTTTTAACATTCAGATTAAACTTGTAATATTAAATAGATCTAAAAAAATATAATTCTTTTTAACATTCATAAGAATGAATTTTGTTTGATTTCATTGATTACATTGATTAAAAACATCAATTAGTACAAGTTCCTCTATAAAAAACATTTTCTTTTGCTCAATGGTTTGAGATTCTATCGTATCACTACTCCCAATAAAATTTTCATGCAAAGAGGCATTATTATCTGTAGAGGAATGAGAAATAATTTCATAAAAATTAGCTAAAAATTCATCTGCTTATTTTCATTCATTATTTTCTTCATTCATAAATAAAATATGAATGTCCATAAGAATTTCACATTGGTCTTCTATACACAGAACATGAATATCTGGGATAGTTTTGTCTTAAAAATAATAATCATTATTATTATGATGTGGCAATGGATAGTTTTTGGAAATGGGAAATGAATTCATTGATGTTGTGGTTGGAGTTCTTCTTCTTTTGGTTCTTCTACTATAACCTCATCATGCTCATTCTCATCTCCTTGAACAACATTGTAACATCATTCTATAGAATTTTGTTTTAGAAGCCAGATAATTATTTCATAATTAATACTCTAAACAAGTCATGAATGCATTCCTTGTTTTCATTACATATGACGGCACGGAAATGATTCAATATGAAATAAATTTATGGCATTAAGTAAAGGTTGAGTTGGAAATGAATCTTCCTACGAGTTTCTCTCAACTCTCTAAGATTTTGTCGGACCATATTGGGGCTGGTTCTGATTACCTTCTCTATTTAATAGATATTATATCCTCTTAAATATATTTTAATTCTCTTATGTTAAGTGAATCTTGTGAAATATTATTCTACATGATCATTAGTGAAACACAAAGAGCCAAAAAAACAATCAAGACTTGAATTTTTATGGCATCCCTTTTCACTCCATTGATCAAGATTTTGGTCAAATTGCATGGGATTGACCCCTCAATTTCATGATATTCCCAATCTTCATAATTATAAGTAAAACAAATAGAACATCAAGTTATGCCATTTACTTATGATGGAAATATATGTCGTTGGCAAGGCAATTACATATAAATTCATGATCAGACTTAGTGAATTATGATGATATCGTAATATGGAGCTCGCTAGTCTTTAAGCATGCTTTCTAAATATTCCTATTTCAAGGATACTCAAGAAGGGCATTGAAGTATCCAGATAGAATAGCACTATCTAGCCTCACTCATATGATTAGTATGGACATTCCTGTAGCCATTAGTGTGGAGACACTAAGGATCGATAGTTGGTGTTCTTTAGTGGAAAGAGTTCACTAAATTGATCTTTACGAATCCCTGAATGGTTTAATACCAAACTATCAATCAGGTTGATTCACGTCACGATTGTGTAAGTAGACCTTAGACTTGACACACCAAAGACGCCTTGTGGATGGACAGTTGTACTTTGACTATAACCTACATGTCCCTAATCATGGACTTCTAAATAGTCTTTGTTCGGGTGCATCAAGAAATTCACAAAGATGATTGAGTTGTCAATATGGGATCATCCATCCTTGGTATAAGAGGTGACAGGTCAAGGAAGACGATGCGATGAAGTCCTTAGCCAACGCAGTGAAATATCGGGAGAAGAGTTCTCAGATGATTTCCAAACACATTAGTACTAACTTAGATGACCGATAAGGGTTTGATAATTGATCGTACCCAAGTCATCCTGGGAGCGTCAACTGGATGAGGGACTATACATACATGGTAACTGATGAGGAACAAGTTCCATGAGCGAGTCGATACACACTCTTTTGTATCTTTTAGAGCACGAGGTCTAGCTTGGGACGCCATGTGTTGGATAATCAATCTACCAATTGGTTAAATTGATCCAACATTAATTAATCTATATGATGAGATAGTTAATTAATATGGAAGGCTAATAAATATTATTGGGATTCTGGATTCGTTAAGTAGACTAATACATGTGCCTAGAGGGTCACACACAAATGGTCTTTAGGACGTTGGAAGATATACTTGAGTTTTGGGGTTTTATGAAAAATACCCACTTAGTATAAATAAGGGAAGGCCCTGAACAAAATTCACCCAGACTAGAATTGTTTAGGGGCCTTCCCCTTCTTCTCCCTTCTTCCCATGGATCTTCTCCATTCTCAACACAATCGGGATGGCGTAATGACGACAACAGAGGCTAAACGTAGCTTGCAAGGGTCAAAGAGGAGATTCGACATGGCGAGGATAACGTGGATGTGTCTAGAGGCTACACACATCAGCATATTGACTCATCTTGCTTTGGTATCCAAGAAATTATAGATGCAATCCATGCACAGATGCTTTGTTTCAATGTTTTATTGATGTCTTTACTATTCTTTATATTTTCACCATCATCCCCATCCATTTCCTTAACTTTCCATTACTTTCTCTCTATTTGTCCATTCTAACCCATTTGCTATATATCTAGTTCCTCTGTCTAAACTCTCATAAAATTTTATTTTAATTTTTAAACATCTTAATTTTTTTAGAATAACTTTTTTGACATCTGGTATTGGGAATGGTGCTGCATGATTCAATTGGATCACCCTTACCTGGGTTACCAAGATTGCACCCACTACCTTGGTTCTCTGGCCAACTTCTGCTCCTCAAAACCGATAATTTTTTGTATATATTTAAGCATTTTAAAATATAATAAAATATTTTCAACATAATATATTATTTCTTAATTTTTTATTTGAAATTAATTCTATAAGATTCCATACAGTTGAAAATTCTAGAATATATATAGTTCTCCGTGTAATGTTGTATTTAAGTATTTATTGAATTTAAAATATTGAATATTAATAATATATATTATTAAATTCATATATGATTCTATTTATAATTGAATATAAATGCTAGAAAAAATAATAAAAACCTTTAAAATCTAAAAATATACTTTAAACATATTTATCTCATTTCCACGCTCTGAAAAACTGTGCAATCGAATTTTTTGCCTCACTGTGGGTCAACCCATCATTTACCCTTACATTAGTAGAGATTATTTAATTGGAAAATGGTATTAAATATTTTTGGCCAAGCCTAGATTAATAAAATACATGAAACCTCAAATTATTTACTTAACTAATGCTAATATGGGACAGGTCTTAGTTTTTATCATCACTTAATAAGAGGATGATTCTTATTTAAGATTTCAAGACACCTACTAGGTACTAGAAAACTGATCTTGGCTTGGGCAAGGTAGCATTAAAAAACATATTATATCCTAGATTCATCATATAGAGAGAAGTGTAAACTTGTACGCCACCTAAAATATTCTATCCAAACCATGAGTTTTAACCTGTTTCAGGGATTATTTTTTATTGCAGTTAAGGTTTTTTATTAAATATCATTGGAATATTCATGATTAGAGATTAGTGGATTACATGTTTTCTCCTAGTATGACCCTTTTTATGGGAATAATTGAATATACTAAGTAGTACTTTGACTAATGTCTAAACTGATTAACAATAAAAGTTGGGGATGATAATAAAAATGTGCCTATTGTGCCTCAATTTAAAAGTTGATATCTTAATACATGAATCCCTATAGAATACATTAAATCACGTGTTTTATTTATTGATTCAAGTATATCTTAATTTTCCTTAAATGCATTAACATGACATAAGCATATGCATATTTCTATTTTAATTCTGTGTTTGTTTTACCTCTATTTTCTTATTGCAAGTTAGTTAACAAAACTCTAACGTTGAAGTTTTATTGTTCTTTTCATGTATTTATCAAACGACATTGGCATGAGACTTATCTATTTATTTATCTATTTTTCCTGACATCAATCTTGAAATTTTCTGAAATTTTCATCATAAAATGTGCCTCATAATTATGCATGGATCAGTATATTTTCAATAATTTTCATTAAAAGAGCCTGATTGAAAGGACAGAGGACAAATATAAAGCTACAATAAATCTCCAGGCACCCGATGACCAGAGAGAGAGAGAGAGAGAGAGAGAGAGAGAGAGAGAGAGAGAGAGAGAGAGAGAGAGAGAGAGAGAGAGAGAGAGAGAGAGAGAGAGAGAGAGAGAGAGAGAGAGAGAGAGAGAGAGAGAGAGGAAGGCACAAAGTCTTTGGTTCCATTTTCATTCCATGATCAAGACAGATGACTGAGCTGACAGAGGACAGTTAGTTGTAAACCAAGACTAAATCTCCGGCAATGATGAAAGAACCAGACAGAGCAGAAGATACCAAAGCTTTGGATCTGTTACCCATGCATGGAAAAGATGGATGACTATAAGCACAAAGAACAGTTGTAAACTAAGTGTAAATCACTGAAACCCCATAAGGCACAAGGGCTTTTACTCAAATACTTCAACTAGCCTTCAACTACCCTTAATCCCCCATCCCCTCCATTCCGCTTGCAAATCATCTCTGCCATTATTATTATACACGTCCTACATCGATATTCGTTTCCCTCTTCAATGATGGCAAACAATTATTCACTCAGCGGTCGCAGGGGATAACGCCTGCAGAAATCACAAACGTTACTCCACATCCCGTGAACCCATTAAACCAGACCAATCCTCGTCATTCCCGTGACTGTAGTTAAAAGGACTTACCCCCAAAACCTTAAATACCACGTAGTCATAGCCACAGTCATAACAGTAACAGTTGGCCCATGCAACATGCAAACCATGGCCATGGCCTTCTTCTTCTTCTTCTTCTTCTTCTGGGTGGCGTCGTCGTTGACGGATTTCACCGTCATCACCTCCGACTCTTCTTCGCCGCTGGTTGACGCTCCGCAGCAGGGCTTCTCCAGCCACGCCCGGACGGACGACGAGGAGCAGAGAGCAGTGTACGAGATAATGCGAGCGACGGGGAATAGCTGGGCGTCATCCGTCCAGGACGTCTGCCGAGGCCGCTGGCATGGTATTGAGTGTATGCCAGACCGCAACGACGTCTTCCACGTCGTCTCGCTCTCCTTCGGCGCTCTGTCCTTGGACACTGCCTTCCCCGTCTGCGACCAGCTTACCTCTACCTTAACTCCGGCTCTGGTTAAGTTAACCCATCTCCGGACCCTCTTCTTCTACCAGTGCTCCTCCCTTAACCCGACCCTTATCCCATCCTTTCTCTCTGAGCTTGCCCCCTCTTTGAAAACGCTTGTTCTCCGTGAGAACGGGCATGTTGGGCCCATTCCCGCTGATCTCTCCAAGCTAAGTAATTTGAAGGTTCTTGATCTCCATGGAAACAAGCTCAGCTCCTTCGTTCCTCCTTCTCTTGCTTCCCTTTCTAAGCTCCGGATGGTTGATCTTAGTGGCAATAAGCTCACTGGAGATGTTCCTAGATTCGGCTCAGCCGAGTTAAGGGTCGTTGATCTCAATGGGAATGACTTCCATGGTCAGATTCCTCCTGAAATTGGTGCTTGCAGAGGGCTGATTAAGCTTGATCTCAGCAAGAACAAGCTCGTTGGAGTGATACCTAGCTCTGTCTCTGAACTTGATCAGCTCATCTTGCTTGATCTCAGCAACAACCAGCTCTCCGGCCCTTTCCCAGGTGAGACTACAGATTGATTGTTATTCTTCTTTTTTTTTCAATTTTAGATGAGATGATACAATACTCTTTTCAAGTTTTTATTCATCAAAACTGTTTTGAGTTGTGTATTTTGTTCTTATTTAGATAAAGATCAGTTGAGTTCTTTAATTTTCTTAATCAGTTACCTTGTTGTTCCTTCCTTCCAGGCTGGCTCAGCTCGCTGAAGTCTCTCAAAACACTGGTCCTCTCTGGAAACGATATGAGCAGTGGGACTATTAATGGTGAAGCTTTTAATGGCATGGGCAGGCTGACAACGCTGGTTCTATCTGATATGGGCCTTCATGGGCCTATTCCGTCGTCTATTGGGCTGCTTAGCAGCTTGAGAGTGCTTCACCTTGATGGGAATAGCCTCAGGGGGCCCATTCCAGAGAGCTTTAGGTGTCTGTCAGATCTAAGTGAGCTGAAGGTCAATGATAACCAGTTGACAGGGCCCTTGCCATTTTCCAGAAAGGTGATGTGGAGGATGGGAATTAAGCTGAGGGCTGCTAATAATAAGGGGCTTTGTTATATGGCTGAGACAGCAGCAGAAGCGGCGCCTCCGTACTTGGCCGGAGTTCCCGTTTGTGGGCATGCAACTGCCGCCGCCATGGTGGCGGCAGTACCGATGGCTTCACCTGGCCCGGTGGCGGCTGCTGACAAAGCTCCAAGGCTCCGCCGTGGAGGATAATAGTTGAGAAGAAATAATCCCTTGAATTGGTCTATGAGATCAGATTTTGTAAATAAAACTTGCCATCCCTTTTGAAATAGTCCATAAGATAAAATTCCTCATTTTGACTTATATCAAAATGGATAATTTATATTTTTAAAATTTTTGATATTATGCTTTGTTACCTAAATCACAATGGATTGTTTTAACCCAGTCAATTCATTTTACTTGCATCAAATCATGTTAAATTATGGCTACCCAACCAATACATTTAAGCAATGAACAAGTAAATAGTTTGGATTGAGGGTCATTAAATTAACGCCAGTTATCTTGATCCATACGAGGAGACTGATTTTGGATAATAAAGTGAATGAGTCAATCCTTTCTCATTGGCCCTGAAATTTGCATCACATTAATACTACTAACTCGTCTATCATTGCTAATTTTTAGATAAAACTATTATGATTTTAATTGTAAAATGATAGGGTAGACAATCATATTCATGACTTAGCACACTTAGAAAACCATTTAATTAAATTTTCAAAAATAAATATCACAATAAAATTTACTTCTGACATTACATATAAATATATCAAAACTAATTAGATGCTATTTGTCATTTTTAGAGTCATAAGTGATGACCTGTATATACTTTAGAAGGCTAATAATTATAATATAATATTTCATAAATTTATATAAAAGGGATGGTGATCTAGCTTTTTGAATTTATTTACATGAGAAAATCATTAAAAAAATTTCAACTTAAAAAATGGATTATTGATAATGTCCTAATAAAAAGGTAGTAAGGGAAATTTATCAGTCTACTATTTGTCAAGTGGAACTGTGATTACTACAAATTTTGAATTCCAAAAATAACATAACATTTCCAGATTATTGGTTTTTTTTGGGTTGGTAAATAAATTCAAAATAGCTAGGAAACATTGCGCCAAGGTTTGGAGATAAGACTCAACTGGAAGTGAAAAAAATAGAAACCATTAGAATAGGAGGATTTGGTGGATGCCTTGGATGCTTAAGGACAAGGATGTAGCTCAGGATTTTGGATTCCTTGTTGATAAAAAATAAACCAACATCTCCAATTTCCTACAAAAAATTTCATTTTAAGTTTGCAAATATAACATTTTACCCCTTCTTACACCATTAATATGGCTAACACTGTTGTGCCTTACACCGTTAATTTGGCACTATGTGAACAAGAGTATGGGGAAGTGAGAGTACCCATGATATTATTAAAAAATTGGTTTGAACCTAAGAAAATTGTGTCCCCTTCTTCTCATGTAACGTATCCATAGAAATAAAAACAGATGCATTTGGAGTATAGATACTTAGTAATTAGATAGTCACATATCTCTTTAACTTAAATACATAAATCCCTGTCTCATAGGTTTTCTCGACTATTGAAAACCAGAGATTACCCAACCCAAATCATTTAATTATTTCAACATGCTCCCCTATTTTGAAATTATAAATTAGCCACCATCTAAGAGATCAACTAACACAAAACCAATGCAACAGCTTTGACTGTCCACTACCTACACAATCAAAGTGTTATAAAAAGATAAAATACAAGGGCATAATGCCAACTGAAAACCTAATAATTTAGTATACCAATGGCCAGTCAATCTTCAAACTTGGACATCTTCCTAATTGAAAAAGCATACCATAAACGTGTTAATCGGACACTACCTACACAACCACAATGTATTATACAAAGATAAAATGCAAGGGAATAACAACTGATAAATGAATCATCTCATACACCACTGGGCAGACAATCTTAAAAACTTGGACATATTCCAAAGTGAAAGAGTTTACCACAAAGGCGTAAATCGGCCACTACCTACACAATCACAATGTGTTATACAAAGATAAAATGCAAGGGCATAACAACAACTGAGAAATGAATCATCTCATACACCACTAGGCAGACAATCTTAAAATTTTGGACATATTCCTAAGTGAAAGTGGTGGCGACGACGCCAACGCACCATCTTCAGACGCGCCGCCACCGTCATCCGAGACGTCCCGCATCATGACTCGTCGCCAACATCAATTGCAGAACCGGCCTGATAACGACCAAGACAATGCACCGGCCTCAGTCGTGTCTCCATCTACATAGGCCCCGTCGCGCATCATGATACATCGTCAACGCCAGATCCAGAACTGCCCTTTAACGTGACACGATAACACGTCATCTAATTTTATTTTATTTCTCGTAGTTTCTCTTTCCTCCAAAGCCTATATGTAGGCCAGTGTTGCACGATACACTTGGCGAATTTATTTTCAAGAATTGAAGTTTCTTTCTTCTTGGAAGATTTTCCCTAGCCCTCTCCCCATCCCGTTCCATTCACCGTCGCCGCTGCCGCCGCTCATGGTTGCCACCCCCGCCCCTCTTTGCGAGACCACCGCCCGCGCAGGCAAATCGCCTGCACAGGCCACAGCCCGCGCAGGCCACCGCCGCCCGCACAGGCCGCAGCCTGCACAGGCCGCCGCCGCCCACACAGGCCCTAGCAAGCGCAGGCCTCCGCCGCCCGCACAAGCCGCAGCCCGCGAAGGTTGCCGCCGCCCGCACAGGCTACTGCCCGCACAGGCCACCCCCACCCATACAGGCCACGGCCCGCGCAAACCACTGGCACCCACACAAGTCGCAGCCCAGCGGCCACAGCCGCCTGCGCAGGCCGCAGCCCGTGCGCACCCGCCTTGCCCACGGCCGCCGTCGCAGCCACTTACCGCCGCGCCTACTGTTTAGGTTTTGGAGCGCTGCCCCGAACCCCACAAGGGGGCGACTCCCCCCTTGGTCCCCCGCTAACTGACCGCGCAGTTGGATACGCGACATCCTGTCGATGCGCACGTCAATCGCCAGCGCCAACGACGCACTACTCTAGTGCCGAAGTACTCTCTTCACTCTTTGGTGATCGTGTTCTTCATCCAGTATTCTTCGAGTGTTTATCCACCGCCGTCGGATTTGATTTTGATTTTGAATCTTCAAGCGACTATTTGAATAGGCATTTGAATCTTCTAGCGATCGCAGTCCGAATTTATTGAACCTGTTGCTTTGTTTTCACCCCGGTGGTTGAAGACAGTACTCCTGCCCTCGACGAGGAAAGGGGCTGCATCGTCATTATTTTCACCGGATTTAAATCTTCGAATTCAATCGTGTGATTTTGTGGTCTGTTTTATCCCATCCCTCCCCTAGTTTTCGAAGTATCTGGTTCCCATTGTCACCCTGTCCCGTCTCCTCTAGCCATCCTGCATTAACCCGTCATCCCCTAGTCATCCTGCATCAGAAAGAGCTTACTACAAAGGCGTTAATCGGCCACTAACTACAAAATCACAATGTATTATACAAAGATAAAATGCAAGGGCATAACACCAACTGAGAAATGAATCATCTCATACACCACCGGCAGAGAATCTTCAAACTTGGACATATTCCTAAATGAAAGAACGTACCACAAAGTTTATAGAATATAAAGATAGGCATTAATTACTATTTCCTAAGAAAATTGAATTTATAATGGGCTCTTATTGGGCCATAAAATAGTAACTACAGTTCAACAAAACCTCACTTGCAAGGTTTTTTCTCCAGTTCTTCCCCAACCGGCGGAGGTTTTGAACTCTCCCCGTCTTCTTCGAGAAGATCTTCGCCAAAGCTGCTGAAATCTGCGATTCTGCGTACCCTTTCGCCCAAAATCGACTCTTGCACTGATGTTGCTCCGCCATCGCTCTTCGGAAGCTCTCAGATCTCTCAGAACTGTCCTCCAGTGGCCAATTCGGTCGATCTCTCAATCCGCAGCGGTCGCGCAGGAGATAGTCGAAACCCATCTCGATTATCTCGAAGGATTTCCCCGGCCCGATCTCAAGCACGACGAGACGATTGTCGCCATTCCTCGAGCCAAGTCCGGGAAGATCATCTCTGCCAAAGAGAGGAAAGAGTGGCGCGTGCCCAGCATCGTCTTTGAACAGGAAGATGGGCAGCGCGGTGGGAATAAGCGCCTGATTTCTGTGCATTCTAAGCAGATCAGGAAGCTCGTCAATCACGTTGGGTATCACTTTTTCTTGTCCAGACTGTTTAATTTGGAGGTGAGGGCGGAGTTTGATGATTCGGCTGAGATTATTGAGAAAGTTCGTGTTCTTCCCCGTAAGGTACATTTAACTCTTTCTGAATTTTATCTTGCCTCTTTTGCCGTGAGAATATACAATTTCCGTGTTTTTTTTTTCCTGTTGTTTGATCTGATGGATAATGTGCTTGCAGTTCGTGTTTGTTCTTTACCTTACGTTCATGTTTCTTAAGTCTTATGTGTGAATACTTTGCCTTCTGGGTTAAGATCATGAGAAAGTGGTGACTTAATATTTGCTTGCGTTTTCATCCAAACTGATCAGATTTGTGATAGAAATGTTTTTAATTTTCTATACCTTGAACGGCTTTTACTGTTTGTGATTTCAAATGATGGTTTAATGCATTTGATGATTTGTTCTTTAAGTCAAGTATGAGATTGTTGTGGCTCCTAATTTGCTTTTTTGCTTTCTGGACTAATATATCGAAAAATGAAACTGATGATTTAACATTTGCTTGCATTGACTTCAGTTTAATTGATCAGATTATTGGAAGAAATGTTTGTGCTTTTATATACGGTTGAAGGTTTTCACTATTTTATGATTTGAAATGATGATTTAATGCATTTGATTATTTTTTCTTTGCCTTGAATATTAGCGTATTGAGTCTCATGAAATTTTTGCTTCTCTGTTCTGAATCTTTATGGACGAAAAAATGATGATTTAACATCTTCTTGCATTGACATCCATCCAATTAATCAGATAACCGATAGGAACCTTGATCTAGGTTCATATCGGGAGGAGAGTAGAGGGCAAGGCGAAGTAGACATTCCCGGGGTAGGAGAGTCGAAACGGTAAAGATAGGAGAGGTCGAACAAAGGAGGCAGGGATTGACCAGGGTCGAGCCGTCTGATGACGCGGTGAAGGATTGACGATCATGGGGACGTGGATCATCAGAGTCTAGAAGGGAACCAAACGGCAGAGGTAGGGATCGGATTGGAGGGGAGCCGGCTGAAGATCCGGTGAGACGATCACGGGGATAGAGGATCGTTGGACGGTCAAGGGGATGGGACCGTGACTGGGAGGATTGAGATAGTGAGCCAAGGGGCCGATATCACCGTAATTCTTGACTGCCCTCCTCAAGGGAGGGCTATACATATTTATAAGAGAAGGAAGCAATCTACCCTAAACATGAGATGACTAAAATGCCCCTAGTGGGTAAAATTCCTAAGATACCCTTGGGGGTAGAGAATCGTATCAATAACCTAGAAGAATCAAACAGTTTTTCTATTATACGACGTTCATATTATTTTAATTAACCTTGTATGTATGATTCCAGAGAGGAATTTCATGGGATTGTAGACTTTACTACCAAGATTAATATATTTTTTGCGAATTTTTCGCTTATCTATGGTGCAGCTGCATCTACATGCTGGAACAGATGCACCATTGAATGTGACATTTATGCGAGCTCCATCGAACGCACTGCTAAAGATCGATGTTCCTCTCGTGTATAGAGGAGAGGATGCTTGCCCTGGTTTGAGAAAAGGTAGGCACTCGTCCCCTTGTTATATTTTCCATGATAAATCTCTCTCATCTCTCCAGATCACTATTAGAATTTGTTACCAACAATGACGATGATAACAACAATAATGATGTGTAGATGAATCATCTTACTGGTCACTTTCCTGTTTACAAAGGCTCTCATTGTCATTCTCATATTATTTACAAGAGATGCCATCTCCATTATCATTGTAGTAATCCTTTTGTTGAATTCATCATTGTTGCCGTCATCTTCATTGCCACACATGCATGATGATGACCTTGACGAATTTGTCACTGTTATCCAGTATCTATCGTTGATGAATTGTTATCGTCATCTGGTTTTGTAGAGACTTTATCTTTATTGCCATCGTCATCCTCATCATCATCCAACGTAGATCTACGATGATGAATTGCCATTGTCGCCTGGTTTCCAAGATAATTCATTGTCATCCATCAGTTGGTTTCGTCGTCGTCATCTTTATCATAGTCCATCAACCTAATCCACGAGAGAGGAGATATAGTATGCTATTTCATGTTGCACCATATATATTTCTCTGCTTTGCTGGTGGACTATATTCTATTACAAGTGGTTTTATTTCCAAGTTTTAGCTGGCTTATTTTTTTCCCTCTTCTGTTGACTTATTAATTTTATATTTATATTTATCAGGGGGGCGATTAAACACCATTAAGAGGATGATGAAGTATCTCTGTCCTGCTGACATTGTCCCTCCTTATATTGATGTTGATCTTAGCGAACTGGAGGCTGGTCAGAAACTGCTAGCCAGGGATTTAAAGGTTCACCCTGCTCTTAAACTCCTCCGGTCACCGGATGAACCCATCTGCAACATCATTGGAGCTAGGGTTTCAGAACAGAGGAAATCCAAGTGAGAGGACATTTCTTTCTCTCTCCATCTCCCTCCCTCTTCCTTTCTCTATCTCCCTATCTTCTCTCTCTCTCTCTCTCTCTCTCTCTCTATCCTCTTATCTCTCTCTCTCTATCCTCTTATCTCTCTCTCTCTATCCTCTTGCTTTCTCTCTCTTGTTTTCTTAAACTAATAGTTCTGTTTAGGATGCTGATTTTGGTGTTCTGGGCTCATACGGAGTGATTAATTAGATTTGGGGTTAAGTCTCTGATTGAACTCATAGTCTATCCTGATTTTTTTTGAGCTGGATTTCCATCAAACCTAATATTGGGGAAAACATATCAATAAATATTAAAAAATATGATTTTTAAATTTTTTAACATTGATTTATTTAACAATTTCTCAGTATAAACAATTAACATAAGATATGCAATCTAACTACTGGGTTAATTGACAATGTGAGACTGAGTCAGCCAACCTGATCAGGTTCACATTAGTGGGGACTGGTGAAGAAGGTCACGAGCATCTGGCAAGACATTTTGGGATGGTTTTTGTCTCGTCCTGCATCCCATTTTTGGGTTCTTTAAAACTTTCGTGCCCAGTCCAGAACTGTCTCGTCCAGGAATCATCCTGCCAGGAAACTGGCACACCCCTGGTGTTCCAATTCTGTCTGACATTGGAAATGGAAAAAGGATAGAAGTTTTGAAGAACATAAATTCAAAAACTGAAGAAAAAAATCATAAATGGAAGTTCCTTACATTCTTGCGGACTGGACTGTTCGTCATGCCTGGACGGAAAACCTGTCCTGCATGTCATTCACGGATGAACTTCTGTCTCATTCGACGCCCGAAGTAGGCAACGGCAAACATCATCCGTCACATCATTTGTCACGGCGATGGAGGCATGAGAGATGACATGACAGATCACTGTGACGGAGGGTCTCGGACAAGTGATGTTAAGGGGCGGCTGTGACGGATGATGGTGGTGACATATTTTTATATATTGGAAGAGAGAGAGGAAGGAGAGAGAGAGAGGAAGGAAAGTGACAGATAGAGAGGGAGGAAGGAAAGCGACAGATAGAGAGAGAGGAAAGAGAGAGAGAGGAAGGAGAGCGACAGATAGAGAGAGAGGAAGGAGGGAGAGAGATAAATAGAGAGAGTGAGAGAGGAAGGAGAGAGACACAGATAGAAAGAGAGGAAGGAGAGAGAGACAGATAAAAAGAGATGAAGGAGAGAGAGACAGATAAAAAGAGATGAAGGAGAGAGAGACAGATAGAGAGAGAGGAAGAAGAGAGAGAGGAAGGAGAGAGAGACAGATAGAGAGGAAGGAGAGAGAGGGGAAGGAGAGAGAGAGAAGAGAGTCCCAGAGAAAGAAGAGATACAGAGAGAGACAAATAAAACCTTTATTACCATCGCCGTCCCGTCCGGAAAGTGCCGTCCCCGAATCCCGAGTCCAACACTGCTAGACATGGTTGTTCTGTTCTGTTTGTTTGGAATGACCAAAAAATTCGCACAAAAGAACCGCACAGGGCCATATTCTTTGTTCTGTTCTTTTTTTTTTCAAAACGAACAAAATTTGCACATTTAAACAAAAGTTCTCACATTTGAACAAAATTAAAACAAAATTCGCACATCACGAACAAAAGAACCTCACACGGGTCTGCGCGATGATCTGTTCGTATTTGATATTATTCTATTCGGAAAACCGAACAGCCTAACAATTCGCACAAATTTGCACAAAAGGAACTGAACAACCATGTCTAGACGCTGCGGACAGAATGGTATTTCGTCCGGGGACGAAAACCTTCCCGTCCGCGTCCCTCCAAATCGATCTGGTCGGATTGTTCGATCGATTGCCCATCTTGATCGGGTCGAGAATCGACCGAACTTGAGTACCTACGCTGCGTGTTCGCCCGTCCCGATACCGGTAATCGGATGCCAGTATCGGGACGGATGCTGTATCGGATACCGGAAAGGCATTTTCCAGTATCCATTTTTTCGATATCTGGATACCGGATATCGGTATCGGATATCGGTTGCTACAGTGCCGATATCCGATACCGATATCCGTCTCGATGTCGCCATCAGTCTCCGTCTCAACGGGGCGGATGACAATATCGGATATCGGATGCGGATATCGAAAACCGATATCCACATCGAATTATAATTATAATAATATTAATTATTAAATATTAAACATTACACAATTATTAACATGGGCACGAGAGCAACATAAGAGCTTTCTAATTGATCAAACACCTCGTATAATATATACAGTGGCGTATTTTAATTTCTTCCATATGGGATAACAGGATTCGGGTTTTGTGTTTACCTCGAAATCCCTTTATCCCATATGGAAGGAAATAGAAATCTTTGATTCTATTTATTAGACGGTGTACTCATGTATGAAATTATTAATATATATATAATGTAAACTCAGAATCCCGTTATCCCACATGGAAGATATTAGAAAATTTTCTCTGTATATATTAAATGAGGCCCACAATATATTCAATATTAAAATAATATCCATATCAATTACCGACATTGAATATAAATCAGAACCATACAACACCTGTAAAACTTACAGGTAGAATGTGAAGTGTAGATTATTTTTATCGGTTGATACCGGGTATCGATATCCGGTATCCGATACCCAATTCGTCCTCACCCCCCGATATCTGTCTACCCCTCAGAGACGGATATCGTCCGACATCTGATATCCAGCACCGTCCCATTTTTTCCCGAATATCAGATATCGGTTGTCCGATATCGGATATCGGTTGGCATAGGCTACGCATCATCGATTTTACGGCAAGGATTTCAGCAATACTTTCTTTTTCTAAAAAAATTAACTAAAATTAAACCTCTAAGTTAAAGAACTTAAATTCGCAAAGAAGAACTAGAAAAACTAGAAATTTCAAAATCTCGTTCGACGAATAGCAGATCGTCTTCTCCCGCGCAATCTGAGAACGAGATGCTGGATCCAATCTCTCGTTCCTGCTCCAATGGCGGATCGATCTCCTTGTCCTTCTTCAGGATGGCAAGAATTGAAGGAAACCCTAGCAAAAACCCTAACAATATGCTGTTCTTCGAGACATCTCCGGCAAATTCATGCCCGCATCATCGCTTCCGGTCTCCGCCATAACCTCCATCTCGCCGGCCTTCTGATCCGAAGGTACACCTCTTTCCTCGAATTGGCCCCCGCCATGGCAGTTTTCTCTTCCTTGAATCCGCCCCCGAACAAACCCCTAATCTGGAATTCTCTGATGAGGGGTTGTCTCCGCAACGGCCGCCCGGATCTTACCCTTACCATTTTCGATCGAATGACTGAGAAATTCCCTGGTTGCAACCCCGATCGGATCTCTTTTAGCCTCGCAATCAAAGCCGCAGTCTATTCCGGGGATCCAAACACTGTTCTTCGCCTCGCTCAGAGCGTGCAAAGCTACAATCTCGACTCCGATCCCCTCGTTTCTACGCCTCTGATCGTCTTCCACAGCCGCCGCGGAGAGATCAAAGCCGCACGCGAGGTGTTCGACGGATTGACAGAGAAAGACGTCATCTCATGGAACGCCATGATCTCCGGGTATGCCATTGAAGGATCTCTTCACGAACCCATCAAGTTGTTCAAATCCATGAAGAACGAGGCCAAGTGCTTGCCTTCTGAGGGCACTCTAGTACCCTTGCTGTCACTCTGCAGTAAGCTTGGATCTTTGAACCATGGGCAGATCTTCCATGGCCATTCATTGAAGCTAGGCTTCAACTCTGATGTGTTCATCTGCAATTCTCTCATGGAAATGTATATTCACTGCGACAGCCTTGACTCTGCTTCAATGCTCTTCGAGAAGATGATCATCAGAGATTCAGCCACGTGGAGCACTCTCATTGGCGGGTACCTTCATCATGGACTACCCATTGATTCAATCAAGCTTTACTCTCGCATGGTCTCTTCAAGCCCTAATTTACAACCCAGCAAGCCAATCCTTCTTAGCGTGCTCCTCGCCTGCGCTGAAGTCAGAGACTGGCATCTGGGTATGAAAGCCATGGAAGATTACTCGAGAAAAAACGGAGAAGTGGACGCCCAAATAACCACCACAGTCATTTTCATGCATGCCAAGTGTGGCAACATTGCCATGGCGTTTGATCTGATCAACGGTGATCTGACGGTTAGAAACGACGTGATTGCATGGAATGCGTTGATCAAGGGTTGCGCCGAAGGCGGTGACCTTCAGAAATCAGTGAAAATTTTAAAGGAGATGCAGAGAAGGGGGATCTCCCCTGACGAGGTAACTCTGTTGAGTCTCATCTCTCTCTCCTCTTCACTCCCATGTCTGGGCCTTGGGATGGGGGCTCACGCCCATGTTCTAAAGAGAGGCTTTCATGGCGAGACACCCACCATGAACTCCCTCATAGACATGTATTCCAGATGTGGAAATCCCCATCATGCACGCAAGGTCTTCGACGGGCTAGGAGAGAGAGATGAGGTGACATGGAGCTCTATGATGAAAGCCTATGCCATCAATGATGGCGTGCACGATATGCTATCCCTGTTCAAGCTCATGGTACAAGTGGGCACCCCGCCTAACCGCATAACCTTTGTGACCGCCCTGTGGGCATGCAGCCATGGGGGGTACGTGGAGGAAGCCCATTGGCTGTTCAGAGCCATGAGAGAGGATTACGGGCTCGAGCCATGGTTGGAGCACTACGCCTGCATGGTTGACCTTCTGGGTAAATCCGGGTTCATCTCGGAGGCCGTTGACTTGGTCAATTCTGGGCCTCTAGACGCTTCTAGAAGCTCTCCTGCTCTTTGGGGGAGCTTGTTCAGAGCCTGTTCTTCGCTGGGGGACTCTTTGATCGGCGAGGGAATCGCCAGAAATCTCCTTTCTTTAGAGCCAGAGAACGCGGCCAACTACATCAATCTCGCCAGAATGCACTCGTCGGAAGGAAGAAGAGAAGCTTCAAATGGGGTTTTAAGGAAGATCAAAGATCTGGGCTCGGAGAAGAAACCCCCCGGTTTCAGTCGGCTGATGATCGCCGGATAGGTAACAGCCCCACCCACTTCCTCATTTCTTTAATCGCAATTTATTTCTTGATTATAACATATCACATCAGAAATCAATACACCCCTCCCCCCCCCCCCCCAATAATGCCATCAATTTATGAATTATCAAGGAAACTTCATATGGGAATGGAAAGAAGGTAAGAGTCAAACGCAGTCGGCATCTAAATTTAAGAACCTTATCAGCAAACAGCCCGGTCAAGTCGCCCTCACCGGGTTTTTTTTTTTTTTTTTTTAACGCGAAACCCACAAACTCAGAGTTTCACAGACTCGTCGCAGAGCTGGTAGAGAATCACCTCGCGGTAGAAATCCACGTCGAGGGTGCAGTTGAAGAAGACGCCGACGGGGTGTTTGAAGAGGCCGAAGACGTTGACGTGGCCGTCAACCTCGGTGGAAGACGTCAACTGGAGGACGTTGGAGTTGCGCTTGAGGCTGTCGAAGAGGGAGACGAGGTTGACCTTACTTTCCTTGGTCAAATCCATGGGTAAGCTCAGCTGATAGACCTTCCCTGCCCCGGTGGCGCCGCCCGGCCCGGCGGCGTTGGCCAATTCCACCCCTTTCCAGAAGACGGTAGTCTTACTACCGCTGAAATGATAAGTCACCTTGTTGGTGTTCTTAACTCCGGCCGTGGCCACCACTCTCAAGAAGACTCCCGCCGGGAGATTATCCCACTTGATGTCCACGCTCTTCATCGTCATCTCCGGCTCTCGGACTTTGTACAGAACGAGACCCACCGGAAGAAGGACGACGGAGACGGTGACGATGACGAAGACGAGGGCGTAGGCGGCCCGGCGGAGCCGCTGGCGCCGCCGCTCACGGCGGAGGTCCGCCGTGGGCTTCACTGGGTCTTCGTCGGCGATGGGCGCTACGGAAGCTTCCTTGTCGGCGGCCATGGCGGAGCTTTGCTTCGGTGATGGCGGAGAGGTCTTTGTGAAGGGGGGGGAGCTCTTCCTCTTATAGCGGTCTATCTACTTGACTCTTTAATGATCTCATTAAATTGAAATCTCTTTCTCGTCTTCCTGTTATTTTTTTTATACTACTCTCTGTCTTGAGCTTTTTTAATGGTACAAGTTGTGGTGGTGTTCTATTTTTTATTGGTATACGTTTTATTTGTTTTATGCGGCTTGTTCTTTGTTTATTGTTGATGTTGGATGGGTAGATTCTTCTGGGTATCATTCGATTGTTGTTTAACGTGGGTGTTTGTTTATCTTGGTGGGTTTAGTTTTTTTTTTTGGGGGGGTAGGTGGAAGTTAAGAGGTGAAATTAAGGCCGGGTTGACCCGGACTATACGGCGGATAGTATGTATGCTTCGGGAAATCATAAAGTTGGCTTTTAAGAAAAGACTTGCTGACGGATAAACGAGAAATAATGGCCACTCATGGGGCGCATTTTTTTATTTTAATCGATGGGTTAGATATATTGGTTAGAGATGGAAAAATTAGTTCACTGGAGCCCGCAAATCCTCGATTTTTCCTCCTTTTCGATTTGGCCGAGGCCGACTTGTGTTGTGCCCAATGCCTGTGAGAGCTAAGACTCTGTGAGAGATTAAGGCAGAGAGAGAGAGAGAGAGAGGTAGAGAGAGAAGTCTCTGTGAGAGATGAATTAAGAGAGAGAGAGAGAGTTAGATAGAGAGAACCTGTGAGACATAAAGACAGGGAGAGAGATAGACTCTGAAAGAGAAAAAGACAAAGAGAGAGAGACTCTCAGAGAGATAGGCTCTGAAAGAGATAAAGATGGAGAGAAACTCTTTGAGATATACTCTAAGAGGGTCAGATTATCAGAAAGAGTTAACGACGGTGAGAGAAAGAGAAATTCTCATAGTGATAGGCTCTGAGAGAGACTCTCGTAGAGATAGACTTTGAGAACAAGAGAGACACTCAGAGAGGTAGACTCTATGAGGGAGAGAGAGAGTAAGAATGACAGACTCTCAGGGAGGTAGGCTCTCTGTGAGAGAGAGAGAGAGAGAGAGAGAGAGAGAGAGAGAGATACTCTGACAGAGACGGAGAGAGAGAGAGAAGATGAGGCAGGGAGATATGCCGTGGCCGTGGGGGATGGGGAGGAGGGGGGATGGTGACAGAAATGGAGAGACCGAGCCAGCTAGAGAGAGAGAGAGATAGATAGATAGATGGATAGATAGATAGATAGATAGAGAGAGAGAGAGAGAGAGAGAGAGAGAGAGAGAGAGAGAGAGAGAGAGAGAGAGAGAGAGAGAGAGAGAGAGAGAGATACTCTGACAGAGACGGAGAGAGAGAGAGAAGATGAGGCAGGGAGATATGCCGTGGCCGTGGGGGATGGGGAGGAGGGGGGATGGTGACAGAAATGGAGAGACCGAGCCAGCTAGAGAGAGAGAGAGATAGATAGATAGATGGATAGATAGATAGATAGATAGAGAGAGAGAGAGAGAGAGAGAGAGAGAGAGAGAGAGAGAGAGAGAGAGAGAGAGAGAGAGAGAGAGAAGTTACGCGGGGGACCCGTTGTAATGGCCACATTATCAACGTTCCGAAGACTGCTTGGTCGCTTCTGGCGCCGATAAATGGCCGGAGGATTCCCAGTACTCATTCCCTCCCGGTCCTATTTCGGACTTGAGAGAGACCCATTATCAGAGAGAGAGAGAGAGATACAGACAGACAAAGAGACAAACAGACCCGTAGAGAGAGACATTTAGTGAAAGCGACAGAGAGAGACATGAACGGACACAGAAAGATCTACATAGAGATGTATAAGAAAGAGACAAAGAGAGAAGGGCAATGAGAGAGAGATAGGGAGGGCAACTAGAAAATACATAGCGAGAGAAAGTTACAGAGAGAGACAATGAGAGAGAAACATGCAGAGAAAGAGAGACACACAGAGAGACATAGACAGACATGAACGAGAGTGTCACGGAGAGAGATGGGTGCGAGAGATTCATAGACAGAGATACAAGGGACTCATAGAGAGAGATTTACGGGGGAGAGACACGAAGAGAGATGTACGATAGACTCACAGAGAGAGAAAACATAGAGAGAGATGTACGAGAACTCATAGAGATGTACCAGAGCCTATAGAGAGAAAACATAGAGAGAGATGTACCAGAGACCCATAGAGAGAGAAACATAGAGAGAGATGTACCAGAGCCTATAGAGAGAAAACATAGAGAGAGATGTACCAGAGACCCATAGAGAGAGAAACGTAGAGAGAGATGTACCAGAGACTATAGAGAGAGAAAACATAGAGAGAGATGTATCAGAGACTCATAGAGAGAGAAAACATAGAGAGAGACGTACGACAGACTCAGATAGATTTGTACGAGAGACTCAGAGACAGAGAGAGTAATGGAGAGATGTAGAGAGAGACATAGAGAGTAATGGAGAGATGTAGAGAGAGACATAAAGAGAGATGTAGAGAGAGACATAGAGAGAGACAGAGAGAGTAATGGAGAGATGTAGAGAGAGACATAAAGAGAGATTTACGAGAGACTCATAGAGAGAGACAGAGAGAGTAATGGAGAGATGTACGAGAGACTCGTAGACAGAGAGACAGAGAGAGTCATGGAGAGACGTAGAGAGAGACATAGAGATATGTAGGGAGAGAAAAAGAGAGACATAAATAGAGAGAGTGTCGTGAAGGAAGGGGAAGGAGACGATGGCGATGGGTGGGAGAAGGAGCATTCAGTTGGAAGGGGAGATAGAGAGCTAAAGAGCAGTAATGCAGTTGAGGACAGAATGACCGCAATCATCTCCTACCGAGCGGCATTCCATGAGTAATGGGGTCAGTGAAGGGTTGTGTGGTCTCTACCCTCCTCCGTACACGTCCGCTGGCTACTTTCATCCTCTCAGACCACTTCCACATGATGACCCCCCCCAGAGCCCATTGGCCTGGATTGGAACTCGGGGGAGATGGATAACTTCACAGATGGATAGATAGAGAGATAGATAGATAGATATATAGATATATAGATAGATAGATGTATAGATAGATAGATGTATAGATAGATAGATAGATAGATATATATATATATATATATATATATATAGAGAGAGAGAGAGAGAGAGAGAGAGAGAGAGAGAGAGAGAGAGAGAGAGAGAGAGAGAGAGAGAGAGAGAAGTAATGAGAGGAGGGTAGATAGATGGACAAAGAGAGTGATAGAGAGAGGGAGTGGATGGATAGACAGAAAGAGGGAGGTAGATAGATGGATATAGAGAGATAAAGGGTAGATGGATGGACAGAGACGGAGATAAGGGGTTAGATAGATGGATAGAGAGAGATAAGGGGAAGATGGATGGATAGAGAGAGAGAGGTAGATAGATGGATAGAGAGAGACAAGTGATAGATGGATGGATAGAAAGAGGGAGGCATATAGATGGATAGAGAGAGAGATAAGCGGTAGATAGATAAATAGAGAGGGAGATAATGGATAGATAGATGGATAGAGAGGGAGATAAGTGGTCG